>NC_058090.1:43516452-43863118 GCF_014858855.1 Bufo gargarizans | reverse complement strand
CAATCCAGACCAGATCAACATACAGGAATTAAGCATGTATCCCACATATTCCGAGGACCTAACTATTAATTTGTCAAATAAAATTCCTCACGACTGATGAAGTTTCTGCCCTGAACCTAGGATTAGGGCACTTTCACACTTGCGGCAGGACGGATCCGACAGGCTGTTCACCAGCTATTTCGCCATGCCGCAGGACCGCCGCTCCGCCCCCCCGTCCCCATTGACTATAATGGGGACGGGGCGGAGCTCCGGCGCAGCACGGCGGTGCACAGAGAAAGCCCGCCGGACTAAAATTACTGCATGTCAGGCTTTTTAGTCCGGCAGCTTTCTCCGTGCACTGCCGTGCTGCGCCGGAGCTCCGCCCCGTCCCCATTATAGTCAATGGGGACAGAGCGGTGGTCCGCGGGCACGGCGAAATAGCCGCAGGACGGATCCGACATGGTGAACAGCCTGTCGGATCCGTCCTGCCGCAAGTGTGAAAGTAGCCTTAGGCTTCATCCTGACTAATTTCACCAAATCCTTACTTATTGGATAAAAAAATGTCACAATTTTTTTGGGCATATCTAGACATTGAGAAACCCTCCTGGATGAATGACCAACAACCTACATCCTCACTATTTCAAGAATGGACCAAGGGATGCAGACCACAAAGCAAGTATATGCATCAGAAGGCCACAGAGTAGCACAATGACAGTGTGTGTAGGTGGTGGCAGCAGCATCAGGAGGAGGCTACAGGTTGGCACAATGACAGTGTGGAGGTGGAAGCAGCAGCATCAGGAGGCCACAGAGTGGCACCATGAAAGAGTATGTAGGTGGCGGCAGCAGAAGCATCAGGAGGAGGCCACAGGGTGGCACAATGACAATGTGGAGGTAGCAGCAGCATCAGGAGACCCCAGAGTGGCAATGTGACATAGTGTGGAGGTGGCAGTGTAGCGGTCAGAGGAGGGAGAGACCGCAAAGCAGGATTTAAGTACAGTACAGCGGACAAGGAGACTGAAGCAAAAGCCGGCTTTATTAAGGAGCAAAATGAAACTGCCGGAAAACCTGAGTAACAATAAGTACCACCGCACCAGCGGCACAATGGGTCAATGGCAGGAATGGTATTAACAGGTGAACATAACACAACAACAGTGGTAATGAAATTTTGCATATACACAGAATAAGCTAAACAGCAAACAGTCAGCTTGCAGGCTACTCTCACTACCAATTTCCTATCTAGCCCTGCTACCCAGGGGACGCTTCTACAGCGCACTGACTAAGTCTCTGACTCTATAACCTATCCCAGATAAGCACCGGTGCCACTCACAGTTCTGAAAATTCTCTTGGATCCAATAAGATGCAGTCTGGCTCCAGGTCCGGTCACTTGCTTGTCTGTCTTTCTCTCTCTGGTCACAACAGATTCAGCTCTCCACCTCTGGCAGGCAGGATCCGTCTGGTCTCTACACACGGTCCCACTTCTCTGGAACACACAGTGAAGTCCTCTGTGTGCAGCTCCCCAGCTGTCAGGAACATCTCAGCTAGTATAGCCTCCTGCTGCTACAGTCTTTCTCTGTTATCTCTCAGCAGTCTATCTCTCCCTGTTATCTCAGCCAGGTCCCAGCAACTTCTGGAACAGCCGGGGAAAAACTTCTTAACTCTTTCTCAGCCTCTGGCCAGCACAACTCAGGTTCCTGTTTAGTCACAGTGGCCTCTGGTGGCCGGAGGGAAACATGACAGTCTGCATAGATATAAGTGCTGGAAATGCTGCTGGTTGATTCAGGGCTGCCTCTTACATGCCTCCCCACTTAAAGGTGGCCATCCTCGGCCTCGCTGTATAGTCTATGTAAAACAAAGGGGTTAATGAAACATTTAAACGGCAGTACAACATTGTCAACAATACCTACAGGCAGACCAAATGAACTCGTCAGCAGCGTACCTGTTTGGTGGAACCCCTGCATTAGACCTACTGGATCTCCGGAGGTCTTGACAATCTGCTAGGTCCTGACTTTCTCCGCTGGGAGTTGTTAACCTGGGCTCTTCCATTACAGCAGGAGATCTGGGTGTGGTTGCGGGTTCCTCCTCACTGCGAGACGGTAGTGGTTCTGTAGCAGGAGCCTCATCACCTACGGCCTGGGGACCTTCTGCAGTGTCAGGAACGGTCCACCAGTCTTCACATTCGTTTCCATTTGAGATAACACATTCTGAGTATGGGGCAGGAGGAGAAGGTGTCCTCTGAATAGGTGCAGAATTTGCGGACCGGCATGGCCATAGCATATTCCTATGTAAAGTCCGTGAAGCAAACTCCTCATTTTCAACTTGCACTTCGTAAACCGGACCATTAGGGTACACTCTCTTGATCACTTTATATGGCTGTACTTCCCAACTCTCACTCAATTTGCCTCTGGGGCGTTTTTCTCGTACCAGGACCCGGTCTCCAGGCTTCAGTAGCACCTCCTGGACTGGAGGACGGTCCGTATGAGTTCTCTCTTGTAACCGCTGGCCTGCCAAACGGCGGATGGTCTGGAGTCGCAGACGGTGTTCTTTCACCCATGAGGTGGTTGATCGCTCCATTAGGTCTTCTGGCTGTTTCAGGTTCAATTCAACGATTTCTCTACCAGCTCTCCCAAACAGTAACATATACGGGGTGTAACCGGTGGTGGAATGGACCCGATTATTGTAGGCCCAGACTAGTTCCGGCAGGTAATCAGGCCATTGTGCCCTCTTGTCTTCCTCTAGCGTTCTCAGCATTTGTAGCAGCGTCCGGTTAAAGCGGTCACAGGCCCCATTCCCTTGGGGATGATACGGGGTCGTTCTGGATTTTTCAATACCGTACAGTTGGTGTAGCTCCTCCATTACTTTCCCTTGAAAGCACGCCCCTTGATCTGAGTGGATCCGCTTGGGACACCCGTAGACCCGGATGAAATCCTGACAGATAGCTTGTGCTGCAGACTCAGCCGTCTGATACCGAGTTGGGGAGACTACTGCAAATTTGGAGAAGTGGTCAACCATGACCAGGCAGTACTGTGGACATCTTGATGATTGTCCCATGAGGAGGTAGTCTATCATCAATAATTCCAGCGGTTCTTTGGTCTGTATGGACTGGAGGGGTTTCCTCTGTTCTGTGCTTTTAGTGAGTTCACACACTCGACACTGTCGGCAAACTTCCTCCACCACGGCCTCCAGTCACGGACAATACACATAACGCTGCAGCCATTGGTAAGTCTTGGCGGGCCCGAAGAGAGCTCCAAATTCATGGGCTTCTTTGGCTATCTCAAATGCCACGCTTTCGGGTATGACTACTTGCCACCTCGCCTCTAGGTCATTAGGCTGTTGCCACTTGCGGTACAGAACAGCTCCGTGCATTTCCAGTCTGTCCCATTGATGTAGAACGAACTTCCTCTCGGCATCCAGGTCAGCCCTTACTTCTTTGTTGGGCTTCCTTCGCTGGGTTACCCAGCTTTTCATCTGCCGCAGTCCAACATCTTCATCCTGTATTCGGCCCCAGTCCTTATTAGTCCTCCTCAATACCTTGGGTAGCTTACGGGCCTCCCCACTTGTCTGGGCTGCAACTGTGGGCAGAACGAACTTGCGGAAATCTGGAGTTTCATCTTCTTTTTGTTCATCGACATCCCCTATTGGGGTCTCAAAAGCAACCCTTGACAGGCCATCGGCATTAGTGTTCTCCGTAGCGGAACAGTAGCGAATTGAGAAGTCATATTTTGCAAGGCGAGCTGCCCAGCGTTGCTCCAGGGCTCCCAACTTGGCAGTGTCCAGATGGGCCAGGGGATTGTTATCAGTCCATACAAAGATCTTAGCTCCTGTCAAATATCCTGCAAACTTCTCAGTCATGGCCCACACCAGGGCAAGGAGTTCTAGCCGGAAGGAACTGTAGTTGTGGAGGTTTCGCTCTGTCTCTCGCAAGGATCTACTGGCGTAGGCGATCACCCTCTCATGTCCATCTTGTACCTGCGACAGGACTGCCCCGAGTCCGTAGAGACTGCCATCAGTAGATAAGAGAAATGGTTTATCAAAGTCGGCATAAGCCAATATGTTTCCCTCCTTGTCACACTAGGCCGTGCATCAGGGTGAGGGTGCTGGCGGGGTGTCATGAAACTGTTCCAGGCTATGGAGAGTGTTGCCCTGCCTCTGTTGGAACTGCTGTGTGTTCCCCTCGTCTCCCCTCCTCGGTTGCCCAAGGAACTACGTACTCTGCCGCCAGCGTTGTCAGCTGGAAATTTTAGGAGCAATTTTTCCACAAGGACCTTCTGGTATTGCACTGTTTTGCTCGTCCTCTCCACCACAGGAATGAGAGATGAGAAGTTCTCTTTTTAGCGGGGGTCGAGAAGGGTGAACAACCAGTAATCGGTGTTGTCCAAAATGTGTAAAACGCGTGGGCACGGGAAAGGCAGCCTAACCTAAAGTCAGCCATGTGTGCCAGAGTCCCAACAGGCAAAACTTCTCTGTCCTCATCAGGAGGATGACTCAATCTCCTCATCCTCGCTGAACAGATGGAATTAAACTTCCATGGGTACTACCCTCTGTAGCGGAGGAAACCGTCTCCTGCTCCTCCTCCTCCTAATCATCCAATTTGCGCTGAGAAGAAGAACTGAGGGTGGTTTGGCTATCACCCTGTGTAATAACTTCCTCTATTTCCACCTCTTCCACATGCAAAGCGTCGGCCTTAATTGTGAGCAGCGAGCATTTGAGTAGACACAGAAGTGGGATGGTGATGCTGATAATAGCGTTATCGACGCTTACCATCTGTGTTGATTCCTTAAAGTTGTGTAAAACCTCAAAGAGATCAGACATCCATGCCCACTCCTTGCTTGTGAAGGGCAAAGGCTGACTGGAAAGGCGACGACCATGTTGCAGCTGGTATTCCACTACTGCCCTCTGCTGCTCACAAAGCCTGGTCAACATGTGGAACATCGAGTTCCAGCTCGTGCTCATGTTGCACAACAGTCGGTGAGCTGGTAATTGTAAGCGCTTCTGCAGCGTTGACAGACTGTCTGAAGCTGTCGACGACTTGCGGAAATGGGCACACACGTGGCGCACCTTCACCAGTAGCTCAGGCAAATTGGGGTAGGTTTTGAGAAACCGCTGAACCACTAAATTGAAGATGTTGGATAGGCATGGGATGTGTGTGAGCTTGCCGTGCTCCAAAGCCGCTACCAAGTTACGCCCATTATCAGACACAACCATGCCTTGTTCTAGGTTGAGTGGCGAGAGCCACAGCTCAGTCTGGTCTCTTACCCCTTGCCACAGCTCTGCGGCGGTGTGCCGTTTGTCACCTAAGCAGATCAGCTTAAGCATGGCCTGTTGACGCTTCCCCACTGCAGTGCTACACTGCTTCCAGCTACCGACTGATGGCTGACTGGTGCTGCAAGAGGATAATGCTGAGGTGGAAGTGGAGGAGGAAGCGGAGGAGGAGAAGTGGGGGTTGGAGCTACTAACGTAGTTGGTGGCAGAAACCCTGATGGAATCAGGGCCCGAAATCCTTGGCTTCGGTAGCACCTGTGCCATCCCAGGGTACGACTCGCTCCCGGCCTCCACAACGTTCACCCAGTGTGCTGTCAGGGAAATTTAGAGTCCCTGGCCGAAGGCACTTGTCCATGTGTCAGTAGTTAAGTGGACATTCCCAGTAACTGCGTTGGTCAGGACACGGGTGAGGTTACGGGACGCATGCTGGTGTAAGGCGGGCACAGCACACCGCGAAAAATAGTGGCGGCTGGGGACTGCGTAACGATGGACGGCTGCTGACATCAGGTTGCAGAAGGCCTCAGTGTCCACAAGCCTAAATGGCAACACTTCCAGGGCCAGTAATTTGCAAAGTTGCGTATTTAGTGCTATGGCCTGTGGGTCGTGGATGGCTAGTTACGCTTGCGTTTAAATGCCTCAGGTAAGCATATTTGTACGCTGCGCTGGCACACGGAAGTGGATGTGGTCGCTGATAGTGCTTGCGAAGGTCCAGGTGCAGGGCAGGAGGCATGCGGGCCTGCGCCTTCGACAGGGGATTGGCCAGCACGTAACACAGGGGAAGAGGAGGCAGTGGTGTGACCCGCAAACACAAATTGTGGACCCAGGCATTCGGCCCACCTATTATGGTGCATTGATGCCATGTGGCAGTTCATGCTGGTGGTGGTGAGGTTGCTAGGGTTCACGCCCTTGCTCATTTTTGTATGGCAGAGGTTGCAAATTACAGTTCTTTTGTCGTCTGTACTTTCCTCAAAAAAGCGCCAGACTGTGGAACATCTACCCCTTGACAAGGGATATTTTTGCAAGGGTGTGCTCTGGGGAACAGTTGTGGGCCTGTTTGGTGTGGCATGCCTTCTTCCTTTTGCCACCCCACTGCCTCTTCCAGCCTGTTGCGTTGCTGCGGATTCCTCCCCCTCTGTACTTCTGTCCTCGCTCGGCTTGCCACCTTCCCAGCTTGGGTTAGTGACTTCATTGTCCACCACCTCCTCTTCCACTTCCTCACTCTGGTCATCCTCCTGAGATTGACCTAACAAGAACCTCAGTTATTGACAACTGTGTCTCATCCTTATCATCAACCTCTTGAGAAACTAATTGCCGTTGACTTATTGGCAACTGTGTCTCATCATCATCATCCACCTCGTGAAACACTAATCGCCGTTCCCCACAGTCATATTATTGTGACTGTGGATGCTCAAGAGTTTGGGAATCAGGGCACAAGATCTCATGTCTCTCTTCAAGCGGGCTTGTCGAGAGGCCTAAATGAAGGAATGGCGCTGATAAGAGCTCCTCGGAATATCAGAGTGTGGGATCACTTGTTTGGCAAGACTCTCCATGGTGGGAGGAAGGAGGAACAGGGTGAGGATTGTGTTGACCAGCCTCTTGAATACCAAGACTGGACTAAGTGGAAGACAGGGTGGTGCTTAACCAACTGGAAGCATTATCTGCTGCAATCCAACCGACCACCTGGTCGCACTGGTCTGACTTTGAGAGCGTTGTCCTGCGCCGCCCTGCAAACTGGGACATGAAGCTAGGTATCGTGGATAATTGTTTTTCTTGTGCTCTGGCAGCAGGCACAGTCTCAACGCGCCCACTGCCACGGCCTCTGCGTGCACCATCAGCATCTCGGCCACTTCCCTGTCTCTTACTGGCTGTATTAAACAGCACTTGCACCCCAATAACAAGAACAGTTTGCTGGAATTACAGAGCTGTATAATGGCAATTTGGATACAGACAGTGCACCAACGTGTAATAGGATTGTTCCTATTAGGGTACTTTCACACTAGCGTTATCCTTTTCCAGCATTGAGTTCCACCCTAGGGGCTCAATACCGGAAAATAACTGATCAGTTTTATCCTAATGCATTCTAGATGGAGAGCAATCCGTTCAGGATGCATCAGGATGTCTTTAATTCAGTCTTTTTGCCTTTTCAGGACGGAGATAATACTGCAGAATGCTGCGGTATTATCTCCGTCCAAAATTCCGGAACACTTGCCGGAATGCCGGATACAGCATTTTTTCCCATTGACATGCATTAATGCCGGATCCGGCCCCGAGTGTTCCGGAAAAACTGATCAGTTTTTGAGGTCTGTGCATACTCAGACCGCAAAAAAATTTGAAAAAAAAAAATATATTATATATATATGTCGGATCCATTTTTCCGGATGACACCAGAGAGACGGATCCGGCATTTCAATGCATTTGTCAGATCCTGATCAGTCTGACAAATGCCATCAAGTTTGCATACTTTTTGATGGATCCAGCAGACAGTTCCAGCGACGGAACTGCCTGCCGGAATCCTCTGCCCCAAGTGTGAAAGTACCCTTACCCAGTCTGTAAACACCTCTACTGAACCCTGTTCTGCTTCAATACTCTGTAATAATTCCACCCTATCCTTTCCCTACACTTCTAATGCTCTTTCCCTGAACTTCTATTGAGCAAAATAAAAGTTTTAAAGTTTTTACTACCACTCTCTCCATCGCCTGCTGACGTCTCTCTGTGCACTGGAACATGGCTGAATCCAAGATGGCTGAGGCTATTTATAGGGTTGTGACATCACAGGGCTGGCTGGCTGCTGATTGGCTGCATGCATGGCATTGTGGGTGATCCCTTGTTCCCAGAGTTCCTTGCTCCATGTCCTCACACGTACAGCAGCCATTTTAGGAAAAAATGTGATTCGTTACTACGAAATTTTGGATTTGGTGCGAATCAAATTTTTCCTGAAATGCGGATCGAATTCCACTTCGATTCGCTCAGTCCTAATGCATTGACACTAATTGTATATACCCTGCTCAATACTAAGGAAATCCTGAAAACATGACCAGTAGATAGGCTCTATGGACTGGAAATGAGGAACACTGCTTCAGGGCTCATGCACACAAACATAGTTTTTGTCCATGTCCGTTCAGTTTTTTTGCTGCTTGTATGCGGAACCATTCACTTCAATTAGGCCGCAAAAAAAGGAGAAGAGTCCATGTGCATTCCGTGTCCATATGTCAGTACATCCGTTCAGCAAAAAGATTACAGACAAGGATAGTACAGTTCTATTATGGGCCAGCCGCTCCGTTCTGCAAAATGCGGAACGCTCACGGCCAGTATCTGTATTTCGCGGATACGCAATTTGTGGACCACAAAACAACAATGGTCGTGTGCATGAGCCCTTAGAGTGAAAAGTACTTTATGGCACAACCCCTCTTAAAGGGTTTGTGTCACCCCCCAAAAGTCATTTTTCATTTTTGGGCTAATTAAAATCCTTATAGTGCGATTTTTGAATATATAGTGCTCTTACCCTTTTCTGTTGTCTAGTTTCTTTAAAAAACGCACTTTTATAATATGTTAATGACCTGGCTACCAGCAAGTAGAGCGGTTACTTGCTGGTAGACGCCGCATCCTCCTTTAAAAAAAAACGCCCCCTCCTTCTGTTTATTGACAGGGCCAGCGAGCGCTCTCCTCCTCTGGCTGGCCCTGTCTGCGTTCTAAATCTCGTGCCTGCGCCGTACCGGTTTTCAGTCGGCGCAGGCGCACTGAGAGGAGGACCTCGCTCGTGCGGTTTTTAAAGAAACTAGACAACAGAAAATGGTAAGAGCACTATATATTGAAAAATCGCACTATAAGGATTTTAATTAGCCCAAAAATGAAAAACGACTTTTGGGGGGGGGGGGGGGGGGTGACGGGGGTGACAGAAGCCCTTTAAAATATTCTGTGGCAAAGGTAGCCTTCGAAGGCACGATTTGCAGTCTGTGAAAATGTTATTACTGGCAACTCCGACTACCTGTATAATTTACATCCCTGTCATTTTACCACCAATGTCTGGCTTTCAAGAAATCCCTCGCACATTTCTCCGTTTCTGTTGATTTGTGAAGGTGTTCATTATGTGCAGTTTTGGATTTGAAAATAATTATTTCTTGACTCTACCTTTTCATTGCTGCCAGCACTGGCCTGTATCCGTCTGTCATGCTGCATGAACTCAGTCTTGATCTCAGAACTGTACCATTATGCGTCTGTCTTTCGGAACTAGTACCACACTTTCAAAATAGTGTATGGAAACAATAAGTGGTTGCTATTAGACTACCGTATGAATATAATCAGGAGATTTCTTGTGCACAGCCCATATTTTCTGAGCATAGATATAAATGAATAAATTATAAGTTATACTTAATATTTTCCCCATTAAAACTATACAATCTGCTTAGCTTCTCCTGCTCTATAACATTGTGTCTTCAGCCTAGACACAGTGTTCAATGTGACAGGTTCTCTTTAACTTTATACATTATTTGTATTGGCGTTTTTACTTTTATTACCTCAGAGAACGTTATGTAGATGAGCCATAAGCTTTATTATAGACCTCCCTGACATTCTCTTTCCAGTGATGTCTCATGTGACGTTTATATTATTTAATAAATAGTCATAGTGGTTGACTCTATTGTGTCGATCAGCCCCTTTTTGTGTAGGTATTTTTTTTCTAGTATATCCCTTAATCCAATTCTAGTGGTGGCACAGTGGAGATACTCCCCTCCAGAAGCCTGACTGTGACTGAAGGATTTTGTATTATACTACAATAGTGTTCTAAAACAAATTTTAAAGTTATGAAAGAACTACTTAAAGGCTATGTACAAGTTCAGGGGGATTTTTTACACTCATTTGGGGATTTAATATATTTTTTTTAAATTGGTCTTCATTAAAAATAATCAGCAACTGAGATAAGGAGCCATCAGCTGAGCTGCCTGATGGCTCAATAAAAAAATAAATAAATGGCAACTGAAAAATTGATTTTTAGCTCAAAAGGAGTACAATGCAATAGTAAAAAAACTGCCCCCGAAAATGTGTCCATAACCTTTAAAGGTTAAGGAATATTAGAGAGTATTGACTCACATCGACTTTCCATCACCCCATTAAAAAAAAATGTACAGGGACCAATCAAGGAGGAGAAAAACAAAGCATTGTAAGGTATATTTCCCAGTTTGTCCATTCATGGTAGAGATTGGTATACTTTTGGACAGGGAGGAGAGTTAAAGAAACAGCCAAGCAGGCTGTGCTACGGTATTTACGTAACTGCAATAGAAGTGAATAGGAGCTACGGAAGCTAGTATAGCCCAGCAAGCTACACTGTTTCCACAAATCAGGAGCCACGGAAACAGCGTAGCTATGCAATGCTGCTTCCACAGCTCCCATTTACTTCTATTGGTGTTATGGGAACATGTAGCTCAGCCTGTCTGGCCACCCATGGCTACTGTGTGTGATGATGAATATTAATGTGTATCTGTAAACAAACGGTTGGTAGATTTGTACTCTCCGAGATCATCGCTTGCTGCTATACAGGCTCCTTTGAGCTATTCTCTCCTAGAAATAATGCTTCTATGAGAGAATAGCTTTGTATATTCAGTATTCAATTGAACTTGCCAAGATCATGCCCTATTACAAGCTCCATAAATAATGGAATCATGATACGTAAACTTGAAGTGAGATGCTTGATTAACGCTACCTTGCAACCCTTTACAAGTACTCCTAAAATAGTCTAGATAAGATTTCTGTCATGTGACAATGCTGCAATATTCAAGAGTGTTCAGTTTTGTGCAAATATATTTAGATGTACCCAAAATGAGCTCTATCTGAAAAGACAAAAATAACGTACGCCTCACAGGCTCATATATTTCTAAACTTTTATATGAGATACTGTGCTACAAATAGTGTTGCATGAAACCTGCATGTCACAATCACATCAACAATCACCATAATCCTCCCCCCTTACGTGACCTCTCTAATCTTAAACCTCCAGCACGTTGATCCCGATGATCCTTTTCCTCTACATAGAAACACCAGTGTAATCCCTCCTCTCTCTCAAGGTTTTGTAATATAATTCCACTCTATTCCTTGTGTAGTGTCCCACTAGGTAAATGTGGCCACTACACAAGGGTCAATTGGGCCACGTTGTTCCCCACCTTTTGTGGAACAGGGTCATTGTATTTTATACGGCATTTTGTATTGCATAATAGTGTGTATTTCCCTGTTGTCTCCTGTACCAGGCCTGTTAGGGGTAGTTCCTCCTCCAAGACAATAGAGGGAGCTAGGGAACCCCCTAGTATATATAGTTAGACCCAGACAGGAAAGAGCCAGTGCAGTTTAGTCCAGGAGGCTAGTTAGTGCAGTCTAGCCTTCCTGAGTTTCCTGAGCAAAGAAGCTCAGAGCTTGCATTCAGGGGAAGAAGTTGCCTCCTGAAGTTCCTTTTAAAAGTACAGTGCAGAGCCAAGTTTTACCCAGCCAAATAGAGAGCTGAAGGGCAGAAGGATATTAAACAGCAAGGAGACATATACCAGAGAAAGGTATCCCTACCCAAGGATAAAGCCAGCAATAGGGCATACGGGCCTTGGAGAAAGCCAGACAGGAACTGAGGAAAATACTGCCTGATCTGTAAGTGTTATTCCCTCTGAGTATCTTGCAAGGACTTTGCCCGCCGTATATATAAAGCCTGCCTGTTACAACCTTTTACGTGTGGAGCTAACTAAAGACTGTAAATAGTTGAACTGTTCAGTAAAAGGACGTTTTGGTTCACTGCGACTTGTGTTCCTCAATTATTCCTACAACAAATCAGTGTGCCACTGTTATCGGCACTGGCGTCACGAACTTAAAGGGATCTTGCCACCGCCACACCAAACCTGCAACACCCAGGGCACCTCACCTACCACCCGGCCTGGTCCCTATATACAGAGAGTGCCCTAGAGGATCCATGTGCCAGCCTCTCCATCACTGCTGTACGCCAGCCCAGGGTATATAAAAACTGTGAGTACAAAGAACACCCTCGGTTTAGTAACTACCCCTGTGACCTCACCATTCGCTAGTAGGTGACCTTTTCCTTTCCCTAGCGTTGAGGCCTAGCTGCTTTCCCTCCTGGTTGTCATTTTGGGGTTTCCTCCTATACCTCATCCGTGACAACCTCGAATGTCAAATATGTTCCAAAATAACATAAGTGTAGTGAGCGGTGCCTGGAGTAAGAATTAGGTGTACTTCTGTGTAATGTGAATTCTATTATTCTGAATGACAAATAGTGCAAGTGCAGTGAATGCAATTTGAGTTGGGTTCAAACATGGCAAAATGAATGGGGATTTTCAGGGTACGGCTACACAGCGTGTAATCGCAGTGGATTTCCATGTGACGTATCCACAGCATTTTACAGTACCAGCCATGTGGATGACATTTTAAGAAGAAATTTCACTTAAAGGCTGCAGTGTAAAATGACCAAAACTTTCATTTTATGCTGCGGATTTCCACTGCGGACATCACCCTTTGCTATGCATAGGGTGAAATCTACAGCAACAAATCTACTAAGGAATCTGTACTAGAGATGAGCGAAACTGTTGAGGTTTGGTTCGGTTCAGATTTACCAAATTGGTTTGAGTCTAACTAAATTGGCATATAACTGTGACCAGTCTCCTGGGACTTCTAGGATTTTTTAGGAAAACATATCTGCTTTTATTAATCTTTTATGAATTTTTGCCATTTCTCCCCCCTCCCCAAGCTCTTGAACGCAATAACAGCAATAGCAAATCATTGTGTCTGAGTGACACTAATATACATAGCTATGGGTGAATGCATGTTTGACGGCATTAAAAACACAGTGCACCATCGCGTGCGTTATGCTTTTTCATATTCCAAAGCTTTCAAAAATTGTCCATTATCATGAGAAGATTTCATTTATCCACACACAATGTTAAGGGGAAAAAATGTGGATTGTTGGGGGACCAAGCTTCCAAAAATGATGCCTTGGCAAGTTCAGAATGCCTGCTCATATGACACGCACAATTGTTAAATGGCATAAAGGAGGCAGCAGCAACAAAACATGGTGGTCTGCAAGCAACATGATGGTAGGCAGGAAGGAAGGCAGGCAGACAGCAACAATGGCAAGATGATGCACAGTCAGGAAGGCCAGATCTATTTATCAGCCTCAGTCAGAGAAGTGTGAAAATCCTCCAGGCTTTGGTTCATTTTGACAAAAGTGATGTTTTGGACAATGGCGGAAGACAACTTGGTTCGCTTGGGTGCGACCACGCCCCCTACGGTTATAAAAACCCTCTCTCATACACGACACTGAAAGCTGGGCAAGGAAGAAGAGAGACAGCGTATTATGCTAGTTCAGGTTCCAGTCTGCCTGCCCAGAAATCCAGGGGTCAGGGAGCAGAGTATGTGCCAGAATGTAGGTAGGTGTGAAGCTCGGCATTGAGTTGGGATATCTCGACTTGCTTATTTGCTTCAGCCTGGTGTGGCATGTGAAAAAACTGCTCCATCATGTTGAAGAGACTGAAGCGGCTGCTGCTGCTATGGCTTCTGTTGCTTGTGGAGTCAGGAGGTGGGTGACTCTTCAGGGGGCAGAGAGAGGTCTCTCTTTCAGACACACTGGCAGCAGACGTCTGTGTGTGGAAAGCTGCAGAAAGCTGCGTACACAGCGTTTCCTGGTAATAACCTAATTTGGCCCCCCTGCCAGAGGGAGGAAAACATTCTCCCATTTTGCATTTGTATTGTAAGGGTATTTTTAAGTACTGACTCATAATATTGCATTTTTAAGCTACTGGTGTATTTACTTTTTATTAATCTGTGTTATCTTATCTTTAATCACACTCAGTAAATATATTTATTCACTTAGCCTGGGTAAGCTTATTCATTCTCAAATCTTTTGAATTCACGATTTAAAACAGCATTGATAGTGAGGATCTAAAAGCATGGCTATCCAGTCATCATCAGACTGCTTGATGACAACGATACACCTGTCACTATGCAAGCAAGCAAGAATACAGCATGCCATTGTGGCCAGCGTGCCCAAGGAGCCAGTTCTTTCTGGCTCCTCCCCCCACTGAAAAGATTGGGTGTCTGGACCAGTGTCATCGACATCATCATGCTCTTGGTCTTCCTCCTCTGACTCTTCCTGTTCTTCCACTGGCAGTTCCTCCTCCTCCTCCATGGGAGTTTCTCCTGTGGGCCCCAACAGCTACTGGGCAGTGTGAACAGCAAAATGCATTAGCTGTTCTTCTTTTGCTATCAACCCTTGCTGCATGAGCGTCAGCATCTGTTCTTTGATAAATATGAAGAGGATGAGAGTTCATGTGTCTTCGAAGGGCTTCTGCACCTGACAGGTGTCTCGGATGAGCTGCCACTGCCTGACCTCGAAACAACACATGCTTCCTGGTGAGGCGGTCAGGTGCAGGATATCGTTTATGCCTTTCCGCTGCTCATACAGATGCTCTAGGATGTGCAATGTTAAATTCCAGCGAGTTGGAACGTTGCAGCGGCAGACCGTTACGTTGATGCAAGTCCAGGAGAGCATTCCTTGCAACGTAAGAATGGCTGAAATGTGAGGAAAGTCTCCTGGACATTGCTATCATCTTGTGCAAGCCCTTATACTGCTTTAAAAAGCATTGCACGATTAGGTTAATGATGTGTGCCATACTGAGAGCATGTGTTATTTCCCCCAGGTTCAGGTTGGTGAGGTGACAGCCAGCGGAAAGTTTGCTGCTTGATGTACTTTAGCAACTGCTTGCCTGAGGGGCTACACTCACCCAGGCCGATCAGCTCCAACACCACATGACAACTCTTGAGTCTTGACCTGACACGTGATAAGAAGGAGAGGGAGTGGGAGTAATGCTGTGCCCTGTGGCTGCTGTGGACTGGAGTGTGTCCATTGGAGGCAGATAAGTGCCTGTTATGGGAGCCAGGCAGAAATAATTGTGGCGGGGGGGGGGGGGGGGGGGGGTCAAAAGGACAGGACCTGGCATTGTTGCTGGGGTGCTGCCTTGCCGCATAGTAGTGACAATCGCAAGGAGCAGCCCACGCTCTCTGCCACATGACAAAAAAAAGGGGGGAGGAAGGGTGGGAAAGGGAAGAGGGGATACTGTGGTTTTAAAATTACTGTGGTTTTGAGAATAGTTGGCCAGCAGGCTGCACCCTAATCAGTTCAACCAAAGGGGTGAACTGCAAGATTGTTAAGAAAATAAAATAAGAGTGGGGCAACACCGCAGTGTACAGGATGGGTAGGGGTGCCACAAAACTGCCAAACAGGAATATTAAAGATTTGTGACCAATCCAGATTAAATAAATAAATATAATACAATAATAATAGCAATGATTATAATAATAAAATTTTATTAAGTAGTCAGAGAATAAGTAGTCACTTACTTCGCCAGGGAGGGGGGAACAAGATAATCTCAATACATTTGAACCCTCTCCTCCCTCGCTGAGGTTGCCTTAAAGAGTGTAGTGGATCCTTATATCCCAGGGTATTCGCAGGGACTTCAAAAGACGTAGTATCAAAATATTGCTTTATTCTAAATTAAAACATAAGCTTGACGCGTTTTGGTGAAGTATACAAGTCCCCTTTCTCAGGAGCAATACAAACAAGCATCTTTGAGCTGATGTTTCGTAACAAAAAACAAAACAAAAAGAAAACAGTCATAGAAACCACTTGGTGTTTTTCCCATACTGCATGCGGTTTATAGGGCATATTATTTTTTTACAAATCGTGTGAACACCATTTTGTATGGATGAGATGTCAAAATGCCAGCAGAAAAACTCCATAACTTTGACATGCTGCATTTTTTAAAACAAATGCCACCCAAAGAACCACCCCAAGTTAACAAAAATGGCAGTGGCAGTAGTAGAATAAAAACCTTGTGTGTCCTCTGTTTCATATTTCTTATATACTTTCAGCCAACATCTGTAGCTGGCATTTTTACAAAAAAAATAAAAATAAAAAAACACCACTAAAGCAGCAGAAGTGCTCAAAAAAATACTAGTAAACATCTACGTGTGAACCTATCCTAGTAGAGACAAAGAAATTTAGTGGCAGAACAAGTCCCCTGTCCACTGACAGAGACAAATACACACCCTATGATCATTTACTTCTCCATAGTGCACAGTGATTACATTGTCAGCATCACCTTGGTTTTTGTACAAGCCTATAGATTCTGACTATGTCACATTCCTTTGTCTTGTTGGAGTTATCTTAGAGCTAAAAAAGCATCCCGAGGCTGCATGTGTGAAACTGCTCTCAACCACGAGGCATTAGCCGGCACCACCGACTTTCTACACCTTGATTGAATTCATTGAGGGGAGATTTATCATGAAAGGAAGGCAGTTTTTGCAGAAATCTGTGCTGCCATAATTTATGCCAAATGTATGATGATGAATGTGCACAATGTTTGATAAACTTGTGCATCTTTAACAGGGTTGTTCTATTATGACAACGTATCCCCTATTCACAGGACAGGGGATAAATGTATGATTAGCGGGGGTCTAGCTATCATTGCATCCAAGACAAAAGCGGGACTCATCGCTCCATTGTCATCTTGCTGTGCACCTCGATAGCTTTTGAGAGCATGAGGTCAATGGAACAACTGTAGCTGGAAGTCTGGCTTGTAGGCCGATGCCATGCAAACTCCTTTCTGATGGCTTGTGTGGACAAAATTTGGGACGTTACCAGGGGCGTAACTACCATAGTGGCATACCAGGAGACTGCTATGCGGCCCAGGGCAACAGGGGGTCCAGTCTTAGTAGGGATTATCCCCTCTTCTACTAGAGGTGAAAACTTGGTTAGGACTTTGCCCTCTAAATCTAAAGTGTAATTGAAAAGTGGGTTTGCCTTAAAAGATAACTTTTAATAGTCAATGGTTAAAATAGTAGGCCCAATAGCTTGTTAGGAGGCTACATACATACGTAGTCATACACCACCAAATGAAAAAAGGTGGAGAAAAAATGGCAGGTGTGAATTGTAAACATCTGCTATGAGGGCTAGTTACGAAACAAAGGGATACCAATAAAGAGGGAGAAAGATGCTGGGTCTCTTCCCATAATGTATCCCTAGGTTCTAACTCAAAGTAGTCCCCTCTCTGTATGTCCCTTCGTGTCCCTTGTAGGCAATAGCAGTGACTGCCCAGCTTCGTCAGAAGTGCAAAGGTATCATTCATCCCAGAACATACACATCATAAGTACTAGACATACACATAGTCCCGACGCGTTTCACTGGCAGTCAGCCAGGTCATCAGGGGACCTATATACAAAACAAGACAAAGTATACGCCTGTACACAACAGAGAAGTATCCAATCCACGGCGCTTCCAGGTATTTTGGAGCCAGCCCGGAAATCAAGAACTAGTACTTAGCTTTGTGCAGCGATTCAAGGTCCACTCCTCCTGCGTATGGCAGAGTCACTGCTATTGCCTGCAAGGGACACAAAGGGACATACAGAGAGGGGACTACTTTGATTTAGAACCTAGGGATACATTCGGGGAAGAGACCCAGCATCTGTCTCCCTCTTTATTGGTAGCCCTTTGTTTCGTAAACTCACCCTCATAGCAGATGTTTACGATTCACACCTACCATTTTTTCTCCACCTTTTTTCATTTGGTGGTGTATGACCACGTATGTATGTAGCCTCCTAACAAGCTATTGGGCCTACTATTTTAACCATTGACTATTAAAAGTTAACTTTTAAGGCAAACCCACTTTTCAATTACACTTCCAATAAATGCGGGTGCCATATAGAATATTATTTGTTTGACTGGTCATTATTCCAGTTGAGTGATCATTCGCCTCTAAATCTAAAGGAACAACATTTAGCAAATGAGGCAGTGGAAAAAATGGCCCAAGTGTAATTCAAAAGGGTTTAGAATGCAACAATGAATTCTGGTCGGCATCCAGGAGGTGCGGACACATTCAAGTCAATGGGTCTGTCAAAAAAAAAAAATAAAGATGCACAACTGGTATGTCATCTGTGTCCGCGTCCGTTTTTTTTTTCTACAAGACCTTTATGCAATAAAATTACACTTTTCATTATCCTTCCTTTTTTCCCCCCGTCAGACAAAAAAAAAAAAAGAAAGAAAGACACGAGGAAACACAACACAAAATCGGACACGGACCACTGAAGCCAAATCACTGACAGTGAAAAAACACTGTCGTGTGCATGAGGCCTAAGGCTCAGGACGGGCCGAATCGCACCCCTGTTATAACAATAATAAAAATAAAATCATAGTTTTAAGATTGTGCTGTGTGGGGGGCCTGGTTTGATCCTTGCTATGGGGTCCTTACTTCTTGCAATATAGAATGGATCAATACATGCCATTCTTCTAATCTGATGATCCTCCCACACAGAGGTTCACTTCTGTGCACCTCTTGCTGTCAAAGGTTACCAAAGACCGAATCTGTAAACATAAATCCACTATCCAGACAAAAAAAAATTCTGCTGCCAATGCATTGGCCCCAACGCTACACTGGGTCCCCTGGACACAGTCGAGATGTCACCACGTGTTGCTGCTCTCCGGAAGGGATGGTAAGGCATGGTGCACCGTAATGGGAAATAAGTCCAAAGAGTCAGGGTCTGCATGACCGCTGCTGCCCAGCAACGAGATGTTAAGGCAGCCAGACGCGCGCGATTAGAATGTATGTGCTGGCAGGAGGGGAAGTGCCACGACACACACAGGAGGCTGAAATTGCTGGTTTGTGTGCGAATGCACACAGTAGGGTATTTGTTTGGCGCACAAAAGGACGACCTCAGACAGTGGACTTTGGTGAAATAGCTGTTTTTATTGTTCAGTAGACTTCTACTGAACAATAAAAACAGCTATTTCACCAAAGTCCACTGTCTGAGGTCGTCCTTTTGTGCGCCAAACAAATACCCTACTGTGTGCATTCGCACACAAACCAGCAATTTTTTCCTTCACAGTCCCTAGGAGTCCTTGGCAACTCCACCCTAAGGGACAGAACGGGTATTGGCAGCACCGACCCTCCCCAAAAAAACCAACGCCCCCCTATTTCTCCACGTGTACCTACCTCCACGGACGTTGTGCTCCAACCAGCACAACACCAAAAGGTGAGCACACTTCGACCATTACGCAAAACAACACAACCGCTACCCACCACCCTATGAGCGCCTCTCCCCTCTCTTTTCTCTCTCGCCAAATTGCTACACACAGGAGGCTGGAAAGATCCCTCTCAGTACTAAGCTAGCAGGGGGATCGGATGGGGGCACACACAAAGGCACATTGATATGTAAGAGATGCACAAATTGGGTAAAAAAATATAAATAAATAAAACTGAAAAGTCAAATGACTGGATTAAAAACATGGATGAAGTGATGTATGATAGAAAGTGGTGTCTGGAATTTTATATAGAAAATTAATTGGAACTTAGTAGAAGAATCTAGATAAAAATGAAAATAACTAGATGAATGGATAGTGATGCATAAATACAAAAATCGGTATGAATTTGGTACTGGATTTAGTATTGTCAGGGTCACCATCAAGGGGAGGAGTCGGGTGAGAAGTTTGGAAATTGATGAGATTAGGGTTGGAATGGATGGTCGAGGTATATATATTAGTGTATGAGGATTTGGATGAGGGATCTTTCCAGCCTCCTGTGTGTGCCGTGGCGCTTCCCCTCCCGCCAGCACATACATTCTAATCGTGTCTGGCTGGCTCAGCGTCTCGTTGCTGGGCAGCGGCGGTCACGTGCCTGCTCCTGCGATCACGTGACTGCCGATCCGGGTTTCGTGAGCGCCTCCACACCGCGATTGCCTTGGCAAACACCGGGCCTCACCGAGAGGCTTTCCCTTTACGTGACACAAGAAAGGTTTTGCACACCACTTACCCCACCATTGTTTTTTAACCCTCTTTATACCTACACACTAGCCTTTCATTGAAAATTAATAAAAACCTAGTATAATCATTCTGAACAATGTCACCGTCCATTCCCACCCCTTGACCCCCAATTCAGTGTGTTTTGGGTGTTTTTTTAGCGTATTTATATGTGTGTAACAATCACAGTATTGTACAGTATGCAAGCATTCTGTACCTGACGAAGGGGACCGTTGTCCTCGAAACACGTTGTACCACTTGCTGAATAAAACCTCTGTTCTGTATTTAATTCTAACTATTGGATGTTTTCTTGTGCCGTGGGACATCTTCTCTGCTGATCCACTCAATGGCAATGATACAGCAGTTTTTCCAGACAAAAACGTTTTCAGACATAACAACAGACCTAAACCAGACAGTCACAAGGTCAGACTGTCTGGGGTTGGTGGTAAGCAACATCTGTTTTTTTCCCTCCAAAACATGCTATTCTTTAAACTCTATGACAGCTGTGGAAAATTACCAGCTTCTCATTCAAAGTCCTAAAAGTCTCTCAGTGTTCATTAACCCTTTCCACAGAGCCATGTAAATACAGTGCAAATGAACAGGACATATAATCACAACATACATATTGAACAGGATATATATTACAACATACATATAAAATGCAGTAACACAGTTAAACAGTGCAAATTAACCCTTTCAAGAGAAATAAAAGTAAGAGGTTTTAACTTTGCATAGGGGAAACAGGGAACCATGTCCACAAATGTCCAAACATCAAAGTACAGGGCACTACACCAACCACATATCATTTTCATAATTATAAACATCAGATTTCACAGCTTAAATACCAAGTGATAGAGCGAATAACATTACCAAAAACGAGGTGGAGATATCAAAAAACTTTTATTGAAAGGGGAAGCTTTCTAGTCACACCATAGAGGCACTACACCTATAAGGTTTGAACAGAGAATATGAACTGGTACACCTAACCCTGGGTTCACACCTGAGCGTTTCTCAAACGCGCGTTTTACGCGCGTTTTTGTCGCGCGTTCTTATGCGCGTTTTTTGTAATAGTAAACGCGCGTTTGACGCGCGTTTGTGTCATTGACTGCAGTGTCCTATGGCCACAAACGCGCGTCAAAACGCCCCAAAGAAGCTCAAGTACTTGTTTGAGCGTCGGGCGTTTTACAGCGCGTTCGTACGCGCTGTAAAACTCCCAGGTGTGAACCATTCCCATAGGGAAGCATTGGATTTCATGTCTTGAGCGTTTTACAGCGTGTTTGAACGCGCGTTTGAACGCGCTGTAAAACGCTCAGGTGTGAACCCAGGGTAAATGATTAAAATACTCATGGTTGATTGTATTTTTTACAGACTTGTTTTGTCAATGAGTATATTTTCCAAGTCTGAGAAAGTACTAATGGTGCACTGTGTGGCCATGTCATGGGCCCCATATATTGGCAGCATGGTCTTCTTCTGACCCCTGTGTAGCACTCAATAAAGAAGAAGTAGATAAGGTAGAGAGGTGGCTAGCATACCTGTCATACCTAAGTTTCTGTAGATAGCTGCTGGTTCCACTACATGACCCTGACCCATCTGATATTTTAAGGGAACCTGTCATCTGGATTTTGTGTATAGAGCCGAGGACATGGGCTGCTAGATCGCCGCTAGCACATTCGCAATACCCAGTCCCCATAGCTCTGTGTGCTTTTATTGTGTAAAAAAAGATTTCATACATATGCAAATTAACCTGAGATGAGTCAGGTGGGGGGAAAATGGCCCTGCGTCTTATGGGGCGAATGCTTCCATTTTCCATCGCAGTCTGCGATGCTGCAGCCCATCCCCATAAACAATGCCATCCACCGATCCCCCATAAACAATGCCATCCACCGATCCCCCATAAACAATGCCATCCACCGATCCCCCATAACAGTGCCATCCACCGATCCCCCATAACAGTGCCATCCACCGATCCCCCATAACAGTGCCATCCACCGATCCCCCATAACAGTGCCATCCACCGATCCCCCATAAACAGTGCCATCCACCGATCCCCCATAAACAGTGCCATCCACCGATCCCCCATAAACAGTGCCATCCACCGATCCCCCATAAACAGTGCCATCCACAGATCCCCCATAAACAGTGCCATCCACAGATCCCCCATAAACAGTGCCATCCACAGATCCCCCATAAACAATGCCATCCACCGATCCCCCATAACAGTGCCATCCACCGATCCCCCATAACAGTGCCATCCACCGATCCCCCATAACAGTGCCATACACAGATCCCCCATAACAGTGTGCCATCCACAGATCCCCCATAATAGTGCCATCCACAGATCCCCCATAATAGTGCCATCCACAGATCCCCCATAATAGTGCCATCCACAGATCCCCAACACGACAGTGCGTCATCCACAGATCCCCCATAATAGTGTCATGCACAGACCACCATTAGTTCAAAACCCACCAAGAGCACACCTTTTAGTTAAAAATATATTTTTTTCTTATTTTCCTCCTGAAAAACCTAGGTGCGTCTTCTAGGGCAAAAAATACGTAAATGTCCCCAGTACCTGTTTTTCATGTCTGTGCTTTCATTCCCCCTGTCTGAACTTCAGAGTATCCTGAAAGGTCTGTTTATATTCTCAATTTCCTTTTTCTGAATACCTAGCTTTCGGGATCAACCGATATTGATTTTTTAGGGCTGATACCGATAATCTATGAACTTTCAGGCCGATAGCTGATAATTTATACCGATATTCTGTGAATTTTCATTTTTGAAAAAAATAAAAATTCCTACACAAATCTGCTGAAAATGAATATGTTAACATGTAGGGTTTTTCTTGTAAATCTTTCTTTTTCATTTATAATTAATATTTTGGTGTGTTTTTTTTTACTTTTTTTTTTACTATAAGCCCCCTTAGGGACTAGAACCCTAGTCCTATTCACCTATCAGGGTGAATAGAGCTCTTTCAGGGTGAATAGGGCCTCACACTCTCCCTGCTGCTCTGTGCAGCAGGGAGCTTACCATGGCAGTCAGGGCTTCAATAGCGTCCTGGCTGCCATGGTAACCGATTGGACCCCTAGGCTTACACTGCTGGGGCACCGATCAGAACTTCCACTGAGGAGGAGGGGACCTTGTGGCCACTGCCACCAATGATTAATACTGGATGGCTTGGGTGGGGGGGGGGGCGCACTGCACCTCCAATGAATAATACTGGGGGGGCTTGGGTGGGGTGGGGGGGCGAACTGCGCCACCAATGAAGATACCTCTCTCATTAATTCATATACTGGAGGCGGGAGCTGGCTGCAGAATCACATAGCCAGCTCCCGACCTTTATGAGCGTTAGCTGCGATCCGCGGCACCTGAGGGGTTAACTACCGCAGATCGCAGCTACTTGTCAACGAGGTCGGGAGCCGGCTATGTGATTCTGCAGCCAGCTCCTGCCTCCTGTATATGAATGAATGAGAGAAGTATCTTCATTGTTGGTGCAGTGGCCACAGCCCCTCCCCTTCTCTTGTCCTGCCTCCTCTCATTGGTGGCAGCAGCAGCAGCAGCACAGGGGGAGGGAAACACTGCTTCCTTCTCCCCTGTGCTGCTGAGGGAACATGGAGAGCACTGTCAGCAGCGCGATCCTTGTTCCCCATACGTTATTGGTAAATCGGCAAAATAGATGCCGATAACGTTCAAAATCCTGAATATCGACCGATAATCGGTCGACCCCTACCTAACTTTATTGATAAACAAGCCTAGCCGCACTGCAGAGTGATAAGTCACAGGCTAGCCCCACCCCCACACTGTTCAGTCTGCTGAAGCCATGCCCACTAAACCTCCTGTGGCCATGTTACTACACCCACACATGAATCCTGCTCGTCTATTTATTAGGGCTCATGCCCACGAGCAGGGCTGCCATCAGAAATTTTGGGGCCCCTTACACAGCTCAAGGCCTGGGCCCCCCCTCCTACACCGCCCCTTTAGAATCCGTCCTGACTCCACCTCCCCTCCACCCCCAAGGACCTACCCCCAATTTCATTATTTTTTTACAACTACAAAGACAGTAAAAAGTGATAATCAGCGATTTCAGGAAGGAATTATTTTTTGATCAAATAATATGAAGCCTGCTACCACGACAAGGTAGACTCTTTTAAGCAGGACCCTACACTAACACTAACTACACTACCTGTTCTTATCTTCCCTAGCAATCTTCTCTGGCACATTTAAGAAAAAACACCCTAAAAGCACAAGGTTTACTGTTACAGTGTTATGGGGGGATCTGTGGATGACGAACACTTATGGGGGGATCTGTGGATGACACACTCTTATGGGGGGATCTGTGGATGACACACTCTTATGGGGGGATCTGTGGATGCATTGTTACCCACAGTGACAGCAGTCTGACAGCAGTACAACCAAGTAAAGTGAATGCACAGGGAAAACTGTATGTGCTAAGTTGATAACAGTAACACTGGCTGATAATAAAATAGCCCCCACTCAGGAAAATAACTAGTGTGCAATTTGTGCACGATTTTCTAATAAACCTGAAGAGAGATTGTCACCCTGTCGGATCCGTCCTGCCACCGCTCCGTCCCCATTGACTATAATGGGGACGGGGGTGGAGCTCCGGCGCAGCACGGCAGTTCGCGGTGAGAGGCCGCCGGACTAAAAAGTTGGATATGCAGTACTTTTAGGACTGGCGGTCCGGTGAAATAACGGCAGGACGGATCCGACAGGGTGAACAGCCTGTCGGATACGTCCTGCCGCTAGTGTGAAAGTAGCCTTACAATCTCATGGCTTCTGAGCAACAGATCGCGTGGTCTTCACAGTCATCTGTCACTTCTCTAATCTCTCTGCTCCTGTCCCTTACCCTTACCCTGCTTTCACACCTAAGCGTTTCTCAAACGCGCGTTTTTATGCGCGTTTTTGTCGCGCGTTTTTATGCACGTTTTTTGTAATAGTAAACGCGCGTTTGACGCGCGTTTGGGTGATTGACAGCAGTGTTGTCCAAAGAGTCTATGGCCCAAACGCGCGTCAAACGCCCCAAAAAAAGCTCCTGAACTTGTTTATGCGTCGGGCGTTTTACAGCGCGTTCAAACGCGCTGTAAAACGCGAAAATGTGAACCAGCCCCATAGGAAAGCATTGGTTTTCATGTGTTGCGCGTTTTACAGCGCGTAGGAACGCGCTGTAAAACGCTCAAGTGTGAACTTAGGGTTAGGTGTGAAACCAGGGTTAATCTTATCACTGCTGCAACAAAAGCTTCAGCCTCAGTGTAAACTGTTCTAGAGTCTGACGGCTCTTTTAAATCAAAGAATCGAATGAGTCTCTAACTAAAGCCTCTTTCACACTTGCGTTGTCCGGATTCGGCGTGTACTCCACTTGCCGGAATTACACGCCGGATCCGGAAAAACGCAAGTGTTCAGGATTTTTGGCCGGATCAGTCTTCAAAATGCGTTCAGTGTTACTATGGCACCCAGGACGCTATTAAAGTCCTGGTTGCCATAGTAGTAGTGGGGAGCGGGGGAGCGGTATACTTGCAGTCCGCGCGGCTCCCGGGGCGCTCCAGAATGACGTCAGAGCGCCCCATGCGGATGGATGACGTGCCATGCGATCACGTCATCCATGCGCGTGGGGCGCCCTGACGTCACTCTGGAGCGCCCCGGGAGCCGCACGGACGGTAAGTATGCTGCTCCCCCGCTCCCCACTACACTTTACCATGGCTGCGAGGACTTTAGCGTCCCGGCAGCCATGGTAACCATTCAGAAAAAGCTAAACGTCGGATCCGGCAATGCGCCGAAAACAACGTTTAGCTTAAGGCCGGATTAATGCCTTTCAATGGGCATTCCAGATCCGGCCTTGCGGCAAGTGTTCAGGATTTTTGGCCGGAGCAAAAAGCGCAGCATGCTGCGGTATTTTCTCCGGCCAAAAAACGTTCCGTTCCGGAACTGAAGACATCCTGATGCATCCTGAACGGATTTCTCTCCATTCAGAATGCATTAGGATAAGGGTCCATTCACACGTCCGTTGTTTCTTTCCTGATCTGTTCCGTTTTTTGCGGAACAGATCTGGACCAGATCTGTACTCATTCATTTTCAATGGGTCCTGAAAAAAAAATCGGACAGCACAAAAAACGGAACAGATCAGGAAAGAAACAACGGACGTGTGAATGGACCCTAAAACTGATCAGGATTCTTCCGGCATAGAGCCCCGACGACGGAACTCTATGTCGGAAGAAAAGAATGCAAGTGTGAAAGAGCCCTAATTCTCCCTGCACTTGTGTCAGTGACTCAGAGCTGCTAGTGCTTGCCTTGCCTCAGCTCTGATTGGTTGGTGGGCGGGGAGGGGAGGGGCTGGCAGAAGCAGCTTCCACTCTAGGATCAGATTACACTCCTCCCGAGCCCCTCCCCTCCCTGCTTCCAGCGGCTCTGCTATTGTGTGCTGGGTCAGACTGAGCTGTTTCACACGGATCGGCTCAGTCAGAGGAATCGACTCCTCCGGTTCAGTGAACTGAATCGATTCAAATGTACAAATTAGCGTACAAATGTTCGCGAACCGTGCGTTTGCGGCGGGCCCAATTTACTTTAATGGCAGTCTAACGTAAAAAAATAAATAAAAAAAATTCAAACAGCAAACACTTAGGCTACTTTCACACTGGCGTCTTGGTTTCCGTTTGCGAGATCCGTCATGGGCTCACAGAAGCGGTCCAAAACAGATCAGTTTTGCTCTAATGCATTCTGAATAGAAAAGGATCCGCTCAGAATGCATCAGTTTGCCTCTGTTCCGCCTCCATTCCGCTCTGGAGGCGGACACCAGAACGCTGCCTGCAGTGTTTTGGTGTCCGCCTGACGATGCGGAGGCAAACGGATCCGTTTTTACTGCCGCAATAGAAAATGGATCCGCCCCCATTGACTTTTAATGGTGTTCAAGACGCATCCATTTTGGTAATTTTAAAGATAATACAAACAGATCCGTTCTGAACGGACGCATGCGGTTGTATTATCGGTGTGGATCCGCACCATACACAAGTGAGAAAGTAGCCTTATTAGTACACAAATAGTCCCACAACATGGACAGTGATATACCAGAGGGGGATCATTGGCAAAAATTCCCACAAAAAATATGCATTTCAATCAGGGGCCATTTTTATGCGTCTTAAAGGGAAACTCTCAAAAATGTGTCCTGTTGGAGCCTAGAAATTTGTTTTATGTGCAGTACTCCACGTTTTTGTATCCTGCAGAGTCCAATAATAAAAAAAATGCATACGTTAACGTTAATTTTTCTCTACCATGGAACTGTATGGCGAACGGACGCCATTGTACGGCATCAGTCTGAGGCATCTGTTAACGCATACATTTTTGGTTTGCATTAAATGGATGGCAAAAATAGGATGTGAACCCAGCCCTAGTGTCAGAATAAGCCCCAGTACACAAAAGAGCAGCGTGGTGGAGAGGGGAGGCCGCCATGTACTGACAGAGCGCTGCCTGGTTCTGGTGGTCAGGGATGAGGACTGTGTTTCCCAAGAATCATTTTCTACTGGGAAATACAGGGCACAGTATAATACACTAGAATCTATATAATATAAAGATACTAGCAGAAGGACCTGGCATCGCACGGGTACATTTCATCTATTTAATTTCATGTTTCCGTGTGTCGTAAAAAGATATCAACAGTATCCCCCATAACAGTGACCTCTACAGTACCCGCCCCTTTAACATCAACCTCCACAGTGGCCGCCCCTTTGACAGTGACCTCCACAGTGGCCGCCCCTTTGACAGTGACCTCCACAGTGGCCGCCCCTTTGACAGTGACCTCCACAGTGGCCGCCCCTTTGACAGTGACCTCCACAGTGGCCGCCCCTTTGACAGTGACCTCCACAGTGGCCGCCCCTTTGACAGTGACCTCCACAGTGGCCGCCCCTTTGACAGTGACCACTGGAGTGCCTGTCCCTTTAACAGAAGTGAAAGGCTGAGTGAGCCACTCAACCAACTCTGGTGCGTCCTTTGACATAATCGCACGCACCTTCTCCAACTTCCTACATAGGCTCCAGCCTGGTGCACCTGCCCGACCCCAACCACCCCCGCCGGCCTGCCTCTTCCTCTGCCTGTCACAAATGACCCTGTGCCAAAGTCCCTAGTGAAGAGCAGTATTTGTGGAAGCTGATATATGGCAGGCCTCAATCAGTTGTTATTTGAAGCTTGTTTATATCACCCTCAAGCAGTAATTTTGTGGACGCAGGCATATGGAAAACCTAAATCACTATTTTGTGGAAGCTGATATATGGAAGGCCTCAATCAGTATTTTCTGGAAGCATACAAATGCACTATAATATACTTTGTGTTAGAAAGTATATTATATTATAAGTATATCACACCCCTCTGTGTATCACACCTATCGATAGCACAACGTTACCAGTCCTTAAAAGGACTTTCGTGGCCCTATTAGCGTTTGGTGTCCCCAAGTTCCTAACAGCCTGTCCCTGCTCCACACAACAACCTCTCCCTACACTTGCAAAACACAATGTAAAATGGCTGCCAGATCGGGTTCTGTTATAGGGTTGGGGGTATGTCCATGTGCTGAAACAGCTCAATTGGCTGTCCTGTCCCATCTGATGGATGTGTTCACATGTTCAGCGAATCGTGAACGAGCAAAGTTCGCTGTGAAACGACCGTCGGGCGAACCGCAAGGCCATCTCTAAGAAAGAACGGCTTCTCCAATCTCAGTGCAGGGAAGGAGTTTAGGACCCCAGGAGTGTTACACATACATTCCGGGTGTCTGCAGTTTAACCTCTTAAGGACAATACGTCCTGTGTATTTCCGATCACCGCTGCGCGGTGGGCGGTGATCGGTACAAGGTGCCTGCTCAAATAATTGAGCAGGCACCCTGGGACAATGCACGGGGTCCCGTGACCTGCGGGACAATAAAGACCTGCGGTTTGACAAGTAGACATATTATTTTCAATGGGTCTGCAAAAAAAAACAAAAAAACTGAAGTTACTCCATGGTCTAATATTGTCCGCATCACGGACAAGGATAGTACTGTTCCACGGCATCCTCCTTCATTCCCTTACCCAACTCATATAGGCGCCCTATCTGTAACACCTGTATAAGGACTGTAGTTAGGGAGAGACGGTCACATATGATGCAGGACATTAGATCCATGATTGGGGAAGAGATTCGTTCTTCTATCGCTGAAAAACATTCTCTTGCAGAACCGTGCCCTAGCGCTGCTCCAGCCAAGCGCACTAGAATCTCCGCTGAATCCTCTTTCGATGCTGATGACACCCCTATAGCTGTCAATGGTTCCTCAGACATAGTATGTGAGGAAGGGGAAAGGGAGGACTCTGACTCAGAATCAGTAGTGAAATACTATTTTAATTCTGATAATATAGACCCCCTTTTGTCCGCCGTCCGTAATACCATGGACATTGAAGAGGAGATACAACCTCACTCAATTCAGGACCAGATGTTTGGGACTTTGAGAGCCAGGAAGTGTAAAGTTTTTCCTGTAAACCCAAATCTGAAAGAACTCATTATGGATGAGTGGGCGGACGTTAATAGAAGGTTCTTGGTCTCTAGAGAATTCAGCAATAGACTTCCATTCAGTCCTGAAGATGCAAAAATCTGTGAGGAAATCCCTAAAATAGATGTACAGGTCGCTAAAGTAGGCTAACGTACATCCATTCCCTTTGAGGATGCCTCCCAACTTAAGGACCCCATAGGCCGTAGGGGTTACTTAAGTAACTATGGGAGAACGGGGCAATGTCTATTAAAACTAATGTGGCAGCCACTTCTGTTGCAAGGTCAATGTTTGTTTGGCTTAACAGAGTTGAGGACCATCTTAGGAGGGGTACTTCTAGGGATAAGATCTTAGAGTCCTTTCCTTAAAATGGCCACAGGTTTTCTGGCTGATGCCTCCCCAAAATCTGTGAGGTTTGCCGCCAGATCCTCATCCTTGTCTAACTCTGTCCGCCATGCACTCTGGCTTAAGCCTTGGTCGGGGGACACCTTATAAAAAAAAAAATAGACTTTGCTCAATTCCCTTTAAGGGGTCCCTGGTGTTCGGGCCAGAGTTGGACAAGATTTTGGAAGATGCCGCAGATAAAAAGAAAGGGCTTCCAGTTGAGAGAGCTCCTATAGAAACCCAGTCCTTTTGAGACAACAAACGTCCTTCCACAAATTCTTCTGAAAAAGGAAAAGCATAGCGTTGGAGTTACCCAAAAGGGGGTAAAGGGAAACATTTTATCCTCAACTCCAACTTCAGTTCTGACCCCGCCCCTGAAAAAAAATGACAGCGATCAGGATGGGGGAAGGGGCCTCAAATTTGGGGACCAATGGGCCAGTGTGACCTCAAACCCTTGGGCTCTGTAAGTAGTACGGCAAGGGTTAAAAATAGAGTTTTTAAGTCTTCCCACCATCAATTTTCAGGTCACAACCTCCTTCTCCCCGGCAGAGTCAGCTCAGTTAGAGAAGGCCAATCTTTTCTACCACTGGGACCAAAGTCAATCATCCCTAGACAAAAATATTCCAATTTCCTCAGTCACCAAAAGATCCCTGAATTGGTGGCAGGAAAAGAGGAATCTCTCTGTAGGAATCTTCTGGTTCCATTCTCCTGTAGTGACAGTAACTACAGATGCAAGCGGGACAGGTTGGGGAGCAGTGTCCCAATGGGTCTCGGTTCAGGGCTTCTGGACATCAGAGATAGGTCGGACGTTTTACAATTACAGGGAACTCAGGGCTGTTTGGGAAGCACTAAGGTCCCTTTAGGGTCAGCTAGTCAGGAAGTATCTCAGGATTTACTCCGACAATACAACAGCAGTCTCCTTCATAAGGCATCAGGGTGGGACGTGTCACCCTCATCTTCAGAATAAAGATATTTTCCTGGGCAGAAAAGACAGTCCTTTCCATCACAGCTGTACACCTGAGAGGAGTGGACAATGTCCAGGCAGATTTCTTGAGCAGAAGGAGAGTAGACCCAGGGGAGTGGGGGCTCCACAAGGCTGCGTTCGAGATGATAGACCAAGCAGAGAGACATCGGTGATAACAGCCACTACCTAAGGCTTAATGGGCACCTTTGCACATGGTGGAGGACAATCTAGCTACAGGCGGCCTCACCATAAAGTATAGAAGACAGATTAGCTACCTGCTCAAGGGCTTGAAAGATACAGAACTTATAGGACTAAGCATACCCGAAACGAGTACTACTTCACTGGTTGTACCACCATAAACGGTACTGGCGTCATGACAAATACCACCAAGGGACCCAGATTTAGTTCTGTCAGTGTGCCCCGGAGGATTTAGTTCTGTCTTCCTCAACACTGTGCTGCCGGCCCAGGGAGGCTTTCTGCTAACCGTAAGTAAACCGATGAACTGCACTACTATTTCTCTCATCGGCCCACCGCGCACCTCACGTGTGCCCCTGCGGTTCTGGCTGGCTGCAGGTTTATCTCACATCCTGGTAGTAATTTGAAAAAGGACTGGGCTGTGTAATGGAAGGGTCCCTTTTAACCCTCTCTGTTTCCTGTCCCTAGAGCGACAAGGGGCGCAACCTCCATTTTGCTGCCGTCATGAAGGATTAGTGGAAACCAAATTACCGGTAGGAATAATTCCTTTTTCTTTTAGGGAACAGCTGTTTTGTTCCGCAAAATACAGAATGCACATAAAAGTCATCCATATTTTATGTGGACCGCAAAATACATACGGTCGTGTGCATGAGCCCTAACACAGTACCAGCAAAGTGAATGATATTAAATCTCATGTACACTTTGCTTTTTCCCTAGGTGCAGAAATTGACCTGCTGTGTGGATTGTGAAGTCTGCAGCACGTCTATAGTTGTGGCAGTTTCTTGTGCAGATTTCACACTTTTCAATGGAAGGGCGAGATCTGTCCCAAAACTGCATCAAATCTGCACCAAAACCATGATAAATAATGCGTGATTCATGCAGATTTTCTGCATAAAAAACTGCTCCTTGTGCAGGTACCCCAAGAGCTAATGCACATGACCGCGTGTGCACCAAGTATCACGGACGCGGACCTATTGACTTGAATAAGCAAGATATGGAGCAGTGCGGAGCAGAGGCACGTATTGGAAGCCCACAGAACCACACTACAAAGAACTTCCATGGGATTTCGGTCCGTGCCTCCGCAGCACAAAAAAATATAACGTTCTATTTTTTGCTGTGTGGAATGTATCTTGCGGATCACGTACCCATTCAAGTGAATAGGTCCGTATCTGCAAACGGCATGCACAGGCAAGGGGCACACACGCTTGTGTGCATAAGCCCTAAGATTTGCTGTTGCGGATTTTCGTGCAGCAAACCAGCAGCGTTGTACAGTACCGGCAAAGTGCACGAGCTTTCAGCAATTCTCAGTCACACGTGGCAGAAAAAAAAATAATCTACAGCAGAAACTGACCAATGGGGCGGATTTTAAATCTGCAGCATGTCAATTTATACCGCAAAATTTATTGTGGATTTCACCCTTTCAATGCAAAGAATGAAAACGCGTCTAATCTGCAGCGTGTGAAGGCACTCTAAGTATGGGTTCAGACCTGAGCGTTCTGAAACGAGCGCTCTGTATGCGCGATTGTACGGGCGTTTACAATCGCGCATACAGAGACTGGCGTTCACACATTGTCGCGCGTTCCCGAATTTCTATGTGCGGGAACGCGCGACAAACGCCCAAAAAAAAGCTCAAGCACTTGTTTGAGCGTCGGGCGTTTTACAGCGCGATCGTACGCGCTGCAAAACGCCCAGGTGAGAACCATTCCCATAGGGAATCATTGGTTCTTGCCTGTTGTGCGTTTTACAGCGCGTAGGAACGCGCTGTAAAACGCTCAGGTGTGAACCCAGCGTAAGGCCACCTGCACACATTGCAAAATATGTTTTTCTGTGTGGATTCACATGCGGAAAAACTGCAGTGTAGCACAGTACCAGAAAAGTGTATGAGATTACGCAAATCTCATGCACACTTTACGGATTGTTTCCATGCAGAAATTGACCTGCATTGTGGTTTTCAAATTTAATAGCATGTTAATTATGTTTGCAGTTTTACTTTCGGTTTTCACCTTTTTCAATGGCGAGGTCTGAGGCAAAACCGCATCTAATCCGCACTAAAATCCACAATTGGACATTGTGGATTTTGGTGCAGAAATGCACATTAGGCTGAGTTCACACGAGCGAGATTTCCGCGCGGGTGCAATGCGGGAGGTGAACGCATTGCACCCGCACTGAATCCAGCACCATTCATTTCAATGGGGCTGTGCACATGAGCGTTTTTCTTTACGCATCACTTCTGCAATGCTTGAAAATCGCAGAATGTTCTATATTCTGCGTTTTTCACGCAGCCCTGGCTCCATAGAATGGGGCTGCGTGAATAACGCATTGCATCCGCAAAGCAAGTGCAGATGTGATGCGTTTTTTACTGATGGTTGCTAAGAGATGTTGTTTGTAAACCTTCAGTTTTTATCACGCGTGTGAAAAACGCAACTAAACGCAATCGCAGACAAAACTGACTGAACTTGCTTGCAAAATAGTGTGAGTTTCACTGAACGCACCCTGAGCCAATCAGTCACACCCGTGTGAACCCAGCCTTAATCTGCATGGAAATTCATGTGGATCTTATGTGCGCTCACTCGCACCCGTGTGCAGGTGGCATTAAGGCTGGGTTCACAAGTGACTCATTAAGGCCTCTGTCCCCCATGGCCGTATTGTGGTCCGCATACGGCGGGTCCGCAATACACGGGGCACCGGCCGTGTGCATTTCGCACCATTGATGTGGACCCATTCACTTAAATGGGTCCGCAAATCCTGAGATGCGGTGTGAAACGGAATGGAACCACAGAACGGAAGCACTACAGAGTGGTTCCGTTCTGTACTTCCATTCCGCAAAAATATAGAACAAGTTCTATCTTTTTGCGGAACAGACGGATCGCGGACCCCATTTAAGTGAATGGGTCCATGATCCGCTTGCGGCTGGCCCAAGGTCGGTGCCCGTGCATTGCGGACTGCAATTTGCGGTCCGCAGCACAGGCACGGCCATCACACGTTCAGCCTGTGTATTTTCTGCTTCTAGCCTGCAGCAGAGAAAGGTTCCTTCACATGCTGCGGATTTAATAAATGACCCCCAATATCTTACTGACCATTGGATGACATGTTGCAGTGAAGTATGAAGAATGCTGTTCCTCCATCTTAGGCCTCTTGTACACGACCGTATGGCCTTGTCAGTATTTTGCGGTCCGCAAAAAACGGATCTGCAGAAAATATGGATGACGTCTGTGTGCTTTCCGTTTTTTGCGGAACGGAACAGCCGGCCCCTGATAGAACAGTACTGTACTTGTCCGTTATGCGGACAATAATTGGACATGTTCTACCTTTGAACGGAACGGAAAAGTGGAAATACGTAAACGAAAGGCATACGGAGTACCTTTCTCTTTTTTTGCGGATCTATTGAAACGGTCAGTATACGGAACACGAATGGAAAAAGAAAAACTTTCGTGTGCAAGAGACTACAGGTATTTTGATCCAGTGTTTTAAAGCCGAAACCCGAACTGAATTCAGACACTGCACTCTCTCCATTTCTCATCCACAGCTGCTTTTGTATTCCATGGGGGAGATTTATCAAAACTGGTGTAAAGGAAATCTGACTTAGGCCTCATGCACACGAACGTTGTTTGTTTCTGTGTCCGTTCCTTTTTGTTTTTTTCAAATAGGATGCGGACCTATTCCTTTTAAAGGGTCTGCAATAAATGTGGACAGCACTCCGTGTGTTGTCCGCATCAGTATGTCCGTTTTGTAGCCCCGGGAAAAAAATAGAACATGTCCTATTCTTGTCCGTTTTAGGCATGGTTACAATGGATCCGCAAAAAAAAAAAACGGATGGCATACGGATGTGTGCATGTAGCCTAAGTTGCCTATAGCAACCGGATTCCACCTTTCATTTTCCAAAGGAGCTCTGAAAAATGATTGGTTACTATGGGCAAGTTTTCCTTTACACCAGTTTTGATAAATCTACCCCCATAAGTGCATCCAAACACCTGAACAAAACCTGAACGTGTGAATACACCCTAAAGCCACTTTCACAAGTTGTAGATTTTGCATCCTGAGCAAAAAAGAGAAGTATATGGTTGTATTCAGACATTGCATTTAAAGTGCATCTGACCACCATGCTGGTTCACCATGGCTTCGCAATAGATTATGTGTAGTGTTGAGCAAACTTGTGTTTTAAGTTTGGCGTCTAAAGTTCGGGTTATCGAAGAATCGCGTTATGGATTCTAAATTCCGTTATGGTCCGTGGTAGCGGAATCCATAAAGCGATTCTTCGATAACTCGACGCCGAACTTAAAACACTAATTATTTGGTTTTACACGTGAAACAAAAATCTAATGCCTTTTATCTATAAAAGAAAATACATGACCAAAAACCGTCATACAGATAGAAGATACACGGATATACAAACTTATACCATATAATGCATAAATTGCATAATATTAGAATAGCAAGGTATAAAAAATAAAAAAATCTTTGCATGCAAAAATATGGCTTATCACATATATTGGCTGTTATGGATGTTCCTATGTTATTCCACTTAACATGGGTGTGAGTAATAAGCCCAGGTTACCTTGTTAACAATGCAGGTTCTGATACAGGCACCACTAATAACGAGGAAGGAAAAAGGCTATCCATTCAGAAGGCATTCGTTTTGAATCCTGGGCATATGGATCCTCCGCACATTCTGATGATGAAGCTGCATCCACATTGCTCTGACTGCTGCACAAACAGGTGAGGAACTTTGTCACTGGTCTGACTGGTCAATTAGTCATTCACCAGCTGAATGTTCACTGGTCAGGAGCTATGCACTGAATGCAATAGTAAGGCTGGGTTCAGACCTGAGCGTTTTACAGCGCGTTCCTACGCGCTGTAAAACGCTCAACAAGGAGAAACCAATGCTTCCCTATCGGCATGGTTCTCACCTGGGCGTTTTACAGCGCGTACGATCGCGCTGTAAAACGCCCGACGCCCCAAGAAGTACAGGAGCTTCTTTGGGGCGTCTTGTCGCGCGTTCCCGTACATAGACTTCCGGGAACGCGTGACAATGGGCGTTCGCATACTGCTGGAGCCGCGTATGTGAGACGCCGGAGAATCGCGCATACACAGCGCTCAGGTCAGGACGCTCAGGTCTGAACCCAGCCTAAGGCCTCTTTCACATGACCGTATGGCTTTTTCAGTGTTTTGCGGTCCGTTTTTCACGGATCCATTGTTCCGCTTTCTGTTTCCGTTGTGTTTTCGTTTATCCGTATGGCATATACAGTATACAGTAGCTACATAGAAAAAATTGAACTGGGCATAAAATCTTCAATAGATGGTTCCGCAAAAACGTAACGGATATGGAAGACATACGGATGCATTTCTGTAGGTGTTCCGTTTTTTTGTTTTTTTTTTGCGGACCCATTGACTTGAATGGAGCCACAAAACATGATGTATAGGACATGTTCTATCTTTCAATGAAAAGCAAAAACGGGAACGGAATGCATACGGAGTACATTCAGTTTTTTTGCAGAACCATTGAAATGAATGGTTCCGTATACGAACCGCAAAAAAAGGCCCATAAACATAGAAAACGGTTGTGTGAAAGAGGCCGAAGGGTACCTGCACACAATGCAGATTAGGCTGGTTCTTTTTAGTTTTCCATGGGATAAAAGGTCTTACTCCTACTTACAATATCATTAAGAAATATAAATAAAAGCACTGAAACCAATCACTTTTGTCTGGAAATAATTTTTTCATAAATTGGGAACGGCCTTTATTAATTAATAAATAACATTCATAACTCAATTTAGGCCACTTTCACACAGCCGTTTTGGTTCCCGTTTGTAAGATACGTTTCAGGGATCTCACGGATTTGGTGCGGATTTTACTAAGTGAATGAAGAAAATCCGGTCAGGAAAAATAAAATAAATTGACATGCTGTGGATTTTAAAATCCGCACCGGAGGTCAAAATCCGCGCGGAAAAAATCTGCATCGTGTGCATTGATCATTTCAAATTCTCATAGAATACAATATACATGACCTACCGTGCGGATTTTCCACACAAAATCCTGATCGTGTGCATTTAGCCTAAGGCCCCATGCACACGGCCGTTGTTCACAGCCGTGTGCGGGCCGTGGAACCGCGGCCTGGATCCCTCCTGAGAGCAGGAGCGCACGGCGTCATTGGTTGCTATGACGCCGTGCGCTCCCTGCTGCCGGCACAGTACAGTAATACACTGGTATAGATCATACCAGTGTATTACTGTATTGCGGCAGCAGGGAGCGCACGGCGTCATAGCAACCAATGACGCCGTGCGCTCCTGCTCTCAGGAGGGATCCAGGCCGCGGTTCCACGGCCCGCACACGGCTGTGAACAACGGCCGTGTGCATGGGGCCTTAAAGGGGTTATCAGAGTTATTTTTTTTGTTCTTTCTGTTTCTAACTAGGCAAATGTTACAGCTTTCCAATTAACTCCCTTTATCTCCAGTGGCTGGTTTCTCAGATTTCACTGAGGGTCACATGACCTGTGATGTCAGCTTCTCTCCCTGTGCTGATAATGTTAGTTTACAAGCCTGTAAACGAGAAGTCACTGTGCTGGCCACGCCCCCTTCACTGCCGTCTACTCTCTGCTAGGATTCTTAACCCCTTCAGCTGCACAGCTCTGCAGGCAGTGAGGAGACAATGCTGGGCACTGGAGCTGACATACTAGAGAGAGCATTGCACAAGAAGGTAGGGGGAAGATCCTGTGTGTATTAGTAGTGTCATTATACAGCTGGGACTTGTAGTCCTACACATGCAACATGCTGCAGAGTCTCCCAGCACTCAGGGCAGCTCTGGTATCCACTCCCTTAGCAGTGTCATTATATAGCTGGGACTTGTAGTTCTACACATACAACATGCTGCAGAGTCTCCCAGCAGGCAGACGTGTCACTCAGGGCAGCTCTTGTATCCACTCCCTTAGCAGTGTCATTATACAGCTGGGACTTGTAGTTCTACACATACAACATGCTGCAGAGTCTCCCAGCAGGCAGACATGTCACTCAGGGCAGCACTTGTATTCACTCCCTTACCATTGTCATTATACAGCTGGGACTTGTAGTTCTAACTTCTACATATACAACATGCTGCAGAGTCTCCCAGCAGGCAGACCTGTCACTCAGGGCAGCTCTTGTATTCACTCCCTTAGTAGAGCAGGGGGAGGGGCAGAGATTGTTTTTATTGCATGTAAACAAAGGGCCAGAAAAGAACCAGGGAAATGAGGAAATAGATTTTTTCTTTTTTTGCATAAAACTTGCTTAACCCAGTTATATATCAGATTTTCAGTGCTATATATATATTTTTTTCATAACTCTGACAACCATTCCGCTCAGAATGCATCAGTTTGGCTACGTTCCACCTCCATTCCGCTTTGGAGGCGGACCGGTGTCCGTCTGACGAAACTGAGCCAAACGGATCCGTCCTGGCACACAATGTAAGTCAATGGGGACGGATCCGTTTTCTATGACACATTCTGGCACAATAGAAAATGGATCCGTCCCCCATTGACTTTCAATGGTATTCAAGACTGATCCGTTTTGGCAACGTTAAAGATTATACAAACGGATGCATGCGGTTGTATTATCGGTGCGGATCTGTCTGTGCAGATCCATGACGGATCCGCACCAAACGGCAGTGTGAAAGTAGCCTTAGGCTTCGTTCACATCACCATTCAGCCTTTCCGTTCTCCTGCTCCTGGCCTGTGTGCACTCCGCATCACGGATGCGGACCTATTTACTTGATTGGGTCCGCAATCACGGAGATGCGGAATGGAAGCACGGATCGGAACCCCACGGAAGCAATACAGAGTGCTTCCATAGTGTTTCTGTCTGTACCTCCGCACCGCAAAAAAATAGAACGTGTTCTATTTTTTTGCGGTGCAGACAGATCACAGACCTATTCAAGTTGAATGCGTCTCGATCCATCCTGGCCGCTGCACGGACGTTGCTTGTGCATTGGGAACCGCAAAATGCGGTCCCCAATGCACGTAACGGATGCACAACGTTCGTGTGCAAGAGGCCTTAAGGAAAAATTGCGGCATGTACTATATTCAGCTTTTTTCACGCAGCTCTGGTTCTATACTAAGTGAATGGGGCTTCAGTGGAAATCGTATTGCATTCGGAAGAAATGCGTTTTTCACTGATGGTTGCTAGGAAATAGAGCTGAAACGATTACTCGATTAAATCGAGTAATTCGACACAAAAAAATCCTCGATGCAAATTTGTTGCATCGAAGATTCGTTTGTGTCATGTGACCACGGACGGGAGTGAAGCGCTTGCTATTACTCCCGCTCCGTGGTCTCCCGCTGGCCTGCAATACTCACCTTTCCAGCAGGCGGCCTCCGGACACTCCACAGTACGTCCATGGTCCTGCGCTGCTCTGACCTCCTGACGTACGCACGCTGTGACCTGACGCACTGTGTGACGTCAGGAGCAGAGCAGCGCAGAACGATGGAGTGTCGGCAGCACCCCTGCTGGAAAGGTAAGTTGGTGAAACCGAGGGGGTGGGGCGCAACTAAGGGCAGGCGCCTGGAGTGCACAGCGTCATAGAAACCAGTGACGCTGTGCAATCCGGGTGTCAGGAGGAGCGTGGGGGCAGAGCTGGGGGCAGAGCTGATGGCAGAGCTGATGGCAGAGCTGGGGGCACTGTGTGGGGGCAGAGCTGATGGCACTGTGTGGGGGCAGAGCTGATGGCACTGTGTGGGGGCAGAGCTGATGGCACTGTGTGGGGGCAGAGCTGATGGCACTGTGTGGGGGCAGAGCTGATGGCACTGTGTGTGGGGAGAGCTGATGGCACTGTGTGTGGGGAGAGCTGATGGCACTGTGTGTGGGGAGAGCTGATGGCACTGTGTGTGGGGAGAGCTGATGGCACTGTGTGTGGGGAGAGCTGATGGCACTGTGTGTGGGGAGAGCTGATGGCACTGTGTGTGGGGAGAGCTGAGGGCACTGTGTGTGGGGAGAGCTGAGGGCACTGTGTGTGGGGAGAGCTGATGGCACTGGGTGGGGAGAGCTGATGGCACTGGGTGGGGAGAGCTGATGGCACTGGGGGATAGTGGAGCTGATGGCACTGGGGGATAGTGGAGCTGATGGCACTGGGGGATAGTGGAGCTGATGGCACTGGGGGATAGTGGAGCTGATGGCACTGGGGAATAGTGGAGCTGATGGCACTGGGGGATAGTGGAGCTGATGCACTAGGGCTGATCGCACAGTGGGGAACAAAGGGTGTTGGGGTCTGATGAGTTTTTATAAAGGAAAACAGTCTATTATTTTTTTCTTATTAGATTACTCGATTAATCGTAAAAAATAATCGATAGAATACTCGATTACTAAAATAATCGTTTACTGCAGCCCTACTAGGAAATGTAGATTGTTATTCTTCAGTTTTTACTTTTTACGAGCGTGAAAAACGCTTTAAAAAACTGATTGCACCTGCATGGAAAAAACTGAAACACTGAAAGCTATCGCAGACTAAAACTGACTGAACATGCGTGCAAAACCATCCGTTTTTTCCTGAACAGAACCTGAGAGAATCCGTACATGCATTATTTTCTGCAGATCTTTTCCTCTGTATTTTCTGTCACATGTGGACATACCCTAGCCATGTCCAGGGGACCGTGTGATACTCTGCAGGTCAAAAGGTTATTGCTAGACGCGCACTTCTTCGCATGCGCATTTCATGGCCCTCCAGTCCTCTACAACTAGGCCTACATGTTGCTCAGACAGACTAGACACACAATACGTTACACAAATGTGTGAATTTAGCCTAAGGGGTACCTATATCTATACTGCATTTTTTTTGCTAGTCTAACCTGTTAAAAATGAAAAACTTCGGAATATATTGGGGGAGATTTATTAAGACCAGCGTTGTGTACACCAGTCTTAAATTTGTTCTGCACTGGCGTGAGATGGGCCACAAATATCAAGAGGTGCATGCCTATTAATAATTGGGACATATATCAGGCCACCCATGTGCGGTACTGAAATGTACACTACTAGGAGCTACAGTAGGTATATTGTGTGGACACTAAGGGCTGTTTCACACGAGCGGATGTGTAGTGTCCCACTAGGTAGGAGTGGGCCATACACAAGGGTTAATTGGGTCACGTGTTACTTCTGCTCATAAGGGACAGTGATATTATATTTAACTATGCATTTAATGTATTTTTCTATGTGTTATTACATGTGTTGGTTCCCCTGTTATATGCTCAGCAGGCCTATTGGGGTGTAGTTAGACATCCTAGACACTAGAGGGAGATAGGGAGCCCCTAGTATACATGTCCAGGCCCAGACAGGGAGGGGTTAGGTCATAGTCAGGAGTCTGTGGAGACAGAAGTGAGAAGGCACCAGCCCAGGATATGCTGAGGGCCTCCTCCTGACATGCAGCTGGATAGTCCAGGCTTCTAGTTGCCCCAGGAGGCTAGAAGGAATACAGCCTGCCTGGAGACCAGTAATCCAGCTAATACAGATGAGACACCCCAGTAGTAGGGATGTACCTCCTGGGAGAAACCTGCAGCAACCCAGCAGAGACAGAACACCCAGCTAAGAGAAGTAAGCTGAGGGGCAGAGGTACTTAAATATAAAGCAAGGGTCAATACTGGAGGAAGATTTATACGCCAAGGATTCAAGCCAGCAATTAGGCATCCGGGCCTTGGGATCCAGCCAGCTGAATAGCTGAGGGGATAGAGCAGCATAGTCCTGCGAAGCATTAACTGTTTACCCTCCAAGTAACTTGCAAGATTAATACCTGCCATATTGTGAAGTAAACCTGCTGTGCATTTGTGCTATAAGGGACTGCATCATCATCAACTGTAACTGTCTGTACAAAGTTGGACTGTTCTTCCAAAGTAAAGCAACGTTTGGTTCACCATACCATCTGTTTACTCTATTACTACTGCTATAAATCGGTGTGCCACCGTTACAGGCACTGGCGTCACGATCCTTAACCTCTTAAGGACATAGGGCGTACAGGTACGCCCTTGTGCCCTGGTACTTAAGGACACAGGGCGTACATGTACGCCCTGTGTATTTCTGATCACTGCCGTGCGGCTGGCAGTGATCGGAACGCGGTGCCTGCTCAAATCATTGAGCAGGCACCTAGGCTAAATGCGCGGGGGGGTCCCGTGACCCCCACATGTCGGCGATCGCGGCAAACCGCAGGTCAATTCAGACCTGCGGTTTGCTGCGATTTCTGCAGTTTCTGATCCCCGCGGTCCCTGACCGCGGGGATCAGAAACTTTAGGATTCCAAAAATGTTGCTGCATCCCTCCCCCCTGCACCCCTGAGTTATTTGAGCACGATGGGAGGTGCAGGGGGAGGGTTGCGGGCGGTGCGGGCGGTGCGGGAGGCGGGCGGTGCGGTAGGCGGGATCGCGATCCCCCGCCCGCCTCCCCTTGAATAATCGTTGGTTTCTAGTGGGTATACCAGGGTGCCAGCACATTGCTGGCACCCTGGTATAAACGGCTGACATCGGTGATGCGATGTCAGCCGTTTAACCCTTTCCATACCGCGGTCCGTACGGACCGCTGTATGGAAAAGGTTAACAGCGCAGGGAGCTCCCTCCCTCTCCCATCGGGGGGCTGCTGTGCCTTTGCAGCCCCCCGAATGGAGAGGGAGAGAGCTCCCAGGCAGCCCCCCCAGAGCCCCGTCCTTACCCTTCCCCGTCTGCGCAGTTCTGACCATAACTGAGCAGACGGGGAAGGTTCCCATGGCAACAGGACGCCTTCTCAGGCATCCTGCTGTCCATGGTGCTGAACAGATCTGTGCTGAAAGGCATAGATCTGTTCAGACAAAGTGTAAAATACAGTAAAGTACTATATATTGTACTGTACTGTATTATACAGACATCAGACCCACTGGATCTTCAAGAACCAAGTGGGTCTGGGTCAAAAAGAAAGTGAAAAAAAAGTGAAAATAAAGTAAAAATCAAAAAACACATTTATCACTGATTAAAAATAAAAAAAATTAAATTCCCTACACATGTTTGGTATCGCCGCGTCCGTAACGACCTGATCTATAAAACGGTCATGTTACTTTACCCAAACGGTGAACGCCATAAAAATAAAAAATTAAAAACTATGATGAAATTGAAATTTTGCCCACCTTACTTCCCAAAAAAGTTAATAAAAGTGATCAAAAAAGTTGTATGTACTCCAAAATAGTACCAATCAAACCGTCATCTCATCCCGCAAAAATCATACCCTACCCAAGATAATCGCCCCAAAACTGAAAAAACTATGGCTCTTAGACTATGGAAACACTAAAACATGATTTTTTTTGTTTCAGAAATGAAATCATTGTGTAAAACTTACATAAATAAAAAAAAGTATACATATTAGGTATCGCCGCGTCCGTATCGACCGGCTCTATAAAAATATCACATGACCTAACCCCTCAGGTGACCACCGTAAAAAAAAAAAGAAAAACGGTGTAAAAAAAGCTATTTTTTGGCATCTTACTTCACAAAAAGTGTAACAGCAAGCGATCAAAAAGTCATATGCACCCCAAAATAGTGCCAATAAAACCGTAATCTCATCCCGCAAAAAATGAGACCCTACTTGAGATAATCGCCCAAAAACTGAAAAAACTATGGCTCTTAGACTATGGAGACACTAAAACTTTTTTTTGTTTTAAAAATTAATTCATTGTGTAAAACTTACATAAATAAAAAAAATTGTATACATATTAGGTATCGCCGCGTCCGTGACAACCTGCTCTATAAAATTACCACATGATCTAACCTGTCAGATGAATGTTGTAAATAACAAAAAAAAAAAACGGTGCCAAAAAAGCTATTTCTTGTTACCTTGCCGCACAAAAAGTGTAATATAGAGCAACCAAAAATCATATGTACCCTAAACTAGTACCAACAAAACTGCCACCTTTTCCCGTAGTTTCTAAAATGGGGTCACTTTTTTGGAGTTTCTACTCTAGGGGTGCATCAGGGGGGCTTCAAATGGGACATGGTGTCAATAAAACCAGTCCAGCAAAATCTGCCTTCCAAAAAACGTATGGCATTCCTTTCCTTCTGCGCCCTGCCGTGTGCCCGTACAGCAGTTTACGACCACATATGGGGTGTTTCTGTAAACTACAGAATCAGGGCCATAAATAATGAGTTTTGTTTTGCTGTTAACCCTTGCTTTGTAACTGGAAAAAAAATATTAAAATGGAAAATCTGCCAAAAAAGTGAAATTTTGAAATTGTATCTCTATTTTCCATTAAATCTTGTGCAACACCTAAAGGGTTAACAAACTTTGTAACTTCAGTTTTGAATACCTTGAGGGGTGTAGTTTCTTAGATGGGGTCACTTTTATGGAGTTTCTACTCTAGGGTTGCATCAGGGGGCTTCAAATGGGACATGGTGTAAAAAAAACAGTCCAGCAAAATCTGCCTTCCAAAAGACGTATGGCATTCCTTTCCTTCTGCGCCCTGCCGTGTGCCCGTACAGCAGTTTACGACCACATATTGGGGGTTTCTGTAAACTACAGAATCAGGGCCATAAATAATGAGTTTTGTTTTGCTGTTAACCCTTGCTTTGTAACTGGAAAAAAAATATTAAAATGGAAAATCTGCCAAAAAAGTGAAATTTTTAAATTGTATCTCTATTTTCCATTAAATCTTGTGCAACACCTAAAGGGTTAACAAACTTTGTAAAATCAGTTTTGAATACCTTGAGGGGTGTAGTTTCTTAGATGGGGTCACTTTTATGGAGTTTCTACTCTAGGGTTGCATCAGGGGGGCTTCAAATGGGACATGGTGTCAAAAAAACTGTCCAGCAAAACCTGCCTTCCAAAAACCATATGGCGCACCTTTCACTCTACGCCCCGCTGTGTGGCCGTACAGTAGTTTACGGCCACATATGGGGTGTTTCTGTAAACTGCAGAGTCAGGGCAATAAAGATACAGTCTTGTTTGGCTGTTAACCCTTGCTTTTTTAGTGGAAAAAAATTGGTTAAAATGGAAAATTAGGCAAAAAAATGAAATTCTCAAATTTCATCCCCATTTGCCAATAACTCTTGTGCAACACCTAAAGGGTTAATGAAGTTTGTAAAATCAGTTTTGAATACCTTGAGGGGTGTAGTTTCTTAGATGGGGTTACTTTTATGGAGTTTCTACTCTAGGGGTGCATCAGGGGGCTTCAAATGGGACATGGTGTCAAAAAAACAGTCCAGCAAAACCTGCCTTCCAAAAACCATATGGCGCACCTTTCACTCTACGCCCCGCTGTGTGGCCGTACAGTAGTTTACGGCCACATATAGGGTGTTTCTGTAAACGGCAGAGTCAGGGCAATAAAGATACAGTCTTGTTTGGCTGTTAACCCTTGCTTTGTTAGTGGAAAAAATGGGTTAAAATGGAAAATTAGCCAAAAAAATGAAATTCTCAAATTTCATCCCCATTTGCCAATAACTCTTGTGCAACACCTAAAGGGTTAACGAAGTTTGTAAAATCAGTTTTGAATACCTTGAGGGGTGTAGTTTATAGAATGGGGTCATTTTTGGGTGGTTTCTATTATGTAAGCCTCGCAAAGTGACTTCAGAGCTGTAGTGGTCCCTAAAAATTTGGTTTTTGTAAATTTCTGAAAAATTTCAAGATTTGCTTCTAAACTTCTAAGCCTTGTAACATCCCCAAAAAATAAAATATCATTCCCAAAATAATTCAAACATGAAGTAGACATATGGGGAATGTAAAGGCATCACAATTTTTAGGGGTATTACTATGTATTACAGAAGTAGAGAAACTGAAACTTTGAAATTTACAAATTTTTCCAAATTTTTGTTAAATTTAGGTATTTTTTGGTGCAAAAAAAATATTTTTTTTTACTTCATTTTACCAGTGTCATGAAGTACAATATGTGACAAAAAAACAATCTCAGAACGGCCTGGATAAGTCAAAGCGTTTTAAAGTTATCAGCACTTAAAGTGACTCTGGTCAGATTTGCAAAAAATGGCCTGGTCCTAAGGTGTAAAAAGGCTGTGTCCTTAAGGGGTTAAAGGGACCTTACCTAAGGCACTCAAAATACCTGCAACATCCAGGGCACCTCACACACCATCAGGCCTGGTCCCTATCTACAGAGTGTGCCCCAGAGGAACTTGTGTCTACCTCTCCTTCACTGCTGCATGCCTGCCCAGGGTTCCCCTCCAAAAAGTGAGTAACCCTCGATTGCCCATAACCGTGACCTCACTATCGCAATACCCTGCAGGTCTGGCGTGCTGCAGATGCCGTGCGTGACATCCGCTCCGTGAATGACAGCCAAGACCCGATGCAGACTGCAGAGGCATGGAGCAGTAACATGATTGATAATGCTCCGCGCCTCTCTGTGATCTCTTTACTACGAAATCACAGCGAGATAAAGTTGTCACCGTGATTTCGTAGTAAAGAGATCACAGAGAGGCACGGAGCATTATCAGTCATGTTAATGCTCCGTGCTTCTGCTGTCCGCATCGGGTCTTGGCTGTCATTCACGGAGCGGATGTCACGCACGGCATCCGCTTGTGTGAAACAGCCCTTATTGTGAAATGTGTCAAGCTGAGGATGTTCTGCCTCAGCCCTTCCCCTCCTTGTCCACTTGGTGGCAAAGGTGAGAAAAGTCACAAATTTTGCCACAAACCGGGACTGGGGTTGTCTCACTTCAGCAAGTGACATTTATCATGTAGAGAAAGTAAATACAAGGTACTTACTAATGTATTGTGATCGCCCATATTGCCTCCTTTGCTGGCTTGATCATTTTTTCCATCATATTATACACTGCTTGTATCCAGGGGCTACAGCCCCCACTGCATTGCAGGTGCGTGCCTATGTAGGCTCCCATGGTCCCAGTGACCAGGGAGGCTGGTGCTTTTTTTTTTTCTGTAGTGTGCAAGAATGGGCACCGCTGATGGATTGCAGGGTGGTTGTCAGTGGTGTAACGAGAAATGACTAGGCCCTACAGCAAATTTTTTGCACCCCCCCCCCCCCTGAAACCTCTTTACAACCCCCTCTTCCCGTGCAACCCCCACTCTTGTGGCTAGTCAAGATCACTCTCTTAGACGAGGCCCGGCAGCTACTCCGTCTTTCTCCTACAGTGTCACTGTACATAATGTCATTGTATAATATTGTTTTGGGGGCCTTGACAATAAAATCTTTTAGTCCTCATCCTGGATGGGCTCCTTCTGAGTTCTGGCCCCAAAGCAGCCGCTTCCCCCACAGCCACGCCCCTGGTGGTCTTAACTAGAGATGAGCGAAGTTTTAAAAAATTCAATTTGGCTGCTTCGCCGAACTTCAACAAGAAATTTGATTTGTGACAAATGACATCATCACGAATTGCTTTCCATTGTATGGGGCAAGCGCAATGACGGGGAACAGCGATCAGTGATGATGTCACCGCGTGTGCCCAGCGTCATCACACTTGCCACAGGTCCTTTGGCGGGGGTTTCTTTAATCAATACTGGAGCGGACAGCCTCTCTGTGAGCAAATGGTTGAGGTGAGTATTATTATTTTTTTCAGCCACATTTTTGGGAAAATTGATTTGTTACCACAAAGGGCAAGGAAATTCGGCTTCTTGACTAATCAAATTTTTACTGAAATTCAGATGAAAGTGTACTTCGGATACTTCGATTCGCACTAGTCGTAACCCCTAGATACAAGCAGTGTATAATGCGATGGAAAAATTAATCAAGCCAGCAAAGGAGAAAATATGGACAATCACAATACATAAGTGCCTTATATTCACTTTCTGTACATGATAAATGTAATTTGCTGAAGTGAGACAACCCTTTAAGCTACAGTATCTCCCCCTCTGTCTATACCTAATAAATACTGAATTTCAGATTTGTAATTTCCAGTCTCAAGAATTAACGGAGAGAAAGTAGTAATTAAACATCTAATATGGCAGTGACCAGTGAAGGTGCTTGGAATTAGACAGACAGTATGTCCCATTCTTTAATAGCTAATCCCTGTTTACAGCAGGAGATTTAGAAGCTTCTTTAAAGATTTGAAGTGGACAGGGATTAGACTATTAGAGGATTTTACTCATAGGCTACTGATAGAAAGGTTTTATATGCTTTCTAAGAAATGTAATCTTCTACAATTATGCATTAATTAAGAACAAAGAATGAGATGATACGTTTCTGCTTTGAATTTGCATTTTTGAAGTATAAATTGTTGTCAGGGATTGTACTGAAAATACACTCATTTGGAGTAATTTCCAACCAGTGCGTAAAACACTCTTTCGTGGCATGGGTGTATTTGCACCAAGGCCTCCACTTGGGAGTGGTGAGAGAGTGACTGGGACATGGCGAGGGCCTGGGATGTCAGGTGCGGCACACTTATTATCTTTTACACCTGTTAACAGGTGTAAAAATGGAGTGAAAACCTCTCCAATGGAGTTATAACTACTCTGTAAATTACCCCCATTGAAAATAAAATACCACGTCCAGATGGAAATGTTAGATTGCTGCAAAACTCGGCATACAGTTCAGTATCAGGCAGGTATGTAAATGATTACAGGTATGTAGATGCCATGGGCCGATCGTGTCCCAGGTTTATAGAGATACCCAATGGTGTGGTGAGGCCCCTAATAGTCTGTGTGTGTCATGGTGCTCCTCCCCAGGGTTAGGCTCCGAAGCAATAAAGGGGATGAGTTATGGTGAGAGATGGAGAATAAATATCGAGTCCAGACCTTGATAAAGTTCAACAGCTTTACTTTCATAAACTTGCATCCAAACAATATTCAGGCTTTCTCTGGGTTCCAGCAGGCTTTGGCATACACTGGCAGGCAAACTTTATAACTCTGCTTTGGTCTGGTTACTGGGATTTCAGTAGGTTCTGATATCCCTGGATTGGGGTGCCTTTAGCTGTTGTCCCCCTCCTGACTCTCAGTAAACTAGCAAGGAGTGAGGGAGCTCTATGAGTTACTTCCCTTTGGAGAGACTCCTGCTGCAGCCAGAGAACTTTTCCCCCTTGCTGCTACATCTTTCATGTCTTCTCAGCTCCACTATGGAGTCTAAACTGGAATCAACTAGAATTGCAAACCCTCCCTTTGGTAGGAAACAGGACAAGCCCACTTCTGCCCAAAGGGGGAGAATGAAATAGTAAGTTCCATTCTATCTAAGGATCTCTCTCTGCCAGATGCACACCACCACCTGCTGGTGAACCAGGCATATTACATGTACAAAACAGTTTCATAACAATAATAGAAATGCACAGTGTAAATGACCTGAAAATACACAGATGGCATTATTGTTAGACCATTAGAGACTGTAGTGAAGTGCAGAAATGGTAATACCACTCCGGGGTCTTGCATAGACAATGGGTCTTGCCACAAGTAGGCTTAAAAATGCTACCCCGCTGCCCTATAAAAAGCTTTCGCAGGCTACTTTTGGGATAGTGTTTATTATGGTGAAAGATCGCTGATTGCTAGACCTCCCTCTACATCGCACTCGAAGACATTTTGCCCAGTTTACAGATTCTGAGAGAAGCAGGACGGTCATTTCAATGAATTGCCACTCACCTAGGCCATTCTGACCTTGCTGTATAGAAGTGTTGGGAGCAGGCGTTACATGAGGCCATGCACACACAGTTAACAGGCTCTGGATGGCCCAAACAGATAGTTACAGATCAGTGAGCGTGGATCCAACTAACTGGTTTAGCCTTGGGCTAAACTCTAAGGACATTTTTCTGGCACTCCCCAGGTATTCACCCTTTAACCCCTGTACAGGGATCTGGAGTTTACTGCAGGGGAGCAACCAGACCACTACCTCTTGGGATAGTCCCAGTATAGTTGGCAGTTAACCCACTAAGGTCCGGTACTCTGGTGCAAGTACAAGTAGCTAAGAATAACAAACACATCAAGGGTTTCCCAGGAATGTCTCCACCAGATTGTAACACTTCTTTGGCCTGCCCAATTGCCAGATTTTATTTCAAGACACGGAGGCTCCTATTGCTATATCTCTCTTTACTGACAAAACCACAGCAGGAAAGAAAAAACTTAAGAGATTAGCATATCTCCATGGTAACAAGCTCCTCCCCCCATGCTCCCCTATATATAGTCTCTGTTACAGGAATCCCTCCTCTTTCTTTGCTGCTGCCACAGCTAAGTACCTCACTGTGCCCATTTTCTACTGTTTATACGTAATATACACTGTATATACAGACGTGGACAAAATTGTTGGTACCCTTTGGTCAATGAAAGAAAAAGTCACAATGGTCACAGAAATAACTTTAATCTGACAAAAGTAATAATAAATTAAAATTCTATAAATGTTAACCAATGAAAGTCAGACATTGTTTTTCAACCATGCTTCAACAGAATTATGTAAAAAAATAAACTCATGAAACAGGCATGGACAAAAATGATGGTACCCCTAGAAAACACAGAACATAATGTGACCAAAGGGACATGTTAATTCAAGGTGTGTCCACTAATTAGCATCACAGGTGTCTACAACCTTGTAATCAGCCATTGGGCCTATATATATGGCTCCAGGTAATCACTGTGTTGTTTGGTGATATGGTGTGTACCACACTCGACATGGACCAGAGGAAGCAAAGGAAAGAGCTGTCTCAAGAGATCAGAAAGAAAATTATAGACAAGCATGTTAAAGGTAAAGGCTATAAGACCATCTCCAAGCAACTAGATGTTCCTGTGAGTACAGTTGCACATATTATTCATAAGTTTAAGATCCATGGGACTGTAGCCAACCTCCCTGGACGTGGCCGCAGGAGGAAAATTGATGACAAATCTAAGAGACGGATAATCCGAATGGTAACAAAAGAGCCTAGAAAGACTTCTAAAGAGATTCAAGGTGAACTTCATGCTCAAGGAACATCAGTGTCAGATCGCACCATCCGTCGTTGTTTGAGCCAAAGTGGACTACATGGGAGACGACCAAGGAGGACACCATTGTTGAAAACGAATCATAAAAAAGCAAGACTGGAATATGCCAAACTACATGTTGACAAGCCACAAAGCTTCTGGGAGAATGTCCTGTGGACAGATGAGACAAAAATCGAAGTTTTTGCCAAGGCACATCAGCTGTATGTTCACAGACGAAAAAATGAAGCATATCAAGAAAAGAACACTGTCCCTACTGTGAAACATGGAGGAGGCTCTGTTATGTTCTGGGGCTGCTTTGCTGCGTCTGGCACAGGGTGTCTTGAATCTGTGCAGGGTACAATGAAATCTCAAGACTATCAAGGAATTCTAGAGAGAAATGTACTAGCCAGTGTCAGAAAGCTTGGTCTCAGTCGCAGGTCATGGGTCTTGCAACAGGACAATGACCCAAAACACACCGCTAAAAACACCCAAGAATGGCTAAGAGGAAAAAATTGGACTATTCTAAAGTGGCCTTCTATGAGCCCTGACCTCAATCCTATTGAGCATCTTTGGAAGGAGCTGAAACATGCAGTCTGGAAAAGGCACCCTTCAAACCGGACACAACTGGAGCAGTTTGCTCATGAGGAGTGGGCCAAAATACCTGCTGAGAGGTGCAGATGTCTCATTGACAGTTACAGGAAGCGTTTGATTGCAGTGATTGCCTCAAAAGGTTGCGCAACAAAATATTAAGTTAGGGGTACCATCATTTTTGTCCATGCCTGTTTCATGAGTTTATTTTTTTACATAATTCTGTTGAAGCATGGTTGAAAAACAATGTCTGACTTTCATTGGTTAACATTTATAGAATTTTTATTTATTATTACTTTTGTCAGATTAAAGTTATTTCTGTGACCATTGTGACTTTTTCTTTCATTGACCAAAGGGTACCAACAATTTTGTCCACGTCTGTATATACATTTCTTTCTTTACAGGGTGCAGTCTTTACCCAATTATTCATTTCTTGTGGTTTGTGTCATTTTGCCTGGATATTTTGAAACTTTTCTCCTCAGGTTGCGCTCCTTTCATTTATTCGCCGTATATCCCATTGTTTCTTTCTCAAATGCTTTCCCTTCTTTCACTCTGACCCACCCTGTACTCACCCCTTTTTCGTCTGTTTCCTCTCAGCCCCAAAGAATCTTGCGCTTCTTCGGCCGGTCGCCATTTTAGTCGCGCTGCCCCGAGATCTCGCGCGGACCCCTCCGCTCGCGAGAATCTCGGCGGCCATTTTGATCCCTTCTGGCCACTCCGGAGATCTCGCGCTTCTCTATCGCGAGATTCTCGGCGGCCATTTTACCTTCATATTTAGGCGCGCAATTCCGTTCAGTCACACCCCTCGGTCTTCCCTGACATCGCTGCCGGACTGCGTCTTCTATACTGCGTCTTGTGGGGTAACTCACCCCAATTAAATTGTTAGTTTTTTCCCTAACTACCCTGTTTATTAGAGTTATCACTAGAGCCCAGATTTATACTTAGACACAATAAATCTCGGTGCATCACCTCAGTTACCATGTCACATACCCCATCTAGACATTCTATGGCCGAGGAGTCTGAGGTAGAATTTCACTCCCCTCCTACAGCACCTGAGTTTAGTGCAGCCCCTTCCACTCTAGACCCTTCCCAGGTGGATATTTTACAGCGCTCTGTGTCAGAGGCTATTATAGCGGCAATGGGATCTATGTCCCATTCCCTTTCCATGACAATTGCAGATGCACTTAAGAGTCAGCCCCCCACACCCACGGTTGATTCCCAAGCAGGTGCTACTTCCCATCCAACCTCCAGAATTGATTTGACTGGTGTGACCATAGCCACCCAAGACAGCGCGCCAAGATCGCGCAAAAGAGCCTTTTCCCGCCAGGCAGAAAAGGCGAGGAGTTGGAAATGTGCCAGAGCACAACCAGAGTCAGTTTCAGGATCCGAATTCGGTTCCGACTATGAGGAGGCTAAATTTGAGGATGAGGAATTTCCAGATGCAGACCTGTCTGACTCCCCATATGCTCGGCCTACTGACAGTTCCGCTACTGCGGCAGTACCGTCTACATCCCAGGCTGCATTGGGTTCATCTGGTCCTTTGACCGACCCCTCTGGAGAACCATTATTTGACCCCGACTCCTTGCACCACCCGAGGTCGGCTGAGTGGCTACCGCTGGATCATGTAGCCCAATACTTAGAATCCAGAGTCCGCTGCCCCCTCAGTAAGGAGGCGCGTAAAAAGCTCAGGGCTGAATGCCCGCGGCCCTTAATATCAAACAAAGTGTGCGATACACCATCAGTAGACCCTAAGATGGTCCAATTTCTATCCAAATCTGGCTGGAATCCTAGGAGAGGCCTAGATTCTGCTCTTCGAGCATGCCAGGATAAACTACTGGACATATTTGGGCCCCTAGCAAAAATCTTTGAATTAGCTGAGACCGCTAAAGCGGCTAATGAGTCTGTGGACCCTGAGGTCCTCCGTGCTTGGGCACAACGTGCCATTTGTATAGCCGGGAATGTCAACACTTCCCTTTCAATAGAAAGACGTAAGGCGATCTTATTTAAGATCGAGCCTAAATTAGCTAATCTGGCTCTGTCCGAATCTGGTAGTGAGGCTCAGGGCCTCCTCTTTGGTGACTCATTTATTAAAGACATGAGCAAATTTGTGGGAGCATTCACGGCCCTTGACAAGGCCCAATCCTCCATGAAGAGGGTTTTCCACCCTCATTTTTCACACAGGGCCGGCAGCTCCAGGGGCCGTCTGTCCGGCCGCTCCTCATTCCAGACCCGGGGCTCGGGTTGAGGTTCCTACAGCCACCGTTCCTTTTCTGAAAGATCCTCATTCCAGGATTCCAGACAACCAATGGGTTTCTTCCCATCCCGAGGTGCCCCCAATTGTAGAGGTTTCCGTGGAAGCTCCGGCTCCCGCCGCCCTTTCGGTAAGTGTACCACCACTTCTTTTTTCTCCACTTTGTGTAGGGGGCAGACTACGACATTTTTTCTCGTCCTTGGTCCGCCATCACCACGGACACTTGGGTGCTCTCCACAATCCTTGGTTTCCAAATAGAGTTGGTAAGTTTTCCGTTTCTTCCCACCCCCCCCTACCCTATGGTCACTTCATCAGAGACCCTCTTCCACATAGACAAGGAATTGATGGACCTACATAGAAAAGAGGCGATCGAACGTGCGCCAGATTGCTCCGGAGGCGTTCTGAGCACTATCTTTCTGGTGCACAAGAAGGGCGGCCAAATGCGCCCAGTCATCAACCTGCGCCCCCTGAACAGGTTTGTACGGTATCGACACTTCAAGATGGAGGGCATCCATCTTCTCAGGGATCTTCTACTAAAAGGGGATTGGATGGTGAAGCTCGACCTAAAGGACGCGTACCTCACCGTCCCCGTAGAAGAGTCCTCCAGAGACCTGCTTCGCTTCAGGTGGAAGGGAAAAACTTGGCGTTTCACTTGCCTCCCCTTCGGCCTTTCATCGACTCCATGGTGTTTCACCAAACTCATGCGGCCGGTGGTAGCATGGCTTCTCAGTCGAGGAATTCGACTAATTATCTACCTGGACGACATACTTCTGTTGGCCCAGGACAGACAGACCCTTCTCTCGCATCTGGAGCTCACTTCAAACCTATTAGCCGGATTGGGATTCCTCATCAACTACGACAAGTCCGTTTTGACCCCAGCACGGATAATGGAATTCCTAGGTTTTTCCGTGGATTCGGTAGCAGAAACCCTCAGTCTTCCGACGACAAAGATCAAGGAGATTCGCAAGGAACTACGCAGAACGCTGGACATGCCACGGATTTCCCTTCGACATCTGGCTCGGATCATCGGCCTCCTATCTTCCTCCATCCAGGCCGTTTTTCCAGCCCCCTTACATTACCGAGCCCTACAACGCCTGAAGACGGCGCATTTACACAAAGGAGCCACCTACGTGGACTTTGTCTGGACGACGAAACTCGGGACGAGATCCATTGGTGGATCGGCAATCTTCAAGCCTGGAACGGGAAGGCGATTTGCGGTCCTCGTCCGGATTTTACAGTAGAGTTGGATGCCAGCCTACTCGGCTGGGGGGCCCACTGCGAGGGCATTTCGACCGGGGGTCGTTGGTCAATAGAGGAATCTCCTTTACACATCAATGCCTTGGAACTCCTGGCGGGCTCATTCGCTATTCACAGTTTTGCGAAGGACATGGCCAAAGCTTGCATTCGACTACGCATGGACAACGTCTCCGCTGTCCGTTATGTCAATGCCATGGGCGGTACCCATTCTCCCATGCTGTCTCATTTGGCCAGGGATTTCTGGTCTTTCTGTCTGAGTCGGGAACTTACAGTGGTGGCGGAATACATCCCAGGATTACACAACGTCCAGGCGGACTGGAGCTCACGCTATCTCAGGGATGCCAGCAATTGGAGATTAGATGCGCAGGTGTTTTCTACCATCTCCTCAATCTGGGGCCCTGCTTGCATCGATCTCTTCGCCTCCCGTTTGAACAAACAACTACCGAGGTTCTTCAGTTGGCGCCCGGACCCGGAAGCGGAAGCTGTAGACGCATTCCTTCAAGATTGGTCAGAGGATCTTCACTACGCGTTTCCGCCGTTCTCAATGATTCCGAGAACCCTGAACCAGGTCCATTCTGGACCACTCAGTCATGGTTCCCCAACCTTCTATAGCTTCTCATCTTCCCTCCTTTTCTTCTACCAGTTTATCCAGATCTCCTCTTAGGTCCGGGAGACGTTCAACATCCTCTCCTTCTGGATGGTTCTCTCCGATTTACTGGCGTGCAGAGTATCAGGCGTTCCTACGAAGGCTACGTCCTTTCGGAAGCAACTTGGAGATTACTGGAAGAGTCTTGGGCTCCCGGCACCAGACGGGTTTATAGAGCGGCCTGGAGATCTTGGTCTAGTTGGTGCGTGGACCGGAGTCTGGATCCCGTTTCAGCCCCTGTAACAGACATCTTGAATTTCCTTACTTCCCTATTCGAAGACGGTAAGGCTTATCGGACTATAAATCTTTTCAGGTCCGCCATTTCCTCTTTTCATCAAGGTTTCGAAGGACGTCCAGCAGGCCAACACCCTTTAGTCTGCCGCCTACTCAAGGGCTCCAGGATGGCTCATCCTCCCAGACCACGCCTTTCCGCCACTTGGGACGTTTCTCTGGTTTTAAATTTCTTCTCTTCCTGGCCATCCAATTCTGAACTCTCATTACGCCAATTGTCAGCTAAACTGGTCACTCTGTTCTGTCTTATCTCTTGTAAGAGAGTTTCTGACGTGAGAGCGTTAGATCATAACGCCAGATTTTTCTCTCCTGAAGGAGTCACCTTTGACATTTCTCGTCGGACTAAGACCCAGATTCGTTCTGTGTCTTATCCTTGTTTTCCGGGAGTTCCTGCTCTTTGCCCCGTATCTTGTTTACGGGAATACGAGTCTCGAACTTTATCTCATCGTTCCAACGAGCTCCCTCAGTTGTTCCTTTCTTACCGACGTCCGTTTGCCCCGGTTTCCACCACAACTTTGGCTAGATGGGTTAAATGGCTCATGTCTTTAGCGGGTGTTGATACTTCAATATTCACCGCCCATTCTACTCGAAGCGCATCTTCCACTTCTATGATGGCGGCGGGTGCTCGCCTGGAGGACGTTATGAAAATTGCAGACTGGTCCAGAGTATCGACTTTCAGAGACTTCTATTTTCGTCCTACTCAACATGTTTTTACTCCTGTTATTGGACAGCTTTAAACTCGCAATAGGAGCCTCCGTGTCTTGAAATAAAATTGTATGATTTTGCTAATTTATGACGTAAAGTCATGATTTTATGAAAGACACGGAGGCGAGTATTGCCCTCCCTCACTTACTTTTTTCCCTCCCTGGTCACTTTACTTTAGTTATTATTTGTTTATTTTATTACCTTTGACTTGGTGATGATCACTTATACTTGCCATTTATTATGCTTTTTGCTGCTTCGCATGCACATGTTACTTTAGTGTATACTATTACCCCCTCTATGTGATTTTCCTGTTTCTCTTTTCTCCTAGTGTGATTTAATCCTCACTATCGGTTGGATTACGTATGATCTACGTTCTTAGTTTCCAGTTACGACATTGCAGTTCCGGTTTGACCAGTTCTCGGCTTCTGTTTCAAATTTCCTGAAGAGTTGGAGTGGCATCCGCCAAGAAAGAGGAGGGATTCCTGTAACAGAGACTATATATAGGGGAGCATGGGGGAGGAGCTTGTTACCATGGAGATATGCTAATCTCTTAAGTTTTTTCTTTGCTGCTGTGGTTTTGTCAGTAAAGAGAGATATAGCAATACTCGCCTCCGTGTCTTTCATAAAATCATGACTTTACGTCATAAATTAGCAAAATCATACAATTTACACAAGTGAAGCACTTATGGGACCAGCTGCAACATCTAGGGGCAAATGTGGGACGCAGGTTACCATACATAACCTGTATGCCTCCAAGCTCAACCGTATCCGCATCCGTTCCACAATTTTGCGAAACGGGTGAAGAACCATTAATTTTCAATCCGCATGTCTGCATCCGTGCTTACGTTTCTGCAAAAAAAAATAGAACATGTCCTATTCTTGTCCGCAGATTATGGTTACCCCTTAGGAGAGCAAGGGTCTACCACATAATTCTGTCTGAAGTGCAAAGACATCTGCATGCGTGGCTCGATAAAGCTACAGTCCAGTTATCAGAGTTCTGTGCGCTAACGAGCGGTAGTCCCGTCTGATCACATGACCAGGCAGATGTTTATTCGCTGGAAACAATGAACTTTCAGTTTCAATAACAGCAAGCGGAGATCTTGAAATGCATGAGGAATTGATACAGAGAGGACATTGAATAATAACAGTATAAGCTTTCACTAACAAAGACTAACTAATATTAAGACTGTCACGTAATAAATAACCTGCACAGTAGTGAAGATACTTTCCTACAGGAGCCATTCAGATCTGACAGGTCCGGTTTACTACCAATCTCATGCACTTACCTAATTCTGTTAGTTACTTGTACTTCATTCCTAATTTACAAACAAAATGCACACGTTTCATCGTCTAAAAATGTTTTGATTTACGCTGTTGAGCTGTCAAGTATATAAACTAATTACTTTTATGCGTTTGCCTAAAGATGGCATCTTAATTACTCTAAACAAAGGAGGCACTAAACCGAGAGATGCACTGGTACGAAGTGGTGAAAATACATTCTATTAGGGGAGCTCTAAGTAACGTATGAAGAAGAGATTAAGAAGATAAATGTTATAAAATACTCTTCTACGCTCTCTGATTCATTTACAGATGCACAAAAATACACACGAGGGCTCATTTAGACGATCGTATGAATGAGTCTGCTTCCGTTCCGCAATTTTCCGGAACGGGTGCGGACCCATTCATTTCAACGGGGCTGCAAGAGATGCGGACGCAAATTGTGGAACGCAGGTGGACGGCACCCGTGTTTTGCGGATCCGCAATTTGCAGACCACAAAATACGGTGCGGTCGTCTGAACACTCCCTAAGTGCACAGACTCCAAGATGGTTCTTAGGTCTCCTTCACAAAGTGCAGTAGAGTAACATCGTGGCAGAGCCTTATGTCAAATGTATATGTTAGGCTCTGAAGTATGCATGAGTAGTATTACTATTAGTAATACTAGTAGTATTATGAGTAGTATTAGTATGAGTAGTAGAAGTATGAGGTATTACAGTGGCATTTGTTGCCCATGGGAATCAAAAACTTTAGAGCGCTATACGGTTATTAATTTGATGCTTCCATATGGAATAGAGTAGTCTACCAACTATGTTAGGTATGTTGGTGGTGAACTAAAGGGGTTCCCCACCAATATATTTTATACTGATAAAAGCAATAGATCCCTGAAAAAGGAAAATACTGTATATTCATTTTCCAAAATGCGTAGGACTACTTTTGGTCAACCTTTTAGAGGCCGAGTGTCCAAACTGCAACCAAAAACCTACGTATTTATCGCAAAGTGCCAACATGGCAATTTAACCTGAATAGTGAAAAATACCTGCCAAGTTAAGCTGTGTTGGCGTGGCTTAACAGAGGCCCTAGTAAAATGAATGCCCCCTGTTGGCGCCCCTACTATTAAAAATGTCCCTAAACGTCATCATGCCTGGACCTGTCAATGAAAGTGCAGAGGGCGCAGCAGTTGTAGAGGGAGCAGAGTCTCTAGGTGTAACGGTAACGCCCCCGTTGCTCCTAGAGGCTAATTTGCATATATTAAAACTAGAGATGAGCAAAGTTTTGGATTATTCGATTCGGCATTTTTTTGTAATTGGCGGACGCAATGACAGGGAGCGACGATAGCGCGGCTCCCCATCATTGTACCCCTCAGATGCCGTGTTCATACGTGTAAGAGCAATAATACAATTGAAAATTAACATTAAAAAAATGTAATCATACTTACCGGCTCCATTTGCTTGCGATGGGCCAGCCGCCACCATCTTACTTGAAGATCTTGAGCGAAATCTTGCACGCACGGGATTCCGACCGAGATCTTCAATCAAGATGGCGGCGGCCGGCCCGTCGTGAGCAAATGGAGGAGGTAAGTATGATTTTTATTTATTTTTTTACATTATTTCAGGTTAAATCGATTCACTACCACGAAGCACAAGGAAATTCAGCTTCGCAGAGAATCGCACTTCGTTGGATTTGATTTGCTCTCTAATTAAAAAATCATTTTTCTCAGCAATGTGGGCCCAATGTAGAACCAACCAACACAGATGTCTTCAGCTGCCAAGTGCACATGTAACAAGTCAGCCAGTGTCATAGGTACAAAACTGCTGACAGATGTCCTTCAATTCCTCAAGATGGTCAAGATCCCCTCTTACTGTCATACAGTTGGAAAGTAGAATCCATATCTGTCCTGTTCGTGTGATTTTCTCTCAGGTCCACAGGTTACAGCTCTGATAACTGAACTGCATACAATGTTAACCAGCCATGCATCTTCATGATCATCACTTGACTAAAACAAATCTGTAGCCCCCTGAAATAAAAGCTGAAGGCTCCTACTGAATGGCAGAAAGCTGAGATCTTAAAACATGTGAGGAATTAATACAGAAATACAACAAATAACTTTTATTTGATGAAACTATAAGGCCCCTTTTACACGGGTGAGATTTCCACGCGGGTGCAATGCGTAAGGTGAACGCATTGCACCCGCACTGAATCCAGACCCATTCATTTCTATGGGGCTGTGCACATGAGCGGTGATTTTAACGTATCACTTGTGCGTTGCGTGAAATTCGCAGCATGCTCTATTTTGTGCGTTTTTCACGCAACGCAGGCCCCATAGAAGTGAATTGGGCTGCATGAAAATTGCAAGTGCGGATGCGGTGCGATTTTCATGCATGGTTGCTAGGTGACGATCGGCATGGGGACCCGATCATTATTATTTTCCATTATAACATGGTTAACAAAATAGGGCTGGAGGGGTTAAAATAAAATAAAATAATTTAACTCACCTTAATCCACTTGTTCACGCAGCAGGCATCTCTTCTGTCTTCTTCTTTGCTGTGCAGGAGGAAAAAGACCTGTGGTGATGTCACTGCGCTCATCACATGGTCCGTCACATGATCCATCACCATGGTGATAGATCATGTCATGGACCATGTGATAAGCTCAGTGATGTCATCAAAGGTCCTTTACCCAGGTCCTGAAGAAAGAAGAGAAGCCGGGCTGCACGAACAAGTGGATTAAGGCGAGTTAAATTATTAGATTTTATTTATTTTTTTACCCCTCCAGCGCTATTGTACTATGCATTCTGTATTAAGAATGCTATTATTTTCCCTTATAACCATGTTATAAGGGAAAATAATACAATTTACACAACACCTAACCCAAACCTGAACTTCTCTGAAGAAGTTCGGGTTTGGGTACCAAACATGCCAATTTTTCTCACGCGCGTGCAAAACGCTTTAAAATGTTTTGCACTCGCGCGGAAAAATCACGCATTTTCCTGCGACGCACCTGCATCTTATCCGGCCCAAATCCATGACGCCCGTGCGAAAGAGGCCTAAGGGTACTTTAACACTTGCGTTTTTCTTTTCCGGCCCTGAGTTCCGTCAAAAGGGCTCAATGCCGGAAAAGAACTAATCGGGTATATCCCCATGCTTTCTGAATGGAGAGTGATTCGTTCAGGATGCATCAAGATGTTTTCAGTTCAGACATTTTGACTGATCAGGCAAAAGATAAAACCGCAGCATGCTACAGTTTTATCTCCGGCCAAAAAAACTGAAGACTTGCCTGAATGCCGTATTTTTCCCATAGGAATGTATTAGTGCCTAATCCGGCATTAAAAATACCGGAATGTGCAGACCAAAAAAAAGGTGAAAAAAATAATTGCCAGATCTGTTTTGCCGGATGACACCGGATTACTTTGCCGCAAGTGTGAAAGTAGCCTAAGGTATAAGGGTAATTCACATGGTGCATATTTGCAGCAGTATCGGTAATTTCTGTGACTAAGGCCTCATTTATATGTCCATGTTCTGACAATATTCGTGACAAGACGGCCATGTTTCATCTGTGACGATGGCTGTGTACAGTCCGTGTTTGTCCCACATTTCTGTCTTTTGTCCTCTCTGTGTCATCTTCTACGGTATATTCCACATGCAGTGTTAGGCTGAAAATGGATTTCCAGAGCATCTCCTACCAATGGTCAATGACAGAACATGGAAGTCAGTGGTTTTCATGAACCTATAGACTTCAATTGCTGTGTTTAGTCTGCACCATGGATCGAAGTAGTGCATGTCTATGTTGTGGGTCAGTGCAAAAACAAGGATGTGTGAATAAACTCATGAAAACCAATGGGTCTGAATACTGTCACACAGACGGCAACATCCTTGATTTACTGACATATGGATGAGGCCTTACTACCGCTTACTTATATCTGAATGGGATTATTTCTGCTGAAAGCCCTTTTTACATTAATGAGGCATTTGCATACCTTTGTGACACTGACATCCTCCTAGGTTACTGTTGTTTCTATACAGAGCAAAAACACCAAATCTAAGGGCTCATGCACACGACCGTGTGCTGCCCGTGGCCGTATTGCCACAATACATCGGCACCGGCCGTGTGCATCCCGCATCACGGATCAAGGAGCCATTCACTTCAATGGGTCCGCAATCCGGGAGATGCGGAACGGAGGCACGGAATAGAAGCCCACGGAAGCACTATGGAGTGCTTCCGTGGGATTTCTGTCCGTGCCTCCGCACCGCAAAAAAGCAGTGCATTCCGGCATTCAAGTTGAATTTTTCTGGATCTGTCTGCGGTCGCCACATGCAATTTGCGGTCCCCAATGCACGGAACGGCCAGCACGCAGTCGTGTACATTTGCCCTAAGGAAATTAAGTTTTTGTGTTCTGGTAAAGCCTTTTTCATTTCTCAACTAAAAACATCGTCATTCATAATTTTATAAATTTTTTTGCGATATCTTGTCCTAGAATTCCAAATTGTTCATTTCCAGTGTAACGCACAAGTATTCATAAACGGTAAGTAGGAGTTCATTTGGTTTTCTTTCATGAAACACTTCAGTGATTTTTGCTGCAGCAGAAAAAAAAGAGCATGAAATATCCATTTTCTACAAGATGAACAAAAAAAATAATTTTAAATAAAAAAATTAGCATTTTGTTTAAAACCTGTCAGTTGGCAATGCTGGCTATGTGCTTTTAACTAGATACTTTTTTCTTTTTGTAAATGATCAATCCATATAAAGAGCACAAAATACCATCTGGCTTTCATCCGAGCATACAGAGCTATAGCGTGCACCTGCTCACAGCTTTACCTAATAGTCTGCACCTGTATGCCTAAAGACCGGTGACTGCATCATAAGTGATCTTTATAAGGGAACTTGTCGCTTGTCTCTCAAATACCCATAGCTAAGGCCTCATGCAAACAGCGGGTCTGCAATATGCGGGCAGCGGCCGTATGCTCACCGCATCATGGATGCAGACCCGCAATCCGGAGCTGCAGTGCGGAACGGAGACACGGAACCCCAAGGAAGCACTACGGAGTGTTTCCTTGGGGTTTCTGTCCCTGCCTCCGCACTGCAAAAAAATTGAACTTGTTCTATCTTTTTGCGGTGCAGACGGATCACGGGCCCATCGTGGTCCATCCATTGTGGTGCCCACATATTGATGTCACATTACAGGGACAGTGTACACACTGATGACACAATATAGGCATAATACACAAAGTGATGTCACAGTAAGGCCTCATGCACACGACCGTATGTATTTTGCGGTCTGCCAAAACAGACGGATGACGTCTGTGTGTATTCTGCATTTTGTGGAATGGAACAGCTTGGCCATAATAGAACAGTCCTGTACTTGAGTCCTATGATTGGAATTATACAAACAGTGACTTCACATGCAAGTGTAATGCACGTATGATGTCACGGCACTGGGATAACGTAGTGATGTCACAGCACAACAAAGATGCAACGTAATGTAACACAGAAAAGAGAACGCAAACAGAAGTAAAGAAGAGACTCTTTAGTAAAACCAATTTGTAGCAAATTCTCCGGTACCTTACCACTAGGGCCCCTTTCACATGAGCGAGTATTCCAGGCGGGTGCAATGTTTGACGCAAACGCATTGCGCCCTCACGGAATCCGGACCCATTCATTTTAATGGGGCTGTGCACATGAGCTTTGGTTTTCACGCATTACTTGTGCGTTGCGTGAAAATCGCAGCATGCTCTATATTGTGCAATTTTTCACGCAACGCAGGCCCCATAGAAGTGAATGGGACTGTGTGAAAATCGCATCCGCATACAAGTGCGGATGCGATGCGTTTTTCACAGATGGTTGCTAAGAGATGTTGTTTGTAAACATTTAAGTTTTTTATCACGCGCATCAAAACGCATTGTACCACGCGATAAAAACTGAACAGTACGATCGCAGACAAAACTGAATGAACTTGCTTGCGAAATCGCGCAGTTTTCACTGAACGCATCCGCAATGCATCCGGACCTTATCCGCTCACGCTCGCCTGCAAGGGGCCTAAGGCCAAGGTCACATCACCATGTAGCTTTCCTTCTTCTGATCCATCAGAAAAACGCAGAATTAAAAAAGTATCCTTTATTTTGAGCATCCATTGTTTTAATCTTTCATCCTTTTAAGGCCTCAAGCACACAAACGTTTTTTTTTTCCCGTTTACGTTCCGTTTTTTGCGTTCTATATACAGAACCATTCATTTCAATCGATCCGCAAAAAAAAGGAAGGTACTCCGTATGCCTTCCGTTTCTGTATTTCCGTTCCAACATAGAACATATCCTATTATTGCCCGCAAATAACAATCTGTGGCTCCATTCAAGTCAATGGTTCTGCAAAAAAACTGAATGCATCAGTATGTCTTCCGTATCCGTTCCGTTTTTGCGGAACCATCTATTGAAAATTTTATGATCAGTTTTTTTAATGTACTTACTGTTTAAACATTATTGTATGCTTCCGTTTGCGATCCGCAAAAAACGGATCACAAACGGAACAGAAAAACGGAATGTAAGGGAAACGGAAACACTACTGAAACAAAAAAACTGGAAAAACTGATCAGTTTAAAACGGACCGCAAAACCATATGGTCGTGTGCAAGGAGGCCTTAGTCGGTTTTGTCTGAGATCCGTTATTTTTGATTATGCAGATATGAGCAATTCCATAATAACATCCAGCCCCCCCCCCTTGTACCTACTTGGTGCCACCTGAGATCCTCTTTAACCACTTCAGCCCCGCTAGCTGAAACCCCCTTCATGACCAGAGCACTTTTTACACTTCGGCACTACACTACTTTCACCGTTTATCGCTCGGTCATGCAACTTACCACCCAAATGAATTTTACCTCCTTTTCTTCTCACTAATAGAGCTTTCATTTGGTGGTATTTCATTGCTGCTGACATTTTTACTTTTTTTGTTATTAATCGAAATGTAACGATTTTTTTGCAAAAAAATGACATTTTTCACTTTCAGCTGTAAAATTTTGCAAAAAAAACGACATCCATATATAAATTTTTCGCTAAATTTATAGTTCTACATGTCTTTGATAAAAAAAAATGTTTGGGCAAAAAAAAAAAATGGTTTGGGTAAAAGTTATAGCGTTTACAATCTATGGTACAAAAATGTGAATTTCCGCTTTTTGAAGCAGCTCTGACTTTCTGAGCACCTGTCATGTTTCCTGAGGTTCTACAATGCCCAAACAGTAGAAAAAGCCCACAAATGACCCCATTTCGGAAAGTAGACACCCTAAGGTATTTGCTGATGGGCATAGTGAGTTCATAGAACTTTTTATTTTTTGTCACAAGTTAGCGGAAAATGATGATTTATTTTTTATTTTTATTTTTTTCTTACAAAGTCTCATATTCCACTAACTTGCGACAAAAAATAAAAAATTCTAGGAACTCGCCATGCCCCTCACGGAATACTTTGGGGTGTCTTCTTTCCAAAATGGGGTCACTTGTGGGGTAGTTATACTGCCCTGGCAATTTAGGGGCCCAAATGTGTGAGAAGAACTTTGCAATCAAAATGTGTAAAAAATGGCCTGCGAAATCCGAAAGGTGCACTTTGGAATATGTGCCCCTTTGCCCACCTAGGCTGCAAAAAAGTGTGACACATCTGGTATCGCCGTACTCAGGAGAAGTTGGGGAATGTGTTTTGGGGTGTCATTTTACATATACCCATGCTGGGTGAGAGAAATATCTTGGCAAAAGACAACTTTTCCCATTTTTTTTATACAAAGTTGGCATTTGACCAAGATATTTTTCTCACCCAGCATGGGTATATGTAAAATGACACCCCAAAACACATTGCCCAACTTCTCCTGAGTACGGCGATACCAGATGTGTGACACTTTTTTGCAGCCTAGATGCGCAAAGGTGCCCAAATTCCTTTTAGGAGGGCATTTTTAGACATTTGGATCCCAGACTTCTTCTCACACTTTCGGGCCCCTAAAATGCCAGGGCAGTATAAATACCCCACATGTGACCCCACTTTGGAAAGAAGACACCCCAAGGTATTCAATGAGGGGCCTGGCGAGTTCATAGAAATTTTTTTTTTTGCATAAGTTAGCGGAAATTGATTTTTTTTGTTTTTTTCTCACAAAGTCTCACTTTCCGCTAACTTAGGACAAAAATTTCAATCTTTCATGGACTCAATATGCCCCTCATGGAATACCTTGGGGTGTCTTCTTTCCGAAATGGGGTCACATGTGGGGTATTTATACTGCCCTGGCTTTTTAGGGGCCCTAAAGCGTGAGAAGAAGTCTGGAATATAAATGTCTAAAAATGTTTACGCATTTGGATTCCGTGAGGGGTATGGTGAGTTCATGTGAGATTTTATTTTTTGACACAAGTTAGTGGAATATGAGACTTAGTAAGAAAAAACAAAAACAAAAACACAAAAAATTTCCGCTAACTTGGGCCAAAAAAATGTCTGAATGGAGCCTTACAGGGGGTGATCAATGACAGGGGGGTGATCAATGACAGGGGGGTGATCACCCATATAGACTCCCTGATCACCCCCCTGTCATTGATCACCCCCCTGGTAAGGCTCCATTCAGACGTCCGTATGATTTTTACGGATCCATGGATCGGATCCGCAAAACACATGCGGACGTCTGAATGGAGCCTTACAGGGGGGTGATCAATGACAGGGGGTGATCAGGGAGTGTATATGGGTGATCACCCCTCTGTCATTGATCACCCCCTGTAAGGTTCCATTCAGACGTCCGCATGATTTTTACGGATCCATGGATACATGGATCGGATCCACAAAACACATGCGGACGTCTGAATGGAGCCTTACAGGGGGTGATCAATGACAGGGGGTGATCAGGGTGATCACCCCCCTGTCACTGATCACCCCCCCTGTAAGGCTCCATTCAGACGTCCGCATGATTTTTACGGATCCATGGATACATGGATCGGATCCGCAAAACACATGCGGATGTCTGAATGGAGCCTTACAGGGGGGTGATCAATGACAGGGGGTGATCAGGGAGTGTATATGGGTGATCACCCCTCTGTCATTGATCACCCCCTGTAAGGCTCCATTCAGACGTCCGCATGATTTTTACGGATCCATGGATACATGGATCGGATCCGCAAAACACATGCGGATGTCTGAATGGAGCCTTACAGGGGGGTGATCAATGACAGGGGGTGATCAGGGAGTGTATATGGGTGATCACCCCTCTGTCATTGATCACCCCCCTGTAAGGCTCCATTCAGACGTCCGCATGATTTTTACGGATCCATGGATACATGGATCGGATCCGCAAAACACATGCGGATGTCTGAATGGAGCCTTACAGGGGGGTGATCAATGACAGGGGGTGATCAGGGAGTGTATATGGGTGATCACCCCTCTGTCATTGATCACCCCCCTGTAAGGCTCCATTCAGACGTCCGCATGATTTTTACGGATCCATGGATACCAAAACACATGCGGACGTCTGAATGGAGCCCTACAGGGGGGTGATCAATGACAGGGGGTGATCAGGGAGTGTATATGGGTGATCACCCGCCTGTCATTGATCACCCCCCTGTAAGGCTCCATTCAGACGTCCGCATGTGTTTTGCGGATCCGATCCATGTATCCATGGATCCGTAAAAATCATACGGACGTCTGAATGGAGCCTTACAGGGGGGTGATCAATGACAGGGGGTTGATCAATGACAGGGGGTGATCAGGGAGTGTATATGGGTGATCACCCGCCTGTCATTGATCACCCCCCTGTAAGGCTCCATTCAGACGTCCGCATGTGTTTTGCGGATCCGATCCATGTATCCGTGGATCCGTAAAAATCATACGGACGTCTGAACGGAGCCTGACAGGGGGGTGATCAATGACAGGGGGGTGATCAATGACAGGGGGGTGATCAGGGAGTTTATATGGGGTGATCATGGGTGATCAGGGGTTCATAAGGGGTTAATAAGTGACGGGGGGGGGGGGGGGGTGTAGTGTAGTGTGGTGTTTGGTGCGACTTTACAGATCTGCCTGTGTCCTCTGGTGGTCGATCCAAACAAAAGGGACCACCAGAGGACCAGGTAGCAGGTATATTAGACGCTGTTATCAAAACAGCGTCTAATATACCTGTTAGGGGTTAAAAAAATCACATCTCCAGCCTGCCAGCGAACGATCGCCGCTGGCAGGCTGGAGATCCACTCGCTTACCTTCCGTTCCTGTGAGCACGCGCGCCTGTGTGCGCGCGTTCACAGGAAATCTCGCGTCTCGCGAGATGACGCGCCGATTCGTCCAGGAGGAATAAATCAACCACCTCCCGGACGCATCGGTGCGTTAGGCGGTCGGGAGGTGGTTAAAGGTGTTTTCTAGGAATAATTAACCATTAAATGAAAGCCTCGATGCCTGCATCGCCTACTGAAAGATTCATACTTCTTTCCCACTGTTCCTGTTCTGCGTGTTGGCTTTAAGGCCCCTTTCACACGGGCGAGTTTTCCGCGCGTATGCGATGCGTGAGTTGAACGCATTGCACCCGCACTGAATCCTGACCCATTCATTTCTATGGGGCTGTTCACATGAGCGGTGATTTTCACGCATCACTTATGCAATGCGTGAAAATCGCAGCATGCTCTATTTTGTGCATTTTTCACGTAACGCAGGCCCCATAGAAATGAATGGGTTTGCGTGAAAATCGCAAGCATCCGCAAGCAAGTGTGGATGCGGTGCGATTTTCACGCACAGTTGCTAGGAAACTATCGGGATGGAGACCCGATCATTATTATTTTCCCTTATAACATGGTTATAAGGGAAAATAATAGCATTCTGAATATAGAATGCATAATAAAATAGCGCTGGAGGGGTTAAAAAAAATATATATAATTTAACTCACCTTAGTCCACTTGATCGCGCTGCCCGGCATCTCGTCTGTCTCCTTTGCTGAACAGGACCTGTGGTGACGTCACTCCGGTCATCACATGTTCCATCACGTGATCTTTTACCATGGTGATGGATCATGTGATGGATCATGTGATGACCGGAGTGACTTCACCACAGGTCCTGCACCTAAAATGAATTCTCACCACAGGTCCTGTTCAGCAAAGGAGACAGAAGAGATGCCGGGCTACGCGATCAAGTGGACTAAGGTGAGTTAAATATTTTTTAATTTTTTTTTAACCCCTCCAGCGCTATTTTACTATGCATTCTGTATTCAGAATGCTATTATTTTCCCTTATAACCATGTTATAAGGGAAAATAATACAATCTACAGAACACCGATCCCAGACCTGAACTTCTGTGAAGAAGTTCGGGTTTGGGTACCAAACATGCGCGATTTTTCTCACGCGAGTGCAAAACGCATTACAATGTTTTGCACTCGCACATTTTCCCACAACGCCCGTCTGAAAGAGGCCTTATAGTTCCATCTTCAGGTCCCTGGCTTGTTTTCTTCTGGCTGGGGCATGGTCATAGTCACCTGGGAGTCAGCATGCATGACCAGAGTGGCGGGGAGCAGGTAAGTATGAGTCTTACAGTAGGTGATGCAATCTAGGGGCCTTAAAAGGGGTTTCCAAGATTTTAATATTGATGACCTATCCTCTGGATACATCATCATTATCTGATAGGTAGGGATCCAACATCCGATCAACTATTTGAGGAGAAACCTGTGAGCACGGCTGTCTATTTGCAGCTTAACAAGCACAGCGCCGTACATTGTATAGTGGCTGTGCTTTGTATTGCACTCTGCCCTATTCACTGCTATGGGGCTTAGCCGTTCCTAGGCCACATGATCAATGAATGTGTCTTCACTTGGCCAAGGAAAAGCTGGAGAAGGCTGCAGCGCTCACAGGAGCACCGCTGCCTTCTCAAGCAGCTGATCAGCAGGGATGCCAGATGTCAGACCCCCCCCCCCCCCCCCCATCCATCAGTATAAAACTCCTGGAAAAAAAACCTTTAAGTTAAGTCCTAGTTTACACTTAAGTAATTTGATCAGTGATTTCCATCAGTGATTGTGAGCCAAAACCAGGAGTGAAGGCTACACAGGGATAAGTTATAAGGGAAAGATCTACACCTGTTCTATGTTTTTGACCTGCACCTGGTTTTTTGCTTACAATCATTGATGGAAAACACTGACCAAATCACTAAAGCATGAGCTAGGCCTAAGTGCCCATGTGAAGGTTAGGTGTTGTGTAGATTTTAATATTTTCCCTTATAACATGGTTATAAGGGAAAATAATAGCATTCTTAATACAGAATGCTAAGTAAATTAGGGATGGAGGAGTTTAAAAAATTAAAATTAAACTCACCTTATACACTTCTTCGCGCAGCCCAGCTTGTCTTCAATTTTTTCTTCTTTGAGGACCTGGGAGAAAAGGACCTATGTTGACGTCACTGCGCTCATCACATGGTCCATCACCATGGCGATGGACCATGTGACGGACCGTGTGATGAGCGCAGTGATGTTACCAAAGGTCCTTTACCTCCCAGGTCATCAAAGAAGAAGAAAGAAGACAAGCCGGGCAGCGCGAACAAGTGGATGAGGTGAGTTTAATTTAATTAAATTTTTTTAACCCCTCCATCCCTAATTTACTTAGTATTTTGTATTAAGAATGCTATTATTTTCCCTTATATCCATGTTATAAGGGAAAATAATAATGATCGGGTCCCCATCCGATCGTCACCTAGAAACCATGCGTGAAAATCGCACCACATCCGCACTTACTTTTTCACGCAGCCCCATTCACTTCTATCAGGCCTGCGTTGCGTGAAAAACGCACAATATAGAGCATGCTGCGATTTTTCACGCAATGCACAAGTGATGCGTGAAAATCGCCACTCATGTGCACAGCCCCATTGAACTGAATGGGTCCGGATTCAGTGTGGGTGCAATGCGTTCTCAAAAAAACTTGCCCGTGTGAAAGGGCCCTAAGGGTTCATTATTACTGGTAAATCCCTTAAGGCCTCTTTCACACAAGTGAGTATTCCCGTCTGGATTAGATAGGTGTTGCAAATGCATAGCATCCAGACTGAATCCTGACACATACATTTCAATGGGTCTGTGCACATGAGCATAATTATTTTTATTGATCATCTCTGCTTTCAGTAAAAATAGCAGCATGTTCTGCATTGTGCGTTTTTCATGCAGCCCTGGCTCTATAGAAATGAATGGGACCTGCGTGAAAAACGGAAAGCATTCAAATCAAAGCATTTTTCGCTGGTGGTTGCTAGGGAATGTTGAATGGTATTGTTCAGTTTATCTCCATGTGTGTGAAAAACACATCAAAAACTGATTGCATCCACATGGAAAAAATGCATGAACTTAATATATTTTCAGAAAACACTGCAGCAAACTGAAGGAAAACTCAGAGAAAAACGTACAATTTTTACTGACAGAACTCACATGAGTGAGGCCTTAAAGGGAACCTGTCATCAACTTTATGCTGAGTATTCCTAATCTCCTGCTCTCTCCCTATCTGCTGATGATTGGCAGTTCTCTCCTAGAGAGAAAGAGAGAAAACTAGGTAGAAGACTGTCAGCCATCAGCAGGAGAGCAGGAATAACCAGGACTCTTCTCAGGTGTCTGTGACTCTTTTTAAGGCCTGGGCTGCAATGATTACTTTTAGCTCATGAGTGACACAGCGCTGACATCAGCATTTCTGTCACTATTTATACTGCTCTCAGTGAGTTCGGCATAAAGTTGATGACAGGTTCCCTTTAAAGTCTTGTAAGTACATCCTATCATATGTCATCTCTCCTGACGTGTCTGTTTTAGTAGATATCCAGGGCCGTCTTTAACAAGGTGCAAAAAGGGCAGCTGCCCCGGGCCCAGTTGCTCCTGGGGGGCCCAAGGCAGCTGCCTCTTGAGCCCTGCTAGCCACTGCCCCGGGTGTCAGGCTGTCAGCTACACAGGGGGTGCTGCTATGCCATGCCTGCCGGCACTCCAGGCAGCGTACTGTGAGAGCTGTGATTTTCTAGGACCTTAGATGACATCATCACCATGTGACCAGTAACCTAGCAATATTACTGGTCACATGGCTATGAGATCATCACAGGTCCTGTCTACCAAGAGTGTTGCTGCAGTAGAAGTTTCCCATAATTGTGGAGCTTTTTTGAGAAGATTACATCAGAAAAAGGTGACAGGGGCTGTAATGCTAATATACTGTAAGCTTCTGTATAGTGGGGTGCTATACTGCTCTACTGTATACTATGGGGTGCTGTATACTGTATATTGTGGGGGGATGTATATTTTGGGGTGCTGTATACTGTGGGGTACTGTATACTGTGAGGTGCGGTATTCTGTATAGTTTGGGGTGCTGTATACCGTGAGGTGCTGTATACTCTGGGTGCTGTATATTGTGGAGTGCTATACTGCTGTACTGTATAGTGTGGGGGGGGCTGTATAGTGTGGGGTGCTGTATAGTTTGTGGTGCTGTATATTGTGGGCTGCTATACTGCTCTACTGTACACTGTGAGGTGTTGTATACTGTATAGTGTGGGGTGCTATACTGCATAGTGTGGCTTGCTGTATACTATAGGGTGCTATACAGCATACTCTGGGGTGCACTGTAACACTAGGGTGAACCGAGCCCTGGTCTCCTTCCTGCAGAGCGGTGCCCACTTCCAGCCTGAGCCCAGCTGCCCAGAGCACTGATCCTGAGCCGCTGGAGTCTTCAGAACTGGAAGTATTTACAGTCATTCACTGTACTCTACCAGGTGAGTGGATTTTGTGTGTGTTGTGGTGGAGGGCGTGATTGCCTGCTAAGGTGTGGGAAGGCGGGATCCAGGGGGCCCAAGTAAATTATTGCCCAGGGTCTAATCAATATTAAAGACGGCCCTGTAGATATCCCATGTAATAACAATTCTGGAGTTTGTTAGTGCTACCGGCGTTGCAACTAATGAAAGCCAGAAAGTCAGATTACAACATGCAAGTTGCCACCACAGTCACAATGTAGCCCTCGCGATACCCAGCTGTCAATTTATTCATAAATGTCTTGACGCATAGTGCAGAGGTGTAGTTAGGTTTCTCCTCACCTGGGGCATTCAGTTTGACCCCTATCTGAAGCTTAAAAGGAGTTGAATGGTTCAATGTCAGCCTTAGGGTCCATTCACACGTACGCAAAATGGGCCCTCATCCGTTACGCAATTTTGCGGAACAGGTGCGGACACATTCATTTTCAATGGGGCCGGAATGTGCTGTTCGGATCCGCACTTCTGTATCGTAAAAAAATAGAACATGTCCTGTACTTGTCCGCAGTGGCGGACAAGAAAAGGCATTTTCTTTGAGAGTGCCGGCGATGTGCGGTATTATTTGTGGTAATGGGGTTTGTTATTCACCTTGTGTTTTATTTGTGGCACTTCTCACTGCACGCTCACTATCTTCACCTCATACTTTTTGCACTTTACCAGTTTTACTTTGTGCCACTGTCTTTGTTTTAATATTCACTATTATATTTATTATCAAATGCTTGAATTGGATTTTGTATATAATTTTTATATACAATATGTAGGTATTCATAGATGTACTATGGGTGTAGTTTAACCCCTTAAGGACACAGCCTTTTTACACCTTAGGACCAGGCCATTTTTTGCAAATCTGACCAGTGTCACTTTAAGTGCTGATAACTTTAAAACGCTTTGACTTATCCAGGCCGTTCTGAGATTGTTTTTTCGTCACATATTGTACTTCATGACACTGGTGAAATGAAGTCAAAAAAATAATTTTTTTTGCACCAAAAAATACCTAATTTAACAAATTTTTGGAAAAATTAGCAAATTTCAAAGTTTCAGTTTCTCTACTTCTGTAATACATAGTAATACCCCCAAAAATTGTGATGGCTTTACATTCCCCATATGTCTACTTTATGTTTGAATTGTTTTGGGAATGATATTTTATTTTTTGGGGATGTTATAAGGCTTAGAAGTTTAGAAGCAAATCTTGAAATTTTTCAGCAATTTACAAAAACTACATTTTTAGGGACCAGTTCAGGTCTGAAGTCACTTTGCGAGGCTTACATAATAGAAACCACCCAAAAATGACCCCATCTAAGAAACTACACCCCTCAAGGTATTCAAAACTGATTTTACATACGTTGTTAACCCTTTAGGTGTTGCACAAGAGTTATTGGCAAATGGGGATGAAATTTGAGAATTTCTTTTTTTTGTCAAATTTTTTATTTTAACCCATTTTTTCCACTAACAAAGCAAGGGTTAACAGCCAAACAAGACTGTTTCTTTATTGCCCTGACTCTGCCGTTTACAGAAACACCCAATATGTGGCCGTAAACTACTGTACGGCCACACAGCAGGGCATAGAGTGAAAGGTGCGCCGTTTGGTTTTTGGAGGGCTGATTTTTATGGACTGGTTTATTTACACCATGTCCCATTTGAAGACCCCTGATGCACCCCTAGAGTAGAAACTCCCTAAAAGTGACCCCATCTAAGAAACTACACCCCTCAAGGTATTCAAAACTGATTTTACATACGTCGTTAACCCTTTAGGTGTTGCGCAAGAGTTATTGGCAAATGGGGATGAAATTTGCAAATTTCATTTTTTTGTCTAATTTTCCATTTTAACCCATTTTTTCCACTAACAAAGCAAGGGTTAACAGCCAAACAAGACTGTATCTTTATTGCCCTGACTCTGCCGTTTACAGAAACACCCAATATGTGGCCGTAAACTACTGTACGGCCACACAGCGGGGCGTAGAGGGAAAGGTGCGCCGTTTGGTTTTTGGAGGGCTGATTTTTATGGACTGGTTTATTTACACCATGTCCCATTTGAAGCCCCCTGATGCACCCCTAGAGTAGAAACTCCCTAAAAGTGACCCCATTTTGGAAACTACGGGATAAGGTGCCATTTTTTTGGGGACTATGTTTAGGGTAAATATGATTTTTGGTTGCTCTATATTACATTTTTGTGACGCAAGGTTACCAAAAATTGAAATTCTAAAATTTCATCTCCATTTGCCATTAACTGTTGAGGAACACCTAAAGGGTTAATGAAGTTTGTATAATTAGTTTTGAATACCTTGAGGGGTGTAGTTTCTTAGATGGGGTCAGTTTTGGGGAGTTTTTACTCTAGGGTGCATCAGGGGGGCTTCAAAAGGGACATGGTGTCAATAAAAAAGGCCATCAAAATCGGCCTTCCAGAAACCATGTCGGTCCTTTCCTTTTGCGGCCTCCCTTTTACTGATACAGCAGTTTACGACCACAAATGTGGTGTTTCTGTAAACTGCAGTATCAGGGTAATAAATATTAAGTTTTGTTTGGTTGTTAACCCTTGTTTTGTTACCGGAAAAAACAGATTGAAATGGAAAAGTGCCAAAAATAGCGGTTTTGGCACCGTTTATTTTTTATTTTTATTAACTGTGTTAATCTGGGGGGTTAGGTAATGGGATATTTTTATAGAGGAGATTCTTACGGACGCGGCAATACCTAATAAGTCTACTTTTTTTTTACAATTATTTAGGTTTTTGACTATATTATCTTTTTTGATACAAATCTTTTTTTGGGTATCTCTAAAGTCTAAGGGTCATTTTTTTTTTTTATCCAATTATCTCATGTGGGGACTCATTTTTTGCGGGATGAGCGGACGGTTTTATTGGCACTATTTTGGGGGCTATATTACTTTTTTATCGCTTGCTATTAAACTTTTTGTTATGTAAGGTGACAAAAAAATTCTTTTTTTGCACCTATTTCTTTTTTTTTTTTGACCGTGTTAATCTGGGGGGTTGGGTCATGGGGTATTTTTATAGAGGAGATTCTTACGGACGCGGCAATACCTGATAAGTCAACTTTTTTTTACAATTATTTTGGTTTTAGACTATATTATCTTTTTTGATTCAAATTTTTTTGGGGGTATCTCTAAAGTCTAAGGGTCATTTTTGTAAAAAAATTTTTATCCAATTATCTCATGTGGGGGCTCATTTTTTGTGGGATGAGCGGACGGCTTTATTGGCACTTTTTGCGGGGCTATATGACTTTTTGATCGCTTGCTATTAAACTTTTTATTATGTAAGGTGACAAAAAAAAAACATTTTTTGCACCTTTTTTTTTTTTTTCCTTGACTGTGTTAATTTGGGGGGTTAGGTCATGGGGTAGTTTTATAGAGGAGATTATTACCGACGCGGCGATACCTAATATGTCTACTTTTAATAAATTATTTTAGTTTTTTTTGGGTGTCTCAAGTCTGAGAACCAGTTTTTTTTTATCCGATGTCAGTGCTAAATTGGGATATAAATTTAGTACTCCATGGAAGTGTGATACTCCCTGAAGCAACCGTCAATGCAGAGGCCCGGATGATCGGGGCAAGTGTCGCACTGAGTAGTCGTGTCCTTCCGTATCCCCCTCCTGCGACACACTCTGCACTTTTTTTGGGTTCGTCCCTTCTTTCCAGTATGGGGGACCACACCTGGAAAGTGTTGGCCAGGGACGATCCGGGCACCTACAGTTCCCGAGGTACTCCGGCCTGCTCTTTCCCGGTCCGAAAAGATCAGGGCCTTGAGGACTGCCTCATAGAATTAGAGGAATGTCCCTGTGCTGCCAGCGCTTCGGGATAGTACAAAAGAGTTGTACATGGCAACCTGCACCAAGTAGACCGCAACTTTTTTGTACCATGCCCGGGTTTTGCGCATGGCGTTATATGGCTTGAGGACTTGATCAGAGAGATCAACTCCTCCCATATACCGATTGTAAGCGACGATACAATCGGGCTTGAGGACCGTTGCCGCGGTATCTCGCACAGGGACAGGGGTGATGCCGTTACCATGAATTGTGGACAGCATAAGGACATCCCTCTTGTCCTTATACCTGACCAGCAACAGGTTTCCAGTGGTAAGGGCACGGGTCTCACCCCTGGGGATAGGTACCTGGAGGGGGTGGGCAGGGAGGCCGCGTTGATTTTTCCGCACGGTCCCACAAGCGGACGTGGATCTGGCGGCAAGGGACTGGAACAAGGGGATACTGGTATAAAAGTTATCCACGTAAAGGTGGTAACCCTTATCCAGCAGTGGGTACATAAGGTCCCACACAAGTTTCCCGGTAACACCCAGAGTGGGGGGACATTCTGGGGGTTGAATCCGGGAATCTCGCCCCTCGTATACACGAAATTTGTAAGTGTACCCTGAGGTACTCTCACAAATTTTGTATAGCTTCACGCCATACCTCGCCCGCTTGGAGGGCACATACTGGCGGAAAATGAGTCTCCCCTTGAACGCAATGAGAGACTCATCAACCGCGACCTCTCTTCCAGGTACATAGGCCTCCATGAATTTGGCCCCAAAGTGATCGATGACCGGCCGTATCTTGTACAGACGGTCATGGGCAGGATCACCTCGGGGGGGACATGCTGCATTATCGGAATAATGCAGACATTTCCGGATGGCCTCAAACCGGGAGCGTGTCATGGCTGTACTGTAAAGTGGGGCCTGGTATAGGACGTCCCCACTCCAGTACAGCCTGACACTGGGTTTTTTGACCAGGCCCATATGCAGCACGAGGCCCCAAAATGTCCTCATTTCGGCTGCACTGACCGGCGTCCAGCCACCGGGCCTGGCCAAAAAGGAGCCCGGGTGTTGAGCGACGAACTGTTGGGCGTACAGATTCGTCTGCTCCACCATCAGATTTACCAGTGGGTCACTGAAAAAATGACAAAAAAAGTCATATTCAGTGTAGCCCACTGTGGAAATCTGGATTCCTGATTGGCCTACAAAATCAGGAATCACAGGCTCGTATCGCTCTGGGCTACACCAGACAAGTTCACCGGCAGGGGGCTCCTGGTGGATTTAACTGGTGGGCCGGGAAACCAGTACGAGCCCCAGAGCTGCTCGTACTAGTGTGGGCCACAGGGTCCCTAACATGGCGGTCCCCTTGCTCCGCCTGGCGGCGTCTCCGCCGCCTTGGGGGCTCATCATCATCGCTAGATGATGAGGAGGATGCGGATGACAACAGGAATGTGGGGTCATCCTCATCCTCACTGGGACTCTCGGAGTCAGAGGCAATCTGGGCGTATGCCTCCTCGGCCGAGAACGTCCGGCGGGCCATAGGGGAGTGTGTGTCTGCGTGTATATGTGCGTGTGTGTAACTCTTTATTTTGTGTGCGTGTGTGTGGGGGCACGGGTGTTCACGAACTCACCCTAAAACTAACAGAAAAAAAATAAAATAAACTAACTAAAAAAAGGGCAAAAAATGTGGGGAAAAAAATTCAAAACCGCTGATCAACCGTCCGAAGTTGATCAGCGGTGGGGTGTGCGATGCGCTAACAGTGGCCGGACACTAAGTGCCGGCCACAGTCAGCGTACACGAAAAAAAAAAAATGCACCCCAAAAAAGGGGGGGGGGGGCAAGTGGCAGCACCCCTGGGGGGTCTAGGGTCACACAGCTGTGCTGTGGACCCCAGACACCCTAACTTAGGGTGATGCAATCAAAGTTCAGAAACTAACTTTCCCTTTTTTTTCCCTGCCTAAACCAAACTTTCCCTAGCTGTCCCTATGTACCTGATGGGGTCCTGGGGGGCACAGATCGGGTCCTGGGGGGCACAGATCGGGTGCAGGCAGACACGTGCAGGCAGCTCCTCTCTCCTCCGGCTCCGGAACACAAAAGGAGGAGGAGAGGAGCGCCTGCCTCTTTTGAATCTGCCGCCGGACCGCCCACAGACCAATCAGAAAGCGATCCTGAGTGGTGATGTCACCATCACCACTCAGGATCGCTGGATGGTGATTGGTGGGGTGAAATCACACCACCATCACCATCCTGTTCCGGGTTATCGGGACTTCAGAGACCCGAATAACTCGGAAACGCAGAAAACCGCAGGTCTGAATTGACCTGCGGTTTTCTGCGATCGCATACATGGGGGGGTCACTGGACCCCCCGGCGCATTTGCTCCAAGTGCCTGCTCAATGATTTGAGCAGGCACGGGGTTCCGATCACCGCCCGCCGTGCGGCGGTGATCGAAAATGCACAGGGCGTACATGTACGCCCTGTGTCCTTAAGTACCAGGGCACAAGGGCGTACCTGTACGCCCTATGTCCTTAAGAGGTTAAGCATGACTGGTTTACACTGCTATAGGCTCCTATTTCATACTTATGTTAATCTGTTTCTTAATTTTTCTTTCTCCCCGTTTCCTTCGTCCCTTCTATTGCTCCACCCCAATAATTTATTTTATGTGGCGCAGGGTGGCCATACGCGTTGTGCTCTAGTTAAAAAGGTTTTCCAAGATTTTTATACAGATGACCTATCCTCTGGATAAGTCATCAGCATCTGATCGGTGGGGGTCCGACACCTGGGACCCCCGCCGATCAGTTGTTTGAGAAGGCAGTGGGGCTTCTCCGAGCTCCGCGGCCTTCTCTGGCTCACCGACCACAGTGCCGTACATTGTATAGCGGCTGTGCTTGGTATCACAGCTCAGCCCCATTCCCCTTAAGGCCTCTTTCACACGGGCGTCATGTTTTTTGCCCGGATAAGAGCCGGGTGCGTTGCGGGAAAATGCGCAATTTTCCCGCGCGAGTGCAAAACATTGTCATGCGTTTTGCACTCGCGTGAGAAAAATCGCGCATGTTTGGTACCCAAACCCGAACTTCTTCACAGAAGTTCGGGCTTGGGATTGATGTTCTGAAGATTGTATTATTTTCCCTTATAACATGGTTATAAGGGAAAATAATAGCATTCTGACTACAGAATGCATAGTATAATAGTGCTGGAAGGGTTAAAAAAATAAAAAAGTTAACTCACCTTATCCTCTTGTTCGCGTAGTTCGTTCCCAGTCTGCTAGCTGTGTGCTTGGGCTAAATGACCTGTGGTGACGTCAGATCACATGCTCCAATCACATGGTCCATCACCATGGTGAATGAGCATGTGATCTGACGTCATCAAAGGTCCTTTAGCCCAAGCACACAGCTAGCAGACTGGGAACGAACTACGCGAACAAGAGGATAAGGTGAGTTAACTTTTTTATTTTTTTAACCCTTCCAGCACTATTATACTATGTATTCTGTAGTCAGAATGCTATTATTTTCCCTTATAACCATGTTATAAGGGAAAATAATACAGTGAATAGACTGTCACCTAGAACCCATGCGTGAAAATCGCACTGCATCCGCACTTGCTTGCGGATGCTTGCGATTTTCACGCAACCCCATTCACTTCTATGGGGCCTGCGTTGTGCGTTGCGGTGCGATAATCCACGCAAAGAGGAGCATGCTGCGATTTTCACGCAACGCATGTTGAACAGCCGCTCATGTGAACAGCCCCATAGAAATGAATGGGTCAGGATTCAGTGCGGGTGCAATGCGTTCAACTCACGCATCGCACCCGCGCGGAATACTCGCTCGTGTGAAAGGGGCCTAAGGCCTCTCTCACACAAGCGTTCAAGCGTTACAGATTCTCTCAGGGTCTGTTAAAGGATAACTGTCACACTTAGACCCTAATTTCAATTTTCATATATGTAGTTACTAATAACATGATATTCCAGAATCAGTTATTTTTAGACTGACTTACCCCATATTTAATAAGATTCAGCCCTTAGCAACCAGTCTGCATAAAACTGCAATTTCACTATTCAGTTAAGATGGCCGCCACTGCCCTCACCCTGAGGCTAATCCCGCCTGCCCTCACTAGCCAGTAACAATAGCCCCCAAAAGTGTCAGTAACCAGAGCCCTCCCCCTAAAGGGTTAATCTCCTGCAGCACAAAGGGGTCCTCTTACCAGATGTTGCTTTCATTTATACACTGAGCAGATGGCAGATCTCCCTTCCCTGCTCTGCGCTGCTTCAACTCTGCATTCTCCAGCTCTGCTGAGTGAGGGAGCGTCTGCCAAGCCCAGGGACAGGGAGAAGTGCACACAGCCCAGGCACTGGTATCAGCTGCTGGGGAGGACCTGGCTCTAATCATTTACTTAGTCCCTGGCTGTCAGTAATGTGAGCCTGCACGCTGCGTGCTTCTGCGTCCTCCGTCCTTCAACACAGAGGACGGACCCTGCATAGCAACCTGATTTTAAGCACAGATAAAAGCAGGCAGTACAGGGAACAAAACGGTGGAATTAAGGGGTAATTGAATACACAGTGAAAAGTTGAAATAGGGCCTCAAAGGTGATATTAATCACCACAATCCAATACTCCAAAAAAATTAATAAAAATGACAGTTATACTTTAAGGAAAAAACGGATGGTTTTGCACACAAGTTCAGTCAGTTTTGTCTGCGATTGCGTTCAGTGGTTCAGTTTCTTCCGCTCGGGTGCAGTTTTTGATGCGTTTTTCACACGCATGAAAAAACACTGAAGAATAGCAATCTACATCTCCTAGCAACTATGAGAGAAAAACGCATTGCATCTATGTAGATTGCTTCCGTATTGCGTCCGGATTCAATCCGTTTTACACTTCTATGAATTCAGGGCTGCATGAAAACCACAGAATATAGAACACGCTGCAATTTTTGCTGAACGCAGAAATAATGCGTGAAATATCATGCGCACAGACCAGTTGAAAAGAATGGGTCAGGATTCAGTCCAGATGCTATGCGTTTGCTTCATCCATCGCACCCTGACAGAAAACTTGCATGTGTAAAAGAAGCCTAAGGGCTCATGTACACGAGCGTGACGGATTGGCTCCAGGTGCGTTCAGTGAAACTCGCACCATTTTGCAAGCAAGTTCAGTCAGTTTTGTCTGCGATTGCGTTCAGTTGTTCAGTTTTTTCCGCGCGGGTGCAATGCGTTTTGATGCATTTTTCATGCTCATAAAACGCTGAAGGTTTATAAACAACATCTCCTAGAAAACATCAGTGGAAAACTCATCGCATCCGCACTTGCTTGCGGATGCAATGCGTTTTTCACTGAAGCCCCATTCACTTCTATGGGGACAGGGCTGCGTGAAAAACGCTGAATATAGAACATGCTGCGTTTTTGCACAACGCAGAACTTGAACAACGCATTCATTGAAATGAATGGGTCAGGATTCAGCGCGGGTGCTATGCGTTCACGTCACGCATTGCACCCGTGCGGAAAACTCGCTCGTGTGAAAGGGGCCTAAGGGTCTGTCATCGCGTGTATGTCTACATACACGTGCACAAAGCAGCGTTGGGTTAGTGGGTGCCATTAGTGGTCTGTATATTGATTTACTTTTTGATATTATTACAATAGTGTCTGTTTTTCACTGCTTTTGGCGGGGTAGTGATTGTTTAGGCATTGTATATCTTACAATATTATATTTACTATACTGTTTCTATGTTAATAGCCACCCTTTAGTGCCTGGGTGCATGTCTGCATTAATTGACCTATGTATTTTCTCAATTTTCTGATCATTGAAGATGTTTGATTTCATTAAATCTTGCGTGGTATTAGATTGTTCTTGGATGTATCTAGTTTCTCCAGCAGAGGGCGCCCTGGCTACTGCAGCATCCTCCTGGCAGAGGAGGAGAAGGAGGAGGAGGAGGTGGGAAGCAGCTTGTCCTGTTTATTCCCATCCATCCTCAGCAGCTCTTGTGCACGTATAGGGATGGACCTGTCTCCGGGGGACCCTCAGGCTGCCTTCCCACCACCCTCCTTGGACTGAGCAGATATTGGGGCTGATTCCCCCCCAAGTGTCAGAGGAACCATGCACCGAGCTTCCATCAGCCTGTGATAGAAAATAAGAGAGAAAGCAGAGGAAGCAGCTGGAGGAGGAGGGGAAGAAGCGGATTCTCTGGTTGCTAAGGTAATCCCAGCTGGGTTACAATGTATCACACATCAGGATCACCGCTCCATCATATTATGCCTTTCCTGGCTCGGGCACTGTGGTAAGGGTGTATGGTCCCTGCCATTATGCATTTATATACACCGCCTTTCTCCATCGACCACATTTAGCCCAGGCACTGCCACATCATAGATACCATGGCAGCCACAGAGATGCCAGGAGGGGATGCTGCTTGTGTTGGAATTTGTGTAGTGTTGGGGTATGGCACTGCTGCTTTGTCTTGTTGGGGACGGTGGGGGGAGTAGTGATTACACTGTCTGCCATTGATGCATCTAGTAAGAAGTCAGGCGGCAATCCTAGGTTGTGTTAATCTAGCATCATCCTGGAATTTCACAATGCTCCTCGAATTTGTGTCAGATGCCGGACTGCATTATACGAGGATCCTGGTAGCTTATTGTATCTTCTCTGAATAGGTGTATGGATCGTGGCTGAGGTCTGGGAGGGAAGGGGGGTTCAGTGTGTGTGTAGTAGGGATTCTGTTAAAATAATGAAAGGGGCAATGGTGGGAAGTTCCTTCTCCTGCGTTTGCAGACCTGTGGCATATTACAACCTGCTGAATTTCACTTAGTTAAATCTGTTTCATAAAAAATGGACCCCATCGCATGCGACCGCTTATGCGTAAATGTTTTAGATGGCTTACCTAAGCATAGTTTATGGCACTTTTTACTCTCAGATGGTTTAGATACAGTTTATCCATTTTTACAATATAGTCAAATTCTAGGTATGTAGAAATGTGCTTGTTAGATTACAATTTTTGGGAGAAACATTTCAAGGATTGGTACAGTTAAGTGGCACTTAGGGTCAAAGATTGATAACGTGTGCCGATCTAGTAGAGCGCCATGTTGTCCCCAACTCAGTCTCCTGATTATCAGCGGTTTGACTTTGGTTGTTAAGTGAGTATGGACATGATGGTCTACTGATGTTGGTCCATTGGTAGTATCCCGATTAGGATGTTCAGGTATTTGTGTTTGATCTATCTTCTAATGTCCCTGATAATAATTTCAATCCATAGTCTGTATAAAACAACAAGCTGGGTTTGTGCAGAACCATTAATCAAGGATGAGGAGGGTGATGGGTACTCTATCTGAAGCTCTACCTTCTGTGGTTGACCTGTTTAAATCTGTGTTATGTCCTTGAAATGGGAGATTATTATAGCCGTTGTATAGTTAATATATTTCTCTGTGTGTGTGGATTAGGATTAATGTGTTTTTTAGATGAGCATAACGCATTACTCAAAGACCTAAAACTATAATGTATTTTAAGGTTTATCTTGTTTTTTTTTGTTGGCCTGGTTTAATAGATGCATTTTAGATGTATTATTATGCTTCTTTTCTGTAATATTACATGGAGCTCCTCACAGAATTTTTCTTACTATGCTTTCAGCTGTTTGTGTGTTCATTTTACCATGGAAGGAGGATGTTGTGTGTTAATTTTAGTACAGAGGATGATATTGGCAGTTTAATATTGGGTTGAGCCATCCATTAGGTCTGATTTGCTGTCATATTTCTATATTGATGTCCTAGTATTTGTTTATGGATTGTGCTTGGCTTTATGGTTTTGGTTGGCAAGCCGTCTTAAGTGTCTCGACTTGAGGTCATATCGGAGGTTAAATTTTCTTCTGTTGAACTGGCTCCAATTATATTGTGTGTTATATCTTGGTTGAGCATTCTACAAAAGGCTTTAATATGAGAGTCGATGGTTGGAGCCCAGCTTGACTTTGAGTAGAATATTGCATGATTCCCATACTCGTATAGCAGCCATTTCCTCTGCAAAGTCTTTCCTTTAGAAATTTAGACTTGACTACAAGAATCAGCGTCCACAGGAGCAATAATGGAGTCACATACAGATACTGATCAGTCAGCAATGCGTTCCACTGCACTCCAAGAGCTGTGATGTTGGTTCATATGTCCATACAAGCCAGTCTAGTTCATCTACATCAGGGGTCAATGAACTCCGGCACTTAGGTTGTTGTGAAACTACAGCCCACAGCATGCTCTATTCGCTTCTAAGGAAGTTTGAAGAACGCCCAAGCAAGTGAGCATGCTGAGAGTTGTAATTTCTGCAACAGTTAAAATGCTGAAGATTGCTAACCCATGTTCTACCTCATTTACACACATCAATCCCACTGGGAAACCAAGCTAATAGCATACACAAAAACCTGAAAGGGCACAAATGATCAGTCATCCTCTCTGCTTACAAATCTCCTAACGTATAAGTTGTAATATGAATGAAATCATACACGTTTTATATTCCTGGGGATGTCTCTTTAGTATGAGGCACACGACAGTGAAAAATGGACCAATTTTTTTAATGGCCATCTCACGTCTGTTTTTAGAACAATGGTCGTCTATGGGATTGCTCACACGGCCGTTTTTTTTTTACAGCAAGTGAATAACGGGCATAAAAAAATAGAACATGTTCTATCTTGTCTGTTTTTCATTGGCCGACTGCCTCCATACAATTGAATGGGTCCGTTTTTTAATGGACAGTTTATCCGTTTTTAAAGGGAACCTGTCATGTGGATATTTGATTTATAATCTAACTAATTATATACAATCATTAACTACTAAAAAGTGCCTTAGATGTATTCACTTACTGGTGTGACAGATGGTTACCTCATAATATACACACAAAGATGCTGCATGCTAATGCTAATGCTGATTTGAGTCCAGCGTGATGTCAGTGAGTCCAGCGTTTATTTAATTAACAGCTATAGCCACTCCCCTGCCCACCTGCTGGTGATTCATATGGAAAATAACTGTCAATCAGGAGCTCATGAATATTCAGGACTCATCATTATCAGCTGGAGCTTTTCAATACAAGATGTTGGCAGATTGACTGGGTCAATTAAAGAAAGTGACCCAGCATTTTGCTAAGAGAATCAGTCACTTCTTTATGTTGCCCTTAGTTAGGACACCATAAAACTGGTGACAGGTTCCCTTTAACTCCCTGTCGTGTGCATGTAGCCTTACATTATATAGCCAACAGAATGATTGTGTCCCACGCACAATAAGTGCCACTATATTATCCTCTTTAAAGTAAAGGAGTTAAAGGACTAGACTAGTGATGGTGAATCTTTTAGAGATCGAGTGCCCTAACTGCAACCCAAATACCACTTTTGCAAAGTGCCAACACGGCAATTTAACCTGAATACCAATACAGTATATCTTCCATGTACGTTATCATTTAGCTATAATAGCCTTCCTACATTCAGTGCGCTGCCAGCGCTGTTCATAGTGCGCCCTGCGCTGATGAATGGGAGGAAAAGTCTAAGGCATATTGATATACCATAGCCGTTCAGGGATCTCACAAGCGGTCCAAAACGGATCAGTTTTGTCCTTAATGCATTCTGAATGGAAAAGGATCCGCCTTAGAATGCATCAGTTTGGCTTTGTTCTGCCTCCATTCCGCTTTGGAAGTGGACACCAAAACACTGCCTGCAGCATTTTGGTGTCCGTCTAACGAAACTGAGCCAAACAGATCTGTTCTGACACACAATGTAAGTCAATGGGATGGATCGGTTTTCACTGACACAATATGGCACAATAAAAAACGAATCCGTCCCCCATTGACTTTCAATGGTGTTCAAGACGGATCCGTTTTGGCTATGTTAAAGATAATACAAACGGATCCGTTCTGAATGGATGCAGACGGTTGTATTGTCTGAACGGATGCGTTTGTGCAGATCCATGATGGATCCGCACCAAACGTGAGTGTGAAAGTAGCCTTACAGGCCATCCACGTAGATAATTTTTTGAATAGTTACCTTTGTGCCACCACCAGTATTTCTTATTTTATATTATGTTCGAAGATTGCATGCTATTACAAGCACACACATACAGGCTGTGCATTCACTTCTTCTAAATAGACCGTGTGCGCAGTGGGGAGAGTCATGATGTGATCACCATCATCCCTGACATGTATGAAGCCTGGAAAAGTTGATTAGTCAGTCAGCACATCACTCAGCATGTTCAGCCGTGGATTGGCGATTATAGTGAAGCAGGGTCTTTTGAACCTATAAGTAATGAGGATTTTGGCATCCCCATGTCCCCTGATGAAGCTGTTTACCCAGTGAAACATGTCAGAGGGTTATGCTATACTTTGTAGGCCATCAATCGCTTGGTAAAATATCAGATAGTGTGTGGGCTTAGCATACTGGGCCTAACACATAAATAAGAATTGAGGTGTGTGCAAGTTGTTTGCTGTAGCATATTAATCTAATAGCTGTGAGTGTGTGAGTGAGGCTCAATTGTGAACCCATAAGGGGGAGAACCCCCAAATCCAATACCCAAATTGCTTCTTAGAGCACTACAGATAGCACATTCTTATCAGTACACTGTCGTATAGTTAAAGAGTGAATGACAGCATCACTAATATCAGTGAAGTGAATGTACAGCCTGTATGAGTGTGCTCGCAATACTCCAATAACATCCAATCTATTCATATAATATCTAATAAGATGTACTGGTGGTGGCATGTAGATTATCTCTGCTGCAGAACAGTGGCTCTATTCAAATAGTGATCTATGTGGATGGCATATAAAACATAGCAGGTAATATAACAGACATATAACCAGTAGTCAGTGTACTGTACGTTATAGATTATATTCCCTTTACATGTGTTACGCTGGTGGCCATGTCCGCCGCTGTCCAGCTTTCCCAGACAGGCCCGGTCGTCAAACTAGAGTTTCCTTCACCTGCCGACTAAGGTGCTGATCTGCCTCCCTAATTAGCTGGACAGTGGTTCCACCTTCTTGCCTGATTCTCTGCCTTTGAGTTTTCTATTGTCTAGTAACCAGCGAACGTGTGATCTCTTGTCTGACAACCCGTGTGCCGTATCTAGCCTGACTACCGATTCTGCTCTTTGCTTTATTGTGAGCGGGACACACTCATTCTGTTGGCTATATAGCATAAGAATTTTGTTATTATACCTCTCATACTAATGAGACGCCCTGAGGAATAATAAAGGTGTATGATTTCATACATATAACAATTTACACGTAAGGGATTTATAAACCGAGTGGTTGACTGATAATTTTAATCCATTGCGTGGTGTTATCCTATTTTACACTTAAAATGTAACATTTATTTTAAACAATGGTGATGAGACTATTTAAAATGGGAATTTGTGCCCTTTGGGGCTGTTGTGTATACTATATGTTCCACATCACACTTGGCAAATTATAATTGCGACAAAGACATTGTTGTTCTTGAACATAATCAAAAATCATAGAAAAAGATACAAAACATCTTGCACGATGTAATAAATGTACATGACTGCATTTCTAAAAGAAAAATCACATAAAATAGTGCACTAACACAATAGATGCAAACATTATACAGGGTGGGCCATTTATATGGATACACCTTAATAAAATGGGAATGGTTGGTGATATTAACTTTGTTTGTGGCACATTAGTATATGTGAGGGGGGGGGAAACTTTTCAAGATGGGTGGTGACCATGGCGGCCATTTTGAAGTTGGCCATTTTGAATCCAACTTTTGTTTTTTCAATAGGAAGAGGATCATGTGACACATCAAACTTATTGGGAATTTCACAAGAAAAACAATGGTGTGCCTGGTTTTAACGTAACTTTATTCTTTCATGAGTTATTTACAAGTTTCTGACCACTTATAAAATGTGTTCAATGTGCTGCCCATTGTGTTGGATTGTCAATGCAACCCTCTTCTCCCACTCTTGACACACTGATGGCAACACCGCAGGAGGAATGCTAGCACAGGCTTCCAGTATCCGTAGTTTCAGGTGCTGCACATCTCGTATCTTCACAGCAAATATGAGCACACCATTGTTTTTCTTGTGAAATTCCCAATAAGTTTGATGTGTCACATGACCCTCTTCCTATTGAAAAAACTAAAGTTGGATTCAAAATGGCCGACTTCAAAATGGCCGCCATGGTCACCACCCATCTTGAAAAGTTTTTCCCCTCACATATACTAATGTGCCACAAAAAGGAAGTTAATATCACCAACTATTCCCATTTTATTAAGGTGTATCCATATAAATGGCCCACCCTGTATATGGACTAAGCCCTCATTCTGATATGATAAAATCTGAGACTCTCAGACAATATATTTTGATCAAAGTCCTCCCTGACTGAGACCACCCTAGCCCTGGTAGGCAGACACAGATGTGTTTCGATCAAAATATATTGTCTGAAAGTCTCTGATTTTATCATATCAGAGTGAGGGCTTAGTCCATATATAATGTTTGCCTCTATTGTATTAGTGCATAATTTTCTGTGATTTTTGTTCTTGAACATGAAAGATCATTCTCCAAATTGTTGCCACCAACATGGAAGTACACATTGCTGCATTCTAAAGACTTCATATACTTTTCTTCTTCCAAGAAAAGCGGCTCGGGTTAATTATTGCCTCGCTGTGAAACTTTACAGTTGGCACCGTACATTTGGACAGCTGGTATTTTCATTTCATTCTTTAATTCCAGATTCATCAATTAGATGCATATCCACATCCACAGTCCCCGAGTCCTGATGCCTGGCATCTTGTTTGGTGACCTATAATCCATAACGCTCTAGTCTAAATGGACAGGTCTAGTTCTGATGTTGCTTCCAGATCCACTGATGGTCGGTCTGTACATGATATGTGCGTAAGCACGTGAGGGGCCACTCCTTCGAGCTTGTATTACGCTGGGTTCACACCTGAGCGTTTTACAGCGCGTTCAAACGCGCTGTAAAATGCTCAACACATGAAAACCAATGCTTCCCTATAGCCCTGGTTCACACTTGAGCGTTTTACAGCGCCCTACGCTCAAAAAAGTTCTTGAGCTTCTTTGGGTCGTTTTGTCGCGCGTTCCCGTACATAGACTTTCGGGAACGCGCGACAATGGGCGTTCGCTTGTCCCTGTATGCGCGATTTTAAACGCTGGTACAATCGCGCATACAGAGCGCTTCTTTCAGAACGCTCAGGTGTGAACCCAGAGTCACCTATCGCTTTGCTGCTGCTGTTTCTAGATGTCTCCACTTAGAGTAATCGCTTACAATTGACCGAAGAATCTCTAGCTGTCATCCCATGAGAGCGCCATGTTGAATCTCCCCAATGTAACATAGTAACATGGTATGTGAGGCTGAAAAAGGACATCTGTCCATCCAGTTCGGCCTGTTATCCTGCAAGTTGATCCAGAGGAAGGCAAAAAAAAAACTGTGAGGTAGAAGCCAATTTTTCTCATTGTAGGGGAAGAAATTCCTTCCCGACTCCAATCAGGCAATCAGGATAACTCCCTGGATCAACGACCCCTCTCTAGTAGCTATAGCCTATAATATTATTACACTCCATGTATACGGTATAAAACATTATATTGCACGTCTGTATGCTTGATTGTTTGCTCCTATTACCAATGGATGTGAGTAAAATGGTTGAACTCACTTTTTGGATTTTTTGTATGTTTTTTTGCATTATAGAGTATTATTATATGGATATGCAGTTGACTCCTGATTTAGCAGATGCAAATAATTTTTGGATGAGTGGAATGGGGGAGATTTAACACCTAGTAAATATTTATTCACATCTGTCTTACCCATATTCCATTATCAGTATGAACGAATGTGTGACCCCCCATGCAGTCATTATATGCCTGGCTGTAATACTGGCCTCTAAGCCTATTCTGTCTCAATTGTATAATGAAATTTAACCCTGCGTCAGAGTTTAGCATTTAAATAGAAATGTAGAATGAATGTCATTGTATTTTTTTCACTAGTGCAGTGGTGCATCCCTGGGAAGAATTTTTTTTTCTCACCAGTTTATACAATTTTTGGACGTCTTAGTGTTATTTATAACACCGTTTCTGTCCTTTGTAACGAAAATACTGTGTTCTACTTTTCCTGTGAAGGAAAATCCAGTGCCAGAGCTATTAGTCATCGGACTGAATACATTAACTTTGACTTTGCACAGCTTATCACAAAACACAAAAAAATGATTATTTTATTTCATATTAATTTCAACTATTTTTTTTATTTTTATATTTAAAATTGCAACCCGTTTCTAAAATGAGATAAAACCATGTTAAATATTTTTTTGATTTGAAAACATATTAGAATATCCCTTATGACTTAGAGAGCATTTCAGGTGGCAGGGCGCATACCATCATCACATACTGTATGGCAGATGTCTAACTTCTGATGATGTCAGGATCAATTTTCATGGTTGTTCCTGGAACTAGGATGTAAAAATGCTGAGCATTTTATCGTACAGAGAATTTCATCTTACTGATCCCTTCTGTTGACTATCTGGACCTGTCAAGAGCGTAGAAAGGAAATTGAGCCTTCGGGTGAATGCCAGAGTAGCGCCAGTCTGATCCCTGTACTGAGGGGAGAAGTCGCACGTGTCGCACATTTTACAGGGTATTTCCCCTTATGCATTGCAAGGGGTGAAATCTGTAACGATCAACAAAATTGACATACTGCAGATTATTTGCAGCATATATATGAGAAAATGATAAAATCTCACCCACTTTGCTGCCGATTGCCCGCCAGCATATCCACCTTATCTGACTATACACTTGGAGTACGACTACAATGAGTGGACATGCTCTGATGGCACTCCAACTGTGGTGAAACTACGACTCCCAGCATGCTCCATTTCATTCTATGGAGTTCTGAGAACAGCTTCCTCACTTGTCTGTTTTAGTAAATGATTGTATTCCCCATGAAATATACTTGTATTGCCCATGAATTAACAGTTATGGAGAATTTCAAAATTTGAAATGTATGAATAAGGCTACTTTCACACTTGCGTTCGGAGCGGATCCGTCTGGTGTCTGCACAGACGGATCCGCTCCTATAATGCAGACGATGGGATCCGTTCAGAACGGATCCGTCTGCATTATATTTTAGAAAAAAATCTAAGTCTAATTGTTAGTCAGACGGATCCGTCCTGACTTTACATTGAAAGTCAATGGGGGACGGATCCGTTTGAAATTGCGCCATATTGTGTCAACGTCAAACGGATCCGTCCCCATTGTAAGTCTGGACGGATCCGTTTGGCCTTGCACGGCCAGGCGGACACGGAAATGCTGCAAGCAGCGTTCAGGTGTCCGCCTGCTGAGCGGAACGGAGGACAAACGCTGCCAGACTGATGCATTCTGAGCGGATCCTTATCCACTCAGAATGCATTAGGGCAGTACGGATCCGTTCGGGGCCGCTTGTGAGAGACTTCAAACGGAACTCACAAGCAGAACCCCGAACGCAAGTGTGAAAGTAGCCTAAGTTGGGTGTTACCATTCCCCTTCTAAAATGGGCATGTCCCTACTTTGTCTGACACTGTCCGCTCATTTGTGTCAAACTGTGTATGGAACCCTCTCCCCCAACTAGTAACGCTCCATTGTAAATGTATTCCTACATTTTAGGAGCAGTAACAGAGTAACAGCACACTACAGAGTTCGGAGGAAAGATTCTCCAGAATTTTTTGGGTGTCATATTAAACATAACCCAAACAATATAATAAATAACCTAATAAATAATAAACACCAGTGTGGATGAAATGGCCGCGGTCTTTATTCAATTTTGGGGGTAACATAAAATTACCAAAAGTTAATATATCATTATAACTTTAAAATACCCATAAATAATAGTCCATTACCGCTTATCTTTTTGACCACCCCTAAAATTCCAAAGACCGCGACAGATCTTTAGGGAGGGCGGGTGTGACGAACTTCCAGCTTGAATCTTGACACGGTGACTGAATCCTCAATGTAAGCCACTCCATAAACAGCTAAAATTCCCGCCACAAAAGACCCTCCACCAATCAAAGTTCAATTTAAAATTTGAAATATGCCCAGCAACCAGGCAGCAACAGATTTAACCAATGGTAACGCTGGATAAACTTGCCCAGCAACCATCCAGCAACCAAATTGACCAATCCTGACGCTGTCTGAACGGTCACCGGCTTACTGTAAATCTGAGGAGAAAATAACAAAAAAGGGGGGGGGGGGGAGAAAATACCACAAAACAATTCTGCGTCTAAATGAGACCATGAGGGGCAAATCCCATTCTGGCCATGCCCCTAACATTCTGTGGGGGATATAATTATATTCTAGAACAGACTGTCGTCTTTAAAGAAGAACTTGTGGTGTGGAAGAACAATCCTCGCCATCCATATCCAACCCCATCACCTCTGGAACACCAAACTAAGACTTAGAAGGGTCCATGTTTGGCCCATATGTCTGTTTTTGCCCTTCGTGTGTCGTCTGTACTCCACGTGCATTACTAAATTGAAAAAGACTAGAGTGCATCTCCGACCAATGGTCTATGAAAACCGCTGATAGAACGCAGATTCCATAGAATTCAATGGGTTTGTGTGGTCTGCAACATAAGCCAATGTAGAGCATGTCTCCATTGCTTTTCCACTGACTCACGGTGAGTAGGAAAACAAGAATGTATGAATAAACACTTTGAAACCAATGGTTCCATGTGTGGAGTACATGGACTGCACACGTCTGTGACTCCAGACATGTGAATAAGGCTGCATGCACACAAACGTATTTTGTTTTCGTGTCCGTTCGTTTTTTTTTTGCGGACAGGATGCAGACCCATTCATTTCAATGGGTTTGCAAAAAATGCGGACAGCACACTGTGTGCTGTCCCTATCAGTTTGTCCGTTCCATAGCCCCACCCAAAAAATAGAACATGTCCTATTATTGTCCGTTTTGTGGACAAGGATAGGCATTGTTACAATAGATCCGCAAAAAAACACAGATGACATAGGGACGTCATCAGTTTTTTGTTTTTTTTTGCGGATCCCCAATTTGCGGACCGCAAAACACATAGGCCCCTTTCACACGGGTGAGTTTTCCGCGCGGGTGCAATGCGTGAGTTGAACGCATTGCACCTGCACTGAATCCGGACCCATTCATTTCTATGGGGCTGTGCACATGAGCGGTGATTTTCACGCATCACTTGTGCGTTGCGTGAAAATCGCAGCAAGCTCTATTTTGTGCAACTTTCACGCAACGTAGGCCCCATAGAAGTGAATGAGGCTGCGTGGAAATCGCAAGCAAGTGTGGATGCGGTGCGATTTTCACGCACGGTTGCTAGGAGACTATCGGGATGGGGACCCGATCATTATTATTTCCCCTTATAACATGGTTATAAGGGAAAATAATTGCATTCTGAATACAGAATGCATAGTATAATAGGGCTGGAGGGGTTAAAAAAATAAAAAAATTTTTTAACTCGCCTTAATCCACTTGTTCACGCAGCCGGAATCTCTTCTGTCTTCTCCTTTGAGGAATAGGACCTTTGATGACGTCACTACGCTTATCACATGGTCCGTCACATGATCCATTACCATGGTGATGGACCATGCGATGAGCGCAGTGATGTCATCAAAGGTCCTATTCCTCAAAGAAGAAGACAGAAGAGATTCTGGCTGCTCGAACAAGTGGATTAAGGTGAGTTAAATTTTTATTTTATTTTTTAACCCCTCCAGCCCTATTGTACTATGCATTCTGTATTCAGAATGCTATTATTTTCCCTTATAACCATGTTATAAGGGGAAATAATACAATCTACAGAACACCTAACCCAAACCTGAACTTCTGTGAAGAAGTTCGGGTCTGGGTACCACATTCAGTTTTTTATCACGCGCGTGCAAAACACATTGCACCCGCGTGATAAAAACTGAACAACGGCACGCAATCGCAGTCAAAACTGACTGCAATTTGGTACCTACTTGCGCGGGTTTGCCGCAACACATCCGGACCTTTTCCTAAGGCTACATTCACACGTCAGTTCCTGAAAATGTTTCCGTATGTCATCCGTTTTTTGGGGATCCGCAAAAAACGGAAACATGTATAAAGTTCAATAATCAAATAAAGTTGTTTGGATTTCTTTGAAAAAAAATTGAAATAAAATAAAATAAAATTTGTTATGTGTTTCCAGGAACGGATTCCGCATAAAACGGATGACATACGGAATGACATCCGAATGTCTTCCGTTTTTTGCGGATCCATTGACTTTGTATTGTACCAGGATCCGAATTTTGCGGACAAGAATAGGACATGTTTTATATTTAAACGGACATGCGGAACGGAACAACGGAAACGGACAGCACACATTGTGCTGTCCGATTTTTTCCAGGACCCATTGAAAATGAATGGGTCCAGATCTGCTCCTGATCTGTTCCGCAAAAAACGGAACAGATCAGGAAAGAAAAAACGGACGTGTGAATGGACCCTAAGGCCTCATGCACACGACCGTTGTGTGCATCCTTGGCCGTTGTGCCGTTTTCCGTTTTTTTTCACGGACCCATTGACTTTCAATGGGTCCGTGAAAAAATTGGAAAATGCACCGTTTTGCAGCCGAGGCCGTGATCCGTGTATCCTGTCTGTCAAAAAAATATGACCTGTCCTTTTTTGACGGACAACGGTTCACGGACCCATTCAAGTCAATGGGTCCGTGAAAGAACACGGATGCACACAAGATTGGCATCCGTGTCCGTGATCCGTGGCCGTAGGTTGCTTTCATACAGACGGATCCGAAGATCCGTCTGCATAAAAGCTTTTTCAGATCTAAGTTTTCACTTTGTGAAAACTCATATCCGACAGTATATTCTAACACAGAGGCGTTCCCATGGTGATGGGGACGCTTCTAGTTAGAATACACTACAAACTTTGTACAAAACTGCTGCCTGGCAGCACCCGATCTCTTACATCACCATGGGAACGCCTCTGTGTTAGAATACACTGTCGGATCTGAGTTTCACGATGTAGCTCATATCCGACAGTATATTCTAACATTGAGGCGTTCCCATGGTGATGGGGACGCTTCAAGTTAAAATATACCATCGAATTGGAGAAAACTCCAATCCGATGGTATAAAAGAACTCCAGACTTTACATTGAAAGTCAATGGGGACGGATCCGTTTGAAATGGCACCATATTGTGTCAACGTCAAACGGATTTGTCCCCATTGACTTGCATTGTAATTCACGACGGATCCGTTTGGCTCCGCACGGCCAGGCGGACACCAAAATGACTTTTTTTTCATGTCCGTGGATCCTCCAAAAATCAAGGAAGACCCACGGACGAAAAAACGGTCACGGATCACGGACCTACGGACCCTGTTTTTGCGGACCGTGAAAATAAACTGTCGTGTGCATGAGGCCTTAGGCTGCATTCACAGTCAGTGTTTGATGAGTGATTTCCTTGAGTGATTGTGAGCCAAAACCAAGAATGGATGCTTCCTAAATACGAGGTATAATGGAAAGATCTGTACCTGTTCTGTGTTTAAAACCCCGATTTGGCTCACGATCACTGATGGAAATCACTGACCAAACACTGACTGTGTGAAAGCGGCTCAGGCCCTAAAAGCCAATTCTTCAGACTATGATCAACCCCCCTGCACCCTATGCTTGTAAATAAATAATTGTTCAATTAACATTCTGGTAAATAATTGATTTATTGATGCAAGTGTAGAGAGCTATGGATTATTCTGCATGCTCAGGTATACAATACTCAAGTGAGTAAGATAACATCTTAGGGACCTTTTTCCCTGTGCTCTGTGCTTCCGCTGTCATATTACTTATGAAGCACAAACTGTAATTATATTTCTGTGTCAGTGTCGATCTGAGATTGGAAATGTATAATGGATGATCAGCGATTGGAGCCGAGCGCCCTCCCTATGTTTGCAAGGCCTCAGGCAGTTTGCTTTTGTCTTCTGCTGCATGCAAGGTGAGCCAAGGTTTAGTGATCTAGGAAACCTCAGCGCTTTGAAGTATTCAGTTCCTTTTTATCAGATTAGAAACTAAATTGATAATACATTTAGGCTAAATGTTGTCAGTTTGTTGTGCCTTTTTCTATCCTGCGTCTTAGAAGTTTATTTTTTCTTCATAAAACCATTTATGATCAGGGATGGCCTCACCAATGTCAAGTGGCTGTACTATTAGTTTGAAGTTGTAGTACTAAAGCTGATGTGACAGATCACCATTCCTGCTCTGATATTCAGATATACTGTGTGTTCCAGTTTGGCCCTTAAGGGTTAATTCTGATGACTATATGGGTTTATTTGTGTGTAGTTGTCTTAGGCTACATCTGCGTTTTCCTTTCTAGTATTGAGATCTGTCATGGGATCTCGAAACCGGAGGAAAACGCTTCAGTTTTGTCCCCATACGTTGTCAGTGGGGAGAAAACTGAACTGACCGGAACGTAGGGCACCAGAATGCATTCCGTTCCGTTTCGTTGCGTTCCCAGACCGGACACAAAAAGCAAATTTTTTTTGTGTGCATCATGGGATACAGATTAAGGCCATCATGGGATACGACCACGCCCCGTGGTCGTGCTGCGGCCTGCAAAATGTGGGCCGCAATGCACGAGCACAGTCCGTGGGGCAGCCGCAGTGGATTGCGGACCCATTCACTTGAATGGGTCCGCGATCCGGCCGCTCCGCAAAAAGATAGGACATGTTCTATCTTTTTGCGGAACGGAAGGACGGGATGAAACCCCACGGAAGCACTCCGTAGTGCTTCCGTAGGGTTCTGTTCCGCACCATTCCACATCTCCGGATTTGTGGACAGATTGAAGTGAATGGGTCCGCATCCGTGATGCGGAATGCCCACGGAACGGCACCGGTGTATTGCGGATCCGCAAATGCGGTCAGCAATGCAGCAATGGGGCGCACACGCCCGTGTGAAAGAGGCCTAAGACGGCATGAAACACAATGTAAAGCTACATGCACACGACCGTGGGGTGTTTTGCGGTCCGCAAATGGCGGATCCGCAAAATACGGATACGGATGGCGTCCGTGCGCGTTACACAATTTGCAGAACGGCACAGACAGCCTTTAATATAACTGCCTATTCTTGTCCGCAAAGCGCAGACAAGAATAGGACATGTTATATTTTTTTTTTGCAGGGCCACGGAACGGAGCAACGGATGCGGACAGCATCCATGGAGGAGGTGTCCTGCTTGGAAGCCACATGCTGGGAAAATGAACCACAGTCAGCAAACTCAAAACTGCTACTAATCTTCCTACACCATAACACAACCCCTAGGTGTTCACCAGAGCCCGCCAGAAGACCCAATGGACTTGGCTGCTAGAAACCCAGGTAGGAGCAAATGGGCGCAGGCAGGAGCTCACGTAGCACATCGCTGCTGTTCTAAAGCCTGGCGTAGACATGCTAGGCAAGGTTTTAGCAGAGCACCTCTTTTACAGGCAGGAGCTTCTGTAGCAGCCAAATTCCCCTTACAAATCAGGTTGCCAACTAAATATTAATCCAATTTATTAAGCCTCGCTTTGCCTCTACAACCACTGTAATGTTTCAATGCTTTAACTTTTTTTTTTTGGCAGAACTTTAAAAATTAAAAATGCATGTATCTACGGCTGTAGTTGCCTAGAAAACTCCTCTATAAATAGTGTGAACAACGAGGAGTGTTGGGAGTCAGTCTGTTTAGATGTAGAACTGGATGCATTATAACAAGTGTTGTCCCCCAAACAAAATGTATAAGATGATATCATTAGCATGATTGATCTAGATAACTAAGGTCATTGCTTGTCCAAAGTATTTTTCGGGATGAGAATAGTCTGGCATTGACTGCTACTGCTTCTCTTCAAACAGCTCCAGCAGAACGAGAACGTAATGATATTGGTATAAATCATTACGTTTCTATCAAACTCTGATTTATTGCGGTATAAGCATAAGGCACTAAACCGGGATGGCTCCTTTAGAACAGAGTTTTGCTGTAGGCTCTGCTGAGGTTTTATATTGAATGCTACCATCAGATTCAGCAGTGAATTTTTGTCTCCACTGTAAATATGAAAAACAATGTTTCAAATGGCACGTTGAGGTGGAGATCTCAAGTTATACAACTTCACGACTTTACTTCATTTTGTCTCGTGGCATTTGGGCACGATACTCTTAGGTTTTGTAAGGTCTGATTTGTAGGTGGAAGATAAAACAGATTTAAATTTTCAATTAAATTGTTGTAGAGCGTATTACACAGCTGGCTGCTTGCATTGTGCTCAACTCTTGCTTTGAAGTAACCTGAGTTTATATCTTGGAATAAAGTCCTGAAGCAGACGAAGGCGCGCTGCGTGGCGCTTCCAGAAACAGCACTTTCGCGCCAGCTGCGCGTCTCTTATTAGAACAGCAATGAAATGGTAAAATTCCCCCAAATTCAGTTTTGACAGTCCACAGAGCATGATCTGCACGCGGGTATCCATTAATGAAATGCTATTTAGAATTGGCCAACGGTAAGATGATAGCCCTTTGCCACCAGGAAAAAGTCAATCAGAATTAGGCCTAATTCCCACGTCCGTGCTTGGTCAGTGATTTTCATCAGTGGTTGTGAACCTAAACCGGGTCAGAACAGATGCAGGTCTTTCCATTATAATTTATCTCTGTGTAGGCTTTACTCCTGGTTTTTGCTCACAATCGCTGATGGAAATCATTGCTCAAAACACTGACGTGTGAATTAGGCCTTAGAGAGGACCTGTTTTGTTTTTTTGTTTTTATAAAAGCAATACTCCATGCTGTAGTCCCAATTCAGGAGATGCCACCCTGCTATTATCTCGTGATTAATGTAAGCAACGAAAATCAGACATCATATAGTACATGACAACCTTTTTCTAACAAAGGTAGAACCAGCCCTGTACCTCACATGGATCCAGAGATCTCCTCATTCATTGCTCCAGTTAATCTACAAGATTTATTTCAAGCTGTCCGCTCAGTGGGTGTGTCTTTTATGCTGCATCTGGTGGCAGTTGAAGGCTGGAACTGAGCATGTCCTTCCATCTCAGTGAGTAGGACAGAGAAATTAGAAAAAGAGCAACCAGCAGATGGCGCTATACAGATAGATTTCAGAGAATAACTCAGTGGCTATAATACATTTTTAATTACATGCAATTACAAGAGTATTCAAATTCAAGTGCTGGTTTGAAAGAAGTTGAATATTTTTCATGGGACAACCCCTTTAATCACTAGCATCAGTACAGAGAGGAGGAGACCTCTCCTCTTCTCTGTGGGCATCTCCTTCTTCCTGCTTGTGACACTGTCCAATCACTTTGCAGCCAGGGAGAAGACAAGCTGTTCTTGTGAGATCTGGTAAAGCTCCTGAGAACAGGCTATGTAAGCGATTCCTGGAGTACTATGCTCGGTTCCATAGTCTGTTCTTACAAGATTTACCAAATCTCAAGACAACAGATTGTCTTCTCCCTAGCGGTAAAGCGGTCTGCAGAGATTGGACAGCGCCACAGCCAGGGACAAGGAGACGCCTATGGAGAAGAACAGAAGTTTCCTCCTCTCTGTACCGATGCTGGTGATTAACATGTGAGGTGCCAAAACTAAACAGGGGGCATAACTGTGCGACAGAGGAGTGGATATTGAAAAAAAATCTGGGGGATGGAATCTCTTGAACCTGGACTACAGTATGAGATATTGCTTATATATAAAAAAATAAAAAATGGTGACAGGTCCTCTTTAACCACTTAAGGACCACAGGTTTATACCCCCCTAGTGACCAGGCCCTTTTTTACAAATCGGCACTCCACAACTTTAGCGGTTTATTTCTCTGTCATGCAACTTACCACCCAAATTAATTTTACCTCCTTTTCTTCTCACTAATAGAGCTTTCATTTGGTGGTATTTCATTGCTGCTGACATTTTTACTTTTTTTGTTATTAATCGAAATTTAACGATTTTTTTGCAAAAAATGACATTTTTCACTTTCAGTTGTAAAATTTTGCAAAAAAAAACGACATCCATATATAAATTTTTCGCTACATTTATTGTTCTACATGTCTTTGATTAAAAAAAAATGTTTGGGTAAAAAAAAAATGGTTTGGGTAAAAGTTATAGCGTTTACAAACTATGGTACAAAAATGTGAATTTCCGCTTTTTGAAGCAGCTCTGACTTTCTGAGCACCTGTCATGTTTCCTGAGGTTCTACAATGCCCAGACAGTAGAAAACCCCCACAAATGACCCCATTTTCGGAAAGTAGACACCCGAAGGTATTCGCTGATGGGCATAGTGAGTTCATAGAACTTTTTATTTTTTGTCACAAGTTAGCGGAAAATGATGATTTATTATATATATTTTTTTTTCTTACAAAGTCTCATATTCCACTAACTTATGACAAAAAATAAAAACTTCCATGAACTCACTATGCCCATCACGAAATACCTTGGGGTGTCTTCTTTCCAAAATGGGGTCACTTGTGGCGTAGTTATACTGCCTTGGAAATTTAGGGGCCCAAATGTGTGGTTATTGGTGCTCTTTGGAATGTGTGCCCCTTTGCCCACCTAGGCGGCAAAAAAGTGACACACATCTGGTATCGCCGTACTCAGGAGAAGTTGGGGAATGTGTTTTGGGGTGTCATTTTACATATACCCATGCTGGGTGAGAGAAATATCTTGGCAAAAGACAACTTTTCCCATTTTTTTTTATACACAGTTGGCATTTGACCAAGATATTTATATCACCCAGCATGGGAATATGTAAAATGACACCCCAAAACACATTGCCCAACTTCTCCTGAGTACGGCGATACCAGATGTGTGACACTTTTTTGCAGCCTAGGTGGGCAAAGGGGCCCACATTCCAAAGAGCACCTTTAGGATTTCACCGGCCATTTTTTACAGATTTTGATTTCAAACTACTTCGCACACATTTGGGCCCCTAAATTGCCAGGGCAGTATAACTACCCCACAAGTGACCCCATTTTGGAAAGAAGACACCCCAAGGTATTCCGTGAGGGGCATGGCGAGTACCTGGAATTTTTTATATTTTGTCACAAGTTAGTGGAATATGAGACTTTGTAAGGAAAAAATAAATAAATAAAAAATCATAATTTTCCGCTAACTTGTGACAAAAAATAAGAAATGCTAGGAACTCGCCATGCCCCTCACGGAATACCTTGGGGTGTCTTCTTTCCAAAATGGGGTCACTTGTGGGGTAGTTATACTGCCCTGGCATTCTAGGGGCCCTAATGTGTGGTAAGTAGTTTGAAATCAAAATGTGTAAAAAAGGACCTGTGAAATCTGAAAGGTGCTCTTTGGAATGTGTGCCCCTTTGCCCACCTAGGCGGCAAAAAAGTGACACACATCTGGTATCGCCGTACTCAGGAGAAGTTGGGCAATGTGTTTTGGGGTGTCATTTTACATATACCCATGCTGGGTGAGAGAAATATCTCGGCAAAAGACAACTTTTCCCATTTTTTTATACAAAGTTGGCATTTGACCAAGATATTTATCTCACCCAGCATGGGTATATGTAAAATGACACCCCAAAACACATTCCCCAGCTTCTCCTGAGTACGGCGATACCAGATGTGTCACACTTTTTTGCAGCCTAGATGCGCAAAGCGGCCCAAATTCCTTTTAGGAGGGCATTTTTAGACATTTGGATCCCAGACTTCTTCTCACGCTTTCGGGCCCCTAACATGCCAGGGCAGTATAAATACCCCACATGTGACCCCATTTTGGAAAGAAGACACCCTAACGTATTCAATGAGGGACCTGGCGAGTTCCTAGAATTTTTTTTTTTTGGCACAAGTTAGCGGAAATTGATTTTTTTTGTATTTTGTCACAAAGTCTCCCTTTCCGCTAACTTGGGACAAAAATTTCAATCTTTCATGGACTCAATATGCCCCTCATGGAATACCTTGGGGTGTCTTCGTTCCGGAATGGGGTCACATGTGGGGTACTTATACTGCCCTGGCATTTTAGGGGCCCTACAGCGTCAGAAGAAGTCTGGAATATAAATGTCTAAAAAAATTTACGCATTTGGATTCCGTGAGGGGTATGGTGAGTTCATGTGAGATTTTATTTTTTGACACAAGTTAGTGGAATATGAGACTTTGCAAGAAAAAACAAAAACAAACAAAAAATTTCCGCTAACTTGTGCCCAAAAAAATGTCTAAATGGAGCCTTACAGGGGGTGATCAATGACAGGGGGGTGATCAGGGAATCTATATGGGGTGATCACCCCCCTGTAAGGCTCCATTCAGACGTCCGTATGATTTTTACGGATCCACTGATACATGGATCGGATCCGCAAAACACATGCGGACGTCTGAATGGAGCCTTACAGGGGGGTGATCAATGACGGAGGTGATCAGGGAGTCTATATGGGTGATCACCCCTCTGTCATTGATCACCCCCCTGTAAGGCTCCATTCAGACGTCCGCATGTGTTTTGCGGATCCGATCCATGTATCCGTGGATCCGTAAAAAATCATACGGACGTCTGAATGGAGCCTGACAGGGGGGTGATCAATGACAGGGGGTGATCAGGGAGTGTATATGGGGTGATCACCCCCCCTGTCACTGATCACCCCCCTGTAAGGCTCCATTCAGACGCCTGTATGTGTTTTGCGGATCCGATCCATGTATCCGTGGATCCGTAAAAATCATACGGACGTCTGAATGGAGCCTTACAGGGGGGTGATCAATGACAGGGGGGTGATCAATGACAGGGGGCGATCAGGAAGTCTATATGGGTGATCACCCCTCTGTCATTGATCACCCCCCTGTAAGGCTCCATTCAGACGTCCGCATGTGTTTTGCGGATCCGATCCGTGGATCCGTAAAAATCATACGGACGTCTGAATAGAGCTTTACAGGGGGGTGATCAATGACGGAGGTGATCAGGGAGTCTATATGGGTGATCACTCCTCTGTCATTGATCACCCCCCTGTAAGGCTCCATTCAGACGTCCGTATGCGTTTTGCGGATCCGATCCATGTATCCGTGGATCCGTAAAAATCATACGGACCTCTGAATGGAGCCTGACAGGGGGGTGATCAGGGAGTCTATATGGGCTGATCAGTGGTTTATAAAGGGTTAATAAGTGACAGGGGGGGGTGTAGTGTAGTGTAGTGGTGTTTGGTGCTACTTTAGTGAGCTGCCTGAGTCCTCTGGTGGTCGATCCTAACAAAAGGGACCACCAGAGGACCAGGTAGCAGGTATATTAGACGCTGTTATCAAAACAGCGTCTAATATACCTGTTAGGGGTTAAAAAAAATCACATCTCCAGCCTGCCAGCGAGCGATCGCCGCTGGCAGGCTGGAGATCCACTCGCTTACCTTCCGTTCCTGTGAACGCGCGCGTCTGCGTGCGCGCGTTCACAGGAAATCTCGGCTCACGCGAGATGACGCCTATTGGCGTTAGCGTAGCCTGGGAGAGCCGCCGCGATGACGCCTTTCGGCGTTAGCGTGGCGGCAAGCGGTTAAAATGTAGCTCCAAAGTTAGAGTCAAGTGAGACTGACATTTCTCCCCTATTTCTCATAGCCTCATGGTTTTTCCTACATACATTTCCTTTCCCTGCTTGTATCAGAGTAATACTCTGCAGATATAAGCAAAGCATCTATATTTTTTCATGTAACATATGTAATTATATATTTTTATGTATTATACTGTATGTAATTATGTCTTTGTAAACTCTCTTCCATCTTACATTGGTGACTTTGCAGATGTTTTTTTCCATGTCCGAGGCTGATTTCCTTCCCCCACATAGACCGTATAACTGTGCTATTAATATAGTTCCGGGATCCAAGTACCCTAGGGGCCGGATTTATAATGTGTCTGGTCTGGAACGGGAGTCTGAGGAACTACCTGAAGGAGAGCTTACAAAAGGGAGATATAGACCCTCGGTGTCTCCTATGGGGGCGGGGGTTTTTCTTCATTGCCCAAAAAATGGTGGTTTGAGACCGTGTATTGATTATAGAGAGCTAAATAAGATTACTGTTAAGAATCAGTACTCTTTGCCATTGATTCCAGACCTGTTTAACCAAATTCTTGGAGCTCGCTGGTTCACTAAACTTGATGTTAAAGGGGCCTATAATCTTGTTCGTATTAAAGAGGGGGATGAGGGAAATCTTCCTTTTAATACCCCTGAGGGTCATTATGAATATTTAGTGATGCCGTTTGGTTTAAGTAATGTCCTGGTGGTTTTCCAAAATTTTGTCAATTACATTTTTAGACAATTTATTGGAAAATTCATGATTATTTATTTGGATGATATTCAGATTTATTCCCCTGACTGTGATTCTCATGTGGTTCACACTAGACAGGTACTGGAGGTTCTTCTGGAAATTTGATTATTCGTTAAGGGTAAGAAGTGTATTTTTGGAGTGCAGGAAATTTCATTTTTGGGATATATTCTCACACCCCAATCTTTCAATATGGATCCAGGGAAGGTGCAGGCTATTTTAAAGTGGGTGAGACCCTCCTCTCTTAAAGCGTCACAACGCTTCTTGGGCTATACAAATGATTATCGGAAGTTTATTAAGAACTTCTCTACTATTGCCAAGCCCCTCACTGATCTAACCAAGAAGGGGACAGATCTAGTGAATTGGTCGACAGAGGCCTTAGAGGCTTTTGAAACACTCAAGAAGTGCTTTAACGCTCCAATATTAATTCAACCAGACCAAGATAGGCCTTTTGTGGTGGAGGTTGATGCTTCCGAGGATGCGGTAGGGTCAGTACTCTCCCAGGGGTTACCAGCTCACTAATCTGAAGCCCTGTGTGTTCTTTTCCCGTAAGTTCTCTCCTACTGAGAGAAATTATCACATTGGTAATCGAGAGTTATTCCGGATAATATAAAAATTTTGGAGGGCTTTTTGTCTTAAATGTAACATCTCTCTGTCTTTGCCTTTTTTTTAAATCCGGAAACCAACGGTCAAACTGAACGTTTAAATCAGTCTCTAGAACAATATTTGAGGTGTTACGTCTCCGATAACCAACATCTTTTGGTGAAACATTTGTCAATGGCTGAATTCGCCATTATTAATCAGGTGAACTCGTCTACTGGTATGTCTCACTTCTTTTGTAATATGGGATTTCATCCGCGGTTCAATTCATTTTCGCCTTCTTCTTCTCAGATTCCTGAAGCTGATTCTGTAGTTAAAGAAATGTGCACAGTCTGGGCCCAGTTTCAGTCGGACCTGAAAAAAGCCCAGGGGGTTCAGAAGATTAGTGCTGACAAAAGACGCGCTCGAGGAGTAGCTTTTAGGTTGGGAGACAAAGTGTGGTTATCTACAAAAAATTTGTCTCTGAAAGTGCCTTCGGGTAAATTTGCACCTAGATTCATTGGACCTTATGAAATTGTTGATATCATTAACCCTGTGTCTTTTAAGTTATGGTTACCCGACTCGTTTCGTATTCATAATGTTTTTCATAGGGTTTTACTCAAAAATGATGTGTTCCCTGTATCTCCTGCACAGGAACCTCTGCCGCCTGTAGAGGTTGCCGGTCAACTTGAATTTGAAGTTTCTAGAATCCTTAATGTGAGGAAGGTTTGTAATTCGTTGCAATATCTAGTTCATTGGAAGGGTTTTGGTCCTGAAGAAAGGTCTTGGGTGCCAGCGAGTAAGTTGCATGCCAAGAGGTTGGTGAGAAGGTTTTATCTAGCTTACCCGGAGAAACCTACTCCAGTGATTATGGGTCCGGTGGCCCCTCGTGGAAGGAGGGGTACTGCAACAGGAAGCCGGCGATGCGCTTCTCTTTCGCAGCACCGCCGACATCCAGTGCATGTAGTGGAGCGGGGATGCGGCCGTCATCCTCGTCTCCACATTAACCAGGGGGCAGAGAGGACCCGGCCACGCATGCCTCCTCGGCGCAGCCGGCCTCCTCCATCCCCTAGAGAGAACAAGCTGCAGGGGTGCTGAGCACCGATAATGGTGAGTCGGCACTCGGCTATATTGAATTGTGTAACATGAGTTATGTGACGCTGGCCACGTCATGTGACTCATCACTTAGGGCTATTTAAACAGGCAACCTGCTGGCCACAGGTTGCCTGTGATTGCCAGGTTGGATTTTTGTATTGTGCCTTTCTGTGTGTGTTTTGGACCTCGGCAAGATACAATTACAAGAATGTAGACTTGGTGCATTTATGCTCTCAGTGCCCATAGTGCTTTATCTCTGAGCACAATATTGACAGCACTCCAGCAGAGGGGTGATCGATATCTTTGCACTGTACAACCCCTTTAAGGCCAAAAGACCATGTTGCTTAGAGGCCATATAGCTCTTACACCTGTTGATTAGAGGAGCTTCCAGATCGTGGCCACTACCAATAAAATGCTTTCACAGAGCTCTGTGGTACGTCAGAACGGTTATAGAACTGGAGGTACACTGTTGTAATTAGAAATATATGTTGAGACTGAGGAGCTGGATGGAATCCACAATGAATCAATAGCCACAAACCAATCTTTTATCATATAGACGCCCTAATATATACACCAAGAACCACTGACGGGTGAAAAGAGTAGCATTCATCTCTTAAGCAGCAAGTGAAAAGTCAGTTCTTCAAGTTGATGTATTAGAAGCAGAAAAATGAGCGAGCGTTAAAAAGGAGCTGTCACCATGGCTGACATGCCTGTTTTAATAGCTTCATGCATTCCCCATGTAATAACAATTCAGGAGCATCTAGTCTTGTTGTGCCATTTCTTTATTATTTCTACTAGTAGTTATGAATCAATTGCTAGTAGACTGCAGTAAGGGTACAGAGGAGGGGTAAAGAGTTGGGGGGGGGGGGGGCAGGGGTACCTGCACAAACTCACTCTATTTAATCGCTGCTGCCATTGTCAGACTGTGCAGGTACACCCCCCAACTGGTTAACACCCCTCTATACCCTTACTGCAGACTGCTAGCAATTTATTTATAACTTATACCAGGAGTATTAAAGGAATGGCACAACATAGAGCCATAAGAATAGAGGCTCCAGAATTGTTATTACATGGGGAATGCATATAGCTATTGAAACAGGCATGTCAGGAGAGGGGACAGGTCCTCTTTCAAGGGAACCCGTCACTGTTTTTTAACCATAAGAATCATCGGCCTCCTGAGATGGTTCTCCCCCACCCTAATCATCCTAGTTTTTTTTTTTTTTTTCTAACACCTCCAAGTACTTCTTTTACAATCCACTTTTGCTTTTTTCAAGTTATGTAAATGAAATGCTTACCTCATCACTTCCCATTCCTAACCCCACCTCCCGTTACTTGAGTGACAGAATCTAAAGATCCTACCCTCCTCCCGAACTCACGTCCCAAATCCCGCGCATGTGCAGAACCAGTCACCTCACTCACTGATCAAAAATCTAGAATATTTGCGATTATGAAGATATAGCACTATATTCTAGATCTTCGCGAATTCTCGAAGTGCAGATATTCGCGAAAAAAATAGCGATTAGAATATTTGCAATCAACACTTGTCATGGTCTTACCTTCTTGCTGTTCTCCTTCGTTTAACATGTGCTGGCGGCCATCTTGGTTTCTGGGTTTCTTGTAGCCTCCCACCCTGCGGCTTCTCCTTCCCACTGGGAGGAGCTGGATGCCTAGCTCATATATATAGGAGGTCTGTGGCTTCAGTTCCTTGCTTGGTCCTCCTGTGTTCACATGCTTCTAAGACTGCTGCTGCTTCTGGTTCCTGATTCTGGCCTCGTGTGACTACCCCGCTGGTTCCTGATCCTGGCTTCGTCTGACTACCCTTCTGGTTCCTGACCTCTGGCTACGCAAGACCCTGCTTCGGTTTAGCCATCCGTTTGGACTTTTGCTTACAGCTTGATTTTCAATAAAGCCTTCTTATTTCCACTTATCTCTTGTTGTACGTCTGGTTCATGGTTCCATGACATTAGGACCAAGCCATGAATTCTGACGGTACAGGGCCATCCTCGCTACCTACGCTGATTGCCAGACTTGATCAGCAGGATCACCTGTTGGGTCGGTTCGCTGTGGCGTTGCAAACCCTGCTTGAACGCACGGCTCATTTCGCTTCCGTTGCCGATGGGTCGGTTGTCGCTCCTGGGCCCGCTCCTACTGCCGCTCCGGTTGTTGCGCCAGAGTCTACCCCGACACCTGTTGCTGCGCCTGCGGTGTCTCGGGGTATGACCGGTTCTGCTCCCCTTCCACAGCGCTTTGGGGGAGAGCCAACTCAGTGCCAAGGTTTCCTTAACCAGGTGGGCATTTATTTCGAGTTGCTGCCACATGCCTTTCCTACTGAGAGATCAAAGGTGGGCTTCTTGATCTCGCTGCTCTCGGACAAGGCCTTGGCCTGGGCCAGCCCTTTATGGGAGAACAACAATCCGGTGGTTGCCGAGTTTTCCGGTTTTGTTGCTTCTCTTCGGAAGGTATTCGATGTGCCGGCTCGTGCTGCCTCTGCTGCGAAGCTCCTTATGTCCATCAGACAGGGTTCACGATCCGTAGCTGAATACGCCATTGAGTTTCGTACCCTGGCAGCAGAGGTGGGCTGGAATAATGAGGCTCTGGTCGCTGCTTTCTCTCATGGTCTCTCGGATGCCTTGAAGGATGAGGTTGCAGCTAAGGACCTACCAGTGGAGCTCGAGTCTCTTATTTCTTTCCTGATTTTGATTGACACCAGACTCAGGGAGAGACCTTCCTTTAAGGAGAGCCTGCGGAGGCCTTCTAACAGATTGGCGCCTACGTTTGCTGTCCCACCCGTGCCTCCCTCTCCTCCCACGCCTCCTGGGGATGACTTGTCTGGGGGTGAACCCATGCAGCTGGGGTTTGCTCGCCTGTCCGAGGGGGAGAGGGTACTCCGGAGACGCGAGGGCCGATGCATGTACTGTGGTCTCGGTGGGCATTTCCGGTTGGCATGTCCGAACCGTCCGGGAAACGCTCGCACCTGAGATCCTGTCAGGGGCAGATCTTGGGTGGAGTCTCCTCGTCCCCGGTTTCCCGTGTTGACAAACCACTGATCACTGTTGTCCTCTCCTGGGTCGGGGGCTCGGTGACGACCCAGGCGTTGGTGGACTCTGGTGCTGGTGGTTTGTTCATTGATAGTGTGTTCGCTGCCGCCAATTCCATTCCTCTGCAGCCTCGAGGTTCCCCACTGGCTCTTGAGGCGATAGACGGCAGACCCCTTCTGCCGCCACACGTGACTCATGAGACCCTTCCAGTGGGGATAGCCATTGGTGCCGTTCACAGAGAGTCGGTCTGTCTCCAGGTGATTTCGTCTCCACACTACTCGGTGGTCTTGGGGTACCCCTGGCTCCAGAAGCATAATCCGACTTTCGATTGGAGATCGGCCGAGATCCTCTCGTGGTCACCGCAGTGTGGGGCTAGTTGCATCCATGGGCCTGTCAAGTTGCTGTGTACTTCCTCGGACTCTCTGTTGCCTCCTGAATACGAAGAGTACCGGGATGTATTCGATAAGGTGCGCGCGGTTGCCCTACCTCCGCACCGCCCATACGATTGTGCCATAGAGTTACAATCTGGTACCGTTCCTCCTCGTGGCAAAGTCTATCCACTGTCGGTAGCGGAGAATGAGGCCATGGAGGAGTACGTGAGGGAGGCGCTTTCACGCGGACACATTCGCAAATCCTCGTCCCCGGCAGGGGCTGGATTTTTCTTTGGGAAAAAGAAGGGCGGTGAGTTGAGGCCTTGCATCGATTACAGGGGTCTCAATCGCATCACGATCAAGAACGCTTACCCGATACCCTTGATTTCCGAGCTGTTCGATCGCCTCAAAGGGGCCACGGTCTTTACCAAACTCGACCTGAGGGCGGCATATAACCTGGTAAGGATCAAGGCGGGCGATGAGTGGAAGACCGCGTTTAACACCAGGACCGGTCATTATGAATCCTTGGTTATGCCCTTTGGGTTGTGCAATGCGCCCGCAGTCTTCCAGGAATTCATCAACGATGTTTTCCGTGACCTGTTGCAGCAGTGTGTGGTGGTCTATTTGGATGACATCTTGGTATATTCTGAATCCATGGAGGCCCACATTATGGATGTCAGACGAGTGTTGCAACGGTTACGAGAGAACAGGCTGTTCGGTAAGCTTGAGAAATGCGAATTTCACCGATCCCAGGTAACCTTCTTAGGTTACATCATTTCCGCTGAGGGGTTCTCCATGGATCCTGAGAAGGTTTCGGCTGTCTTACAGTGGCCCCAGCCCAGTGGTCTCCGTGCCCTGCAGCGCTTTTTGGGCTTCGCCAATTATTATCGGAAGTTCATCAGGGACTTTTCTATGCTAGCCAAGCCTCTCACGGATCTGACCAGGAAGGGCAGTAATTTCCAGGTCTGGCCGCTCGAGGCCATCCGAGGTTTTGAGGCTCTAAAGTCCGCCTTTGTGTCGGCTCCATTCTGTCGCATCCCAACCCTGGGTTGCCCTTTGTCCTCGAGGTGGACGCGTCTGAGACGGGAGTAGGCGCCCTTCTGTCTCAGCGTAGAACACCAGAGGGTCCTCTGCTTCCTTGTGGGTTTTACTCCCGGAAACTGTCTTCCGCGGAGTGCAACTATCAGATTGGTGACAGGGAGTTATTGGCCATCGTGCAGGCCCTTAAAGAATGGAGGCACTTGCTCGAGGGTTCGGTGGTTCCGGTTCTCATCCTGACGGACCACAAGAATCTGACCTACCTTTCTGAGGCCAAGAGATTGACACCACGTCAGGCCAGATGGGCTCTGTTCTTGTCACGTTTTAATTACGTGGTCTCCTACCTACCCGGTTCCAAGAACATCAGAGCGGATGCCTTATCACGGCAGTACTCCGAGCTGTCCGGGGAGGAGTCGATTCCGACTTCGGTCATACCTCCGAATCAGATCCTGGCCGCCATTCGCACCAGCCTGACCTCTCCCCTGGGTGAGCAGATTTTGGCGGCTCAATCTGGTGCTCCCTCTGGGAGACCCAACGGCAGATGTTTTGTGCCTGAGGAGTTGCGCACTCAGTTGTTGCGAACCTACCATAACTCCAAGGCCGCGGGGCATCCTGGAAAGAATCAGCTGTCCTGGGCTGTTTCACGTCTGTTCTGGTGGCCTTCTCTACGTTCCGACATCGCCGCATATGTAGCGGCATGCTCCGTTTGTGCCCAGAGTAAGTCCCCTCGGCACCTTCCGTTGGGCCTTTTGCAACCCATAGCCACCGGGGAGCGCCCATGGTCACACCTGGGGATGGATTTCATTGTGGACCTCCCTGCATCCCGAGGCCATACGGTCATTTCATGATTGTGGATCGGTTTTCCAAAATGTGCCACTGTGTTCCTCTCAAGAAGTTACCCTCTGCACAAGAGTTGGCCACGATTTTTGCCAGGGAGGTCTTCCGGTTGCACGGTTTGCCCAGGGAGATTGTGTCGGATCGGGGGAGTCAGTTTGTGTCCAGGTTCTGGCGCGCCTTTTGCTCCCAGTTGGGGATTCATCTCTCTTTCTCCTCGGCCTACCACCCTCAGTCCAATGGGGCCGCAGAACGATCCAATCAGGCCTTGGAGCAATTCCTGCGTTGCTAAGTCTCCGATCACCAAGACAATTGGGTTGACCTCCTGCCTTGGGCTGAGTTTGCCAGGAACACGGCGGTGAACTCTTCCTCTGGGACGTTTACCTTCATGGCCAATTATGGGTTCCAACCTGCCGTGTTACCGGAGGTATTCTCTCCCCAGGATATTCCGGCTGTGGAGGATCACCTTTCCGTCCTACGTGCTTCTTGGGTACAGATCCAGAGGTCCCTTGAGGTCTCTGCGCAGCGCCAGAGACTCCAGGCTGATCGCAGACGAGCGCCCGCTCCTTCCTACCAGGTCGGAGACCGTGTATGGTTGTCCACCCGCAACCTCAACCTTCGAGTGCCCACTCCCAAGCTGGCGCCTCGCTTTGTTGGTCCCTTCCGAGTGCTTCGCAGGGTAAACCCGGTAGCCTATGCCCTTGCGCTTCCTCCTGGCATGCGGATCTCCAACGTGTTTCATGTCTCCCTGTTGAAGCCATTGGTGTGTAATCGTTTCACTTCCTCGGTTCCTCGGCCCCGTCCGGTCCAAGTGGGCAATCGTGAGGAATATGAGGTGAGCAATATCCTGGACTCACGCCTGGTCCGCGGTTGGTTGCAGTTTTTGGTCCATTGTCGTGGTTATGGTCCAGAGGAGCGTTCCTGGGTTCCCTCCGCAGATGTCCATGCTCCTGCTTTGCTCCGAGCCTTCCACGCACGCTTCCCTCAGAAACCGTTCCTTACTCCGCGGAGGAGGGGCCCTTGAGGGGGAGGTACTGTCATGGTCTTACCTTCTTGCTGTTCTCCTTCGTTTGACATGTGCTGGCGGCCATCTTGGTTTCTGGGTTTCTTGTAGCCTCCCACCCTGCGGCTTCTCCTTCCCACTGGGAGGAGCTGGATGCCTAGCTCATATATATAGGAGGTCTGTGGCTTCAGTTCCTTGCTTGGTCCTCCTGTGTTCACATGCTTCTAAGACTGCTGCTGCTTCTGGTTCCTGATCCTGGCCTCGTCTGACTACCCCGCTGGTTCCTGATCCTGGCTTCGTCTGACTACCCTTCTGGTTCCTGACCTCTGGCTACGCAAGACCCTGCTTCAGTTTAGCCATCCGTTTGGACTTTTGCTTACAGCTTGATTTTCAATAAAGCCTTCTTATTTCCACTTATCTCTTGTTGTACGTCTGGTTCATGGTTCCATGACAACACTACTACTGATCATTTAATGTATACTGCGCAGCTGCGAGACTTGGAAGAGAAGGGGTGGAGATGAGCAATCGTAGAGGGTGTGTCTTATCTGTTTGTGGGCGTGGCTGCACTCCAAGAGTCAGAGAAAGCTGGACTCCTCTCTGAAGCATGGAGGAGACGGGACTGATCTAAGGTGCATTTACATATATGGCAGGAACAATTATTTTAGGATTTTTTCTAAACTGATAGTTCGTTCAGAATTGATTTTAATATCATTATTAATGTATTAAAACGTATTTATAGAAAAGTGAGTGGATAAATAGGCTTAGAAAGTGATGACAGGTTTCCTTTAAGATCTGAGCAACGTTGACAAGGGACAGATTGTCTAGCTAATAGTATAGAAGGTCTAATAATTATTTATAGATTAAAACTAACAATAGAATAAAAAAAATGGAAATATCACAAATAAAAATGAATAAAAACTCATAATAAATTACCAATAATATCTAGTCCCATTGTACTCATTATTATAACTTTATAGAGCTACATTCACACGACAGTGACAGTGTGTTTTAGTAATGGCCATCACACTGTCATTTTTAGAACCAATCAAAGTCTGAGGGGATATTCACTTGGCCATTTACAGGTATTTGAAAAGATAGTAAATAGCAGCCGTCACAGCCAGAACGACCCCATTGAAATCAATGGACCCGTTTTTAATGGCTGTGTAGATAGGAGTGCACCCATCTAACACCTGTTAAAAATGGGTTAAAGTGCCTTTCAGGGATAAAAAATAAATAAAAAATATATATATTGGTAAGGCTGATTAGTCAGCCTGCATTTGTGGGAGGGGCGGAGGCTCTTCATATACGAGCCACACCCTCACTCACAGGTGTGTGTTTTCAGGTGCCATTAGCAGACTAGCTTCTCTGGTGGTAGGATTCTTTCTTTGCAGCATGGAGCTTGTTATTTTGCTCTCTGCTACCGTAGCATGCACGCGCCATACTATGTAAGTAGGTTGGGCCGGGGCCGTCTCTCCAGGCTGGTCGGATCCGACTTTGCTAGCGAACGGGAGGCTTTGCCTCAGAATCTGCTTCCTCAGGTTTGCTCGTTGGGCCTAAATACTTCCATTTGCTTTTCAATTTTGTTTGTTGGTAATAGGAGTTAGTTCCTATAAATCTTACAAGTTTCACTTTGCTTTGTTCGTCTCGTATGAAAAGTTTCTTTACAGCAAACCGGCTGAAGTAAGAGTTACCCGGGCTGCACCTGACGTCATGTTTGGAGATCGGACGCAGTGTTTATTGTTTAGGCCTTTTGACTGTAGCTGTTCCTTGCCATGTGTCTTCCCCCCCCCCCTTCCCCCGCTACCACCATCTTTAAACTTCATGTATTTCACTTTCGTAAGCCGTGTACCGGGGTGGGCTCCCCAGGATACAGCAAAGTCACAGACATGGAAGCAACACTGACACCAGCTTTATATGCAAGAATATAAACTTTACTTTGGAAACAGTATTAACACAAGTACAAACAGTATAAGTAATACCCCAGGCCCATAGTCACCGTCCCTGTCCGAGGGTCAGGCCTAGCCTGCTGGCATACACAGCAGAGCCTACAAGTCGTACTGTGCCGTTATAGATTACACACCTAACCGGTGGCAGACGCAGCAGAGCCTTCAAGTCAATTACTGCGCTGCAGTCCAGTACAGTAAGGCCTAACAAAGCTATAACCCTAACTAGCTAATACAAGGCCTAGGCTAGTCTCTGTTACTTTAGGCGCCAAACATTAAAGTACAATTGGTAATCAGGTGTACTGACCTGCGTCTGTTCTGGGCCCTAGGATGCCGCTTACCCGGGATGGCCACCAAGCTCTCAGCAACCGTGCGGCCTTGCTTGATGCTAAGGTTTTCTGTCCATACACTGGAACTGGTCTTCCTGGGACAACCTCTCTTTCAAAGTGCTGGATCCTGACAGGGGACAGCAGATACTCTCCTTCCTTTGAGTGTCCATTCACTGCAGGACACCCGCAAGCCAGGATGGAATCGGATTCAGTCCCTCATAGCACAATCCTTCCACCATGTCAGATCATTACTTTCTGGTTCACCCAGAAGCATGCTGACTGTGCTGCAAAACAGCGGCCTCTAGTGCCCGGAAAGCCAAATGACAGCTCCAATACAATTTAAACATAAATATACAGGCAGAGCTTCTCCACAATCTCATACTTCCATGCTCCGCTGTTATCCTGAGCGGCTTTTACACTTTCGGTTTTTATTTCATGTCTTATGCTGCATCCGCACGTCCTTACTGTACTGCACTTTTCTACTCTTGGTTCGTATTCACTCAGATTGGTCTCACATTCAAGCTGCGCTCACCTGTTGCCTGTTACATCTCATTCCGTCCCCAGCCGACAGCCAGATCCGTATTACATGCCTGTTATTACATGTGGTATACTCGGCTCACAGCCATAGCTGCTACTGTTACTCCGTTTTCATGCTCTGGACACACCACCCTAGTGTTCCCACCTTGCTCCACTCACAACCAGAGCTGCGTTTATACCAATTTTCATGCTCTGCTTATACCCAAAGTTGTGTTCACACTTCTACTGCTACACCAGGTTGTATACCCCACTCACCAAAGCCACTTTCCATGTCTGCGGTCACATCAAGTTAATATTCCATTCACATCCAAAGCTGCATCCGCATGTCTGCTTTTCACATCTTGTCCTATACTCCTTTCACTACTAGAGCTGCGTCCACGTGTCTGCTTTCGCATCACGTCAATACTCTGCTCACTTTCAGGTTGCATTTATACGTCTGCTTTATACCATGCTTTTCATGCGCTACCCATACTCAGAGCTGCGCCTATACCATATTTTTAGTTGCCACTCACATCCAAAGCTGCATTCATCCATTTGTTGTTACATCATGTGTTGTACTCTGCTCCCACTCAAAGCTGCATTCTCCTGTTTATTGCTACATCATGGTTTTGCTCAATCTCACCGAGGCAGCCTGCACCCACCACTCTGGTACCTCTCTCCTGACAAACATAACTGCATTCTTTTCATGCTTACGTTCCCTTCCTCGGTGGTCTGTTACATTCCATAGGCCTACTTTTCTGTTTAATCCTGGTTCATAATCACTCAGACTGGTCTCCTTTTACTTCTGGTTTGTATTCACTCAGATTGGTCTCCTGCCCCAGTTCACCAAACAGCTCCTCAGCGGAGGTCAGTGGGCTGATAGGAGTAAGTTACCTGCTATGTTTTCACAAGCTGTTCATTTGTAGCGAACTTGCAATGCCCCAGGCATTTCATGTTTACGTTTATGGTTCGCGGTGGTTAGTGTTTTATGTACGCACGCGCTTCGGATTACTAATGTCTATATTTTTACCGCCTGTTGGCAGTCATGTTCCTTAGGCTACCTTCTAGCCAATCCAATCAAGTCACTTCATATGCCATCAGGTCCGGCTTACGTTTTAATTACTTATCGTCACCGCAACGTCAACCCTCTGGCTTCGGGGGCCCTATGACTGATCCGGCCTCATGGCTCCGGGGGCCCCATGACCGGTTTTTCATGTGTTGTTTGTTAAGGGTACGACATGGTTGTAGGCTGGTTAGTGTCCCAGGTTTCTGTTGGAGGGGGTCATGGTTATGCAAGTCCATGTCTTTGTCTTTCTAGGTTATCAAGTCCCGGTTGCTTACTAAACCCGTTGGGTTAAGCCCCAATATTTTCCCCAGCCATCCTTAATTCTAAGGTTCGCATCCCGGCGGCTGCCCGGACCCATGGGCCCCTGGTGGTTGCTTCAGCCCCATGGCTTCAGGGGTCTGACCAATGGTTGTCTGTCCACCTGTGCAGCTATGCTTTTGAATGACTCATATCTTTACCTGCTTGCCAGCTTATGTTATTAATTTTAGTTAATGTCCGTTATTATCTCCATTTTCTGTCACGTTTCCCTTCGTCTTTTCAGGTCATGCAGTTGAACTATTGGGGTCACCTTCCACGTCGGTCAGGTCTTGTTTCTAATAATATTTCACCTTGCATGTTATTCAGGCCACGTAGTTTATCTTGGGTATCGCCTGCCACATCGGTCAGGCTCATGGTTTAATTTCACCTACACCTTATTCATGTCACTTTTCATAGTTATAATTCAAAAAAAAAAATATCTCGGCCCCGTGGCTTCGGGGGCCCGGCGACTGCTTCGGCCCCGTGGCTTCGGGGGCCCGGCGACTGCTTCGGCCCCATGGCTTCGGGGGCCCGGCGACTGCTTCGGCCCCTTGGCTTCGGGGGCCCGGCGACTGCTTTGGCCCCATGGCTTCGGGGGCCCGGCGACTGCTTCGGCCCCATGGGCCCCTGGTGGTTGCTTCAGCCCCATGGCTTCAGGGGTCTGACCAATGGTTGTCTGTCCACCTGTGCAGCTATGCTTTTGAATGACTCATATCTTTACCTGCTTGCCAGCTTATGTTATTAATTTTAGTTAATGTCCGTTATTATCTCCATTTTCTGTCACGTTTCCCTTCGTCTTTTCAGGTCATGCAGTTTAACTATTGGGGTCACCTTCCACGTCGGTCAGGTCTTGTTTCTAATAATATTTCACCTTGCATGTTATTCAGGCCACGTAGTTTATCTTGGGTATCGCCTGCCACATCGGTCAGGCTCATGGTTTAATTTCACCTACACCTTATTCATGTCACTTTTCATAGTTATAATTCTAAAAAAAAAAAAAAACTCGGCCCCATGGCTTTGGGGGCCCGGCGACTGCTTCGGCCCCATGGCTTCGGGGGCCCGGTGACTGCTTCAGCCCCATGGCTTCGGGGGCCCGACGACTGCTTCGGCCCCATGGCTTCGGGGGCCCGGCGACTGCTTCGGCCCCATGGCTTCGGGGGCCCGGCGACTGCTTCGGCCCCATGGCTTCGGGGGCCCGGCGACTGCTTCGGCCCCATGGCTTCGGGTGCCCGGCGACTATTTTCAGTCCTGCTGGGCTGATTGCCTGGTTGGTTGTCCATCTGTGCATCTAGGCTGATTTGGCCCCTATGTATCGCATACATACCTGCTTCCATAATTTCCTAATAATCCATGTTGATCGCTCACTTTATGTTTTGACCGCAAACTGGTCCGGTTCGCCCTACAGCATCATTGTCATGTCTTACGCAGATATTTAATCTTTCTTTAATTGTTCATGCTTTTGTTCAGGTCCTGCCAGAGGAAGAACAAGTAGGGCAATTCGTTCTAGCATTTCAGTGTCTGATCGTAGTCGATCATATCTTGTCAACCAGGTCCCCGGCAAAGTCTTTGCCTTTTTACCACGACCAGGAATCCATTTTCGCCAGTAGCTTCATTGCATTGCATTCCCTCACTCATGGGAGGGCCTAGACAGAATCTTGTATATTATGGCTTCATAGCATCTTGCTGCACTAACCTCCGACTCCCTACAACCACGTTGAATCGGATTGTGGACAAGCTCCAGCATTTCCTCACGGTAGAAGATCCAGATAGTAGGTCGGTCTTCACGTCTCAAGCGTAAAAACAATTCTCAGGGGCGCACAGTAGAACAACGCGCGGATAGCTGTTGTCTGGGGAACTATTCAAGGATTCTCTTCCTATCTACATGGTTCTTTTTGTCCCTTATTCCTGCATAGTCTAGGCAGTTAGGTTTCGGTCCCACGATCTCCTGACGCTAGGGCATTGCCAGTACTCGCACTAGAACCAAACTTTACAAGTTTCAGTTGGTTTTTATGATCCATTTCACAACGTATTCCCAGTCCTCCATTCCGCTTTGGGGCAGTATCCGCAATATTGAGCATCATGTCTCTGGCCTTGTCATCCACAAGATGGGTTGTAGGTTTCCTACTGGTCTTGCCTCACGTACCCCGAATTGTCGCTCTAGATCCCGGACGCCTTGCAGTTGGCTTGGGGATTAGTTTGTACATGCCATTCAAATTCCTTTTCTACCCTACTTGGCTTGGTTTTTGCCCACTTATAGGCCTACCCACGATCATGGCTTAGCGCACACAACAAGCCATTTAGTCAGGTCAGCTAAGACACGCCTAGCTGGGTTAGGTTGTTCCCGTTGTTTTCTCCCTAGGGTTCTTCGGATACCTCTTGGCCGTAGCCATGACCACAAATTGGTAAGGCTGATTAGTCAGCCTGCATTTGTGGGAGGGGCGGAGGCTCTTCATATACGAGCCACACCCTCACTCACAGGTGTGTGTGTTTTCAGGTGCCCCACCCTCCCTCCCTTATCCTCTCATTTCCACAGGGTATGCCCACTTATGGGCCTACCCACGATCATGGCTTAGGGCACACAACAAGCCATTTAGTCAGGTCAGCTAAGACACGCCTAGCTGGGTTAGGTTGTTCCCGTTGTTTTCTCCCTAGGGTTCTTCGGATACCTCTTGGCCGTAGCCATGACCACAAATATATATATACACACTCGCCTCATCCACTTGAACGTGCTGACACTCTGCGTCATATATGATGTCATCATACTTTCAAAGTCAGGTCCTTCCAGTTCCCTCCAGCGCAGAGCGAGTTTCAGCACATTCAAGTGGAAGACAATTGTTTTCATTACCCAGCAAATTGGTGCTGCTATGGGGGTGGGCTAATTCCTACTGGGGGGCATTATTGGTGGCATTTTAATACTAGGGGAACACTATTGGGGGCATTTTATGTACGGGCACTGTAATCAAGTGGTTGAACCTAAATAAACATTTAAACCTCTGCTACACAGTAGTTCTTTTCATCAGTCTCATGTTAACTACAACATCACTATCTGGATTACGTATGTGCCTGCTTATTTTGGTACTAAGTGTACATGATACCTTATTTGATCCTGCAGGCGCTAGGTAACAGATATACATACTCAACATGTAAGAACCAGCCTATCTTGTTGGCTGAATGTTTTTATTGACTGAGAAACAAGTTACATGAGAACGGTAATTGCTTCGTCCAAACTTAAGTATTTGTTTTCTTCCTCAATTATCTACGTCACTGGTTGGAAATGGTACTGCAGTGCATAATGGCAGATGAGATAAAAAATAATTGTCACTGTTGTATGTTACATAGAGGATAATTAATGCTTTTGGCAATGCCAATGTACTATAGTCCTGGACATATGAAAAGCTGGAGAACTACAGGTTGGAGACGACTGGTTTGGAGAGATTACAAAACTCTTGAAGTTTTAGGTTCAGCATCTCAACCATGCTACACAACAACATGATTAGCAAAGACTAATTATGTATCTAATACTAGCTTATGAACTGAAGTTCATATGTATTGTTTTTTTTTATCAACCTCTAATCAAGTACCAATCAATATGCTGTAAATCTATTCAAAAAGATGCTTAAATTGCACTGCTGAGTTTCATTACAATTAGGTGGACTGTTTATGTATTTCATTATGACCTTTTCAATTAGTTTGTAGTAGCCTGTCTAAAAGTGGTATTCCAATGGCATAATTTTAAATAAAAATGGGGTCAGAGAGGGCAAAAGTAAACAGTGAGTACTCCTCTTACCGATCTCTCTCTGCTGCTGTTTGGCCACTGCTCTGGTCCTCGCTCCTCTCCACTTCCTGTTAGGATACAAACAGCAGTGGACAGGAATCGGTAAGGTGAGTACTCACTATTTATTTTAATCCCCTCTGACCCACATTTTATATTTATAATTATATAATTGGAATGCTTTGGTTGGCCACTTTCTGGATATTGTTGACCAATGGGTTTGAGAGATGATTATATGGCACTTACTAATATTGCCTTTGTTAAAACTCTGCACCATTTTCTATATATAAAAATCTATATAGAATATATAAGGTATGCTCCCTTGTTTACCCAAGTTTTTTCTGCTATCCATAAAATGGCTGCTGACGGAGAGTCATGTGATCAGTCAAATCATTTCTATGTGAATCTTTTTCTTCTTGTATACTACAAATTACAACCTGTTCTCACATTCCCTAATAGCTCAGTATGTTATTAGGTTGATTCCCAAGCGAAAGGTCACTGGTTTGAATCCAGGAGCAGCCATGAAGAAGATTTCCCAAGAAAAAAGAAACCGCATCATCCAGCTCATCGATAGCGGTATCTTGGCCAAGAAAATTGCCAAACGGCATCATGTGAGCGCCATGACAGCCGTAAGAATAAGAAATGAAGTCCATCCATCCATTCCAAAGCCAAGAGGCAGACGTCCAGGCAAAATATCAGCCGACAAGTCGGCTCATCACAAGGTCTATCAGTTCTGGTGCGACAAACACGGCTGTGGAGGTGGCTCATATGCTTCGTGAGATCACAGACGTCCATGCAAGCACTGTGCGACGCACATTACACAAGTCTGGAATGGTGCCTGAAAAAAGGTGAAGAAGCCTCGACTTTAATATCGTGATGAGAAGCGTCGGCTTTGCAAAAATGTAAGAACAGTGTGCAGTAGAAGATTGGAAACGGGTGATTTGGAGATGAAAGTCAATAGACTGGGCTCTGATAGGTGCAAATGGGTCTGGAAGCAACAAGGGAAAAGGGGGCTAACGGATCAGGTGAAAATAGGTCTGGAAGCAACAAGGGCTAACGGATCAAGAAATTGAAGGAACTGTCAAGTTCGGTGGAGGAAGCCTGATATTAGGGTTGTTTCACAGCTAAAGGCGTTGGATACTTGGCTAGGATCGATGGTGGTCTCAATGGAGAGCTATATGCAGGCATGGGATCCAGCCGGTTCTCTCCGGTTCTGCCGAACCGTTTGTTAAAATTACAGGCGGTTCGCAGGACCGGTGAGAAGCAGGGATCCCGACCCGGTCCTGCAGCTGCGCCTGCACCAGTGGCGTAGCTATAGGGGTGGGGGCGGAGCGGAAGCCGAGAGGAGAGGGCCGGCCGGCCCTGTGTGAAGCGCACTGTGCAGGGCAGCTGGGCAGGCGAAGTGAGGAGGGGCCGGGCCGGGGGAGCGGCTTCAGTTGAGGTGCGACGCAGGACTTAGTCACGTACCTCACTGTGACCTCCTGCGGCGGATCTCGCGAGATGACGCGATGACGCGGCGCAGGAAGGCACAGTGAGCGAGGCATTGGTGACCGCCTGTACCAGGATGCCACAAGCTGTGAAGGAGATAGAGAGGTAAGTTAAGTATTAATTATTTCTCCTAAGCAGGTGCCTACTCCACCTTCCCCTCATCCTGACCCAATGTTTAGATTCTTTTAGCCAAACAAGAGTTATGGATGGGGTTGATGACAATATTTAAGGTGGCCACACACAGGGAAACACATCTATTTTGCCCACAGAGTAAGAGCAGCTTTTTTAAGCGGTACTCCACTATGTAATGGCCCCTCTTTATTTTTAATGTAATGGCCCACTCTTTATTTTTAATGTAATGGCCCACTCTTTATTTTTAATGTAATGGCCCCCACTTTATTATTAATATAATGGCCCCCACTTTATTATTAATATAATGGCCCCCTCTTTATTATTAATATAATGGCCCCCTCTTTATTATTAATATAATGGCCCCCTCTTTGTTATTAATGTAATGGCCCCCTCTTTGTTATTAAAGTGGGGGCCATTGTATTAATAATAAAGTGGGGGCCATTATATTAATAATAAAGTGGGGGCCATTATATTAATAATAAAGAGTGGGCCATTATAATAATAACAAAGAGGGGGCCATTATATTAAAAATAAAGAGGGGGCCGTTACAGTAATAACAAAGAGGGGGCCGTTACAGTAATAACAAAGAGGGGGCCGTTACAGTAATAACAAAGAGGGGGCCATTATATTAATAATAAAGAGGGGGCCATTATATTAATAAAAAAGAGGGGGTATATATGGTGTATGTAAATATGTCGTGACTGTGTTGCATATATATGGTGTATGTAAATATGTGTCATGACTCGTGACGCGCTGCGTATCCACCGCTGAGTAGGGAACCTGTTGTTAAAAATTTGAATCCCACCCCTGGCTATATGTGACTATCCTACAAGACTTTGTACATTCAAGTACTATGGATATGAAAATGACAACATAGTGTTCCAGCAGGACAAAGACCCGAAGCATACGTCAAGATTGGCGAACAAATGGTTCAATAACATGGAAGAAGAGGTGCTGGATTAGCCCCCACAGTCCCCAGACATCAAACCTAATTGAACACTTGTGGGTAGAGTTGAATAAAAAGCTGGATTCATACCCAAGAGAGTCGACCAGTATACACCAACATTGGGAACACGTAGAAGAGACCTGGGAACAGATTTCGGTCGAGACATGTTTGAATCTGATAAAGAGCATGCCCAGAAGGATTCGGGCAGTGTTGAAAGCCAAAGGTGGATTTACAAAATAATTAAAATTTAGAATTTCAGGAGCAAAACCGTAACAACAATGCAGTTACATGACAAGAATTTGCATAACTAATCATATGCTAAATAGTTGCAAGTCCAATTTATATATGAGATAGCCAAGATGATTGTCTATAATGATAGTCTCGCATTCGAAACTGTAGTGGACGGTGAGATATGGAGTCTGAAAAAGTTAAACGTTCAAAACATTGTTACCATTTTGCTTGTCAGTGTAATTACAGTATGTTATGTGGTATATGGTCTGGGAGTTTTATTTCACAGATTACGTAGTTAATCAGTATCATTCACTATTTGAGCTTGGTTGATTTTTTTTTTCCCTTGCATGGCATGAACCGTGCTGTTGGGTTGTCCCTGCTCCTTTCACTTGTAATCACACTGGCTTTCCCACTGATTGCTTTCCCTTCCTCAAATCTTTTTACAATTGACACCTACACCTCTAGAATCTTCATGATCAACATGTGATGTTGTGAAGAAAATCTATGATGTGAGACAGGTTTGCTTATCTACACAGTAAAACCACAGTCATATTGTAATTAAATATGCAGCAAAGTATTTTATTTTCTGGCTGCAGAGGCGGACTGGGAACTAAAGGTGGCACTGGAAAAAAAAAGGTAACAGTGGCCCTATGTGGCTGGTGGGTCCAAATTGACGGAAGACTGGGCAACATAATTAGGCAGGGACAACAGAAGTACTTTAGGCAGGGCCAGCAGTATCATAGTGCAGAGCAATATACCACCCCAGCTGAACCAAATACCACAGTGCAGCACAAAATACTGCCACCTGTGCCACAGTATTCAACTGTATTGCTGTCTTAGGACATCAATACAGTTGAATTCAGGAGGGCACCTGTGGCTGATGGTCAGGTGCAAAAGAGAGAATCTGTTTGTTATGACTTCAGCTTGGGGACGTGAGGGGGGCTTGAGTTGGCCTCCTAGGCATCGGCCCACCGGTAAATTTCCCTGTAGGGTCTAGGACCAATCCACCCCTGTCTGGCTGTATCAAATAAACTTTGAACAGAGGATAAAACAAGTGAATATGCTGAGCATTAGTGCCAGTCAAGCACCACTTCTATATAGAAAGGGTCTGATTGTATGTTATGGATGGTAGCTTTTATTAATCCCCCTTCTTGTGTATATCCTGGAAAAATACAATGTACAAGAAAAAATAAAAATATAAAAAAAATTCTCCTAAAAAATCATACAAAAAACAACTTTAAAACACAAGTGAAGTTACAGTATAGGTCCTTTTACATGGGCAGATATTTTGCTTGATAACAAGCATTCTGTTGATCATCAATCTGTGCTTTAGTATGGAGAGACGAGCAATCTGTAATGCAGTCGTTCATCCCCATACACTCTCCATTTGTCAGCACCACATCCACTGTTTGCATGGGCCCATGTACAGCTTTAATGCAGTTTAGGGGCTCGTTCACACGAACGTGTGAAGCCTGTGCCCGTGCTGTGGACCGCAAACTGCGGTCTGCAATGCATGGGCACCGACCTTTTGGGCAGGCGCATGGGGATTGTAGACCCATTTACTTGAATGGGTCCGCGATCCTTCCGTTCTGCAAAAATATATAGCAAGTTCTAACTTTTTGCAGTGCGGAAGCACGGAATGGAACACCAGAAAGCACTCCGTAGTGCTTACGTAGTTTTTTTTCTGTTCTTCTGTTCTGCATCTCTGGATTTACGGACCCGTTGAAGTGAATCGGTCCGCATCCGTGATGCGGAATGACCACGTAACGGTGCCCGTGTATTGTGGATCCGCAAATGTAGTCCGGGCATCACATGAGCCCTAAGAGTTTATCGGGTAGCAAGGTGGTAGGTGGCATGTTTACACAGGCCATTATCTGGTGATCAAAGGTCCGCATAAACTGATTCTGGCCTGTAAAAAAAAAAAAAAAGTTTGGCTGTTTCTTAATTTTGAAAAAAAAAATTATATATTTTTTTTGGGGGGGGGACGACGTTGGGACAATCATTTTAATCACCGTTAGTGCACAGATGGATTAGCTCTTAAGAGACCCTTTCACAAAGTCTGATGTTTCAGGCAATTATCGGCAACATATTGAATGTTCCTGATAATTGCCTGATCGGCAGCAGAGACGAGGACTATCGCTTGTCCAGATAGAAAAATGGCTTCCTGTCCACACATAAGACACTGCATTAGTTGGAGAGTCAGTGTCAGTTCCATGACACAGCTGAGGACAAGAAGGGAGTGACTTGATGCATGGGGAGCAGGTCACCTCTGCGGCCAGTCGTTGTCTGCAGCGGCATCAAAAATCCAGGGAGGCCATAGAGCAAAGGAGCTGGGAGCTAGTGCCATGAAGTAGGTAAGGCTGGATTCACATCAACATTTCATTTTCCATTCTTCTGATCCGTCAGAAGAACAGAAAGGAAAAAAATATATAAGAATCATGTAAAAAATTGATCCTGTGCATACTTAATGTACATTTTGCCTCTGTTTTAGCCATTTCCATCCGTTTTTTTAGATGGGGAAAAAAGTACTCAATGCAGGACTTATTTTCCGTCTAAAGAACTGAGGCAAAATGTGCATAACGGATGCACAGGATTGTGTTTTTTTTTTTACAGGATCCTTTTTTTCTGTTCTTCTGACGGATCAAAAGAATAGAAAATGAAACAGTGATGTGAATCCAGTCTAAGTATACTTCCCTTTAAGGCCTGCTCAGGAGGGGGGTGAGGTTGGAAACAAAAGTGCACAACCCCTGTAAGTAAAATATGATTGTTTTAAACCGTTACAATATATTAGTGATATTTCTTGCACACAAATTAGGCATATTTATATTTTTATATAAAGCAATATGCCACTATTCCACGTAGGTTGTGTATTAAGCTTGCTACATTGATTTGAATGCCTTTGAAACTGTACACAGCTTAAATTATAGATCTCGGATGAGTATAGTCTAGTGTATTCCCACTTGTACTTCACTGATTACTGTAAAAGAGTTCTGTTCCCTTTTCATTAGATGACAAATTATAGTCAGCCTCTTCTGCCATAAAGATCTGCAGCACTTTCGAAAACAATGCTCCTAGCCTACAAGAGATAAAGATATGAAAGCATTTAGCACCTTTGACGCGTTCACACATGACAGAATTCATACCGCTACAGCAAATTATCTGTTAGTCTGGCAGGCGACCAGTGTCAGATAGCGATGCAGAAAAGGCTACTATCTGAGAGAAGTGGAATCCTCTGCCAAAGATGGAACTTGTATAAAGGGCCCTTTCAAAAGACAGAATGGGCTCCTCTTCACTACTCATTGGCGAAGCGCCTGGGAACCAGTTGTCTCTCACCACATCTGACTATCCAGCATAAGTGCTATTTGAGTAATGAAACAGAATGAATGAACATCTGAGGCAGTGCAGACATAATGTGCGCTTGTGATTACTGTACTTCAAGTCAGTCTTACTCTACTTTGACTTTTGTGTTACCAGCAAGGACTGGGAGAGTAGGAATATAGTAAAATATGCAGCTTTACGATGAATTAGAGCTATAATGAAATAAAATCTTTTTTAACCACTTCAGTAATGGAGGGTTTAAACCCTCCCCCTCCACCATCATTTTTGTTCCAAGTCCATTTTGGCAGAATTTTTTCCATCAGTATAGCCACGTTAGGACTTGTTTTTTAAAGGCATGAGTTGTGTTTCTCAATGGCATGACTTGGGGGTACATGTAACTTTATAACTAATGATGATCGAGCACCAAAGTGCTTGGGTGCTCGGGTGCTCTGTCCGAACACATCGGGATGCTCGGGTGTTCTACCGAGCACCCGAGTATAATGGAAGTCAATGGGAGAACCCGAGCATTAAACCAGGCACCCCCTGCTCTGAAGAGGTGAGGGTGTCTGGTCCATAGGAAAAGGTCAGAAATTGATGGCAACACCACCAAAATGGTTCGGGAACAGCATGGGGAGGATGTCTCGATGCATTTTGGACTCCCAGGTCGCTGCTGGGAACCATGTTGTCCGAGTAGTACGCCAATTTTACAGACTGACAATAATACGCACAAAACTGAAAAAAAAGAAACATTCTTTCCTGTATATTTACTTGTATATAAAGTGCAAGTGCTGCCAAAAATTACAAGGAAGAGGTACTCCGATACAACCTGTATATCACATAAAGGAGGGCCTCATTCACATTGTGGTACAATAGTTCAGGTAGTGGGACTCCTACATTCATAAAGCCTATGCACTAAGTGAAAGGGCTGCCAAAAATGACAAGGAAACGGCACTCAAAAACACCCTTTGTTACACATAAAGGAGGGCATCATACACACCCTTGAAAAATTATGATTGATGGCCTGCTGGTGACCCTCAAAAACATTTGGAGCAAGGGCCTGCTGATCTGACCATCTAAAACCTTAGTGACTCTAGATAACCTCTGGGCGATTGCACGTCCCCGTGACGGCGACGATCCATTCGGATGTCTTCCCTATCAACTTTCAATGTTCTTTTCTGCGCCTACCATGGTGATCACGGATAACAGGGAATCAGGGTTCGATGCCGGAGAGGGAGCCTGAGAAAGTGATACCACATCCAAGGGAGGTCAATGGCTGCAATCTGATTGGCTGTTGTTGCCCTTTTTTTTTTTTCCTAATTGTGACAATCTATTTGGATGTCTGCCCTATGAACTTTGGAGCAATTTTTCAACAAGGACCTTCTGGTATAGCACCGTTTTGCTTGTCCTTTCCACCAGAGGAATAAGAGATGAGAAGTTCTCTTTGTAGCGGGGGTCGAGAAGGGTGAACAACCAGTAATCCGTGTTGTCTAAAATGAGTATAACGCAGCCTAACATGAAGTTAGTCATGTGTGCCAGAGTACCAACAGGCAAGACTTCGCTGTCATCATCAGAAGGTGAGCTGACCCTGTAAAAGATTGTAGGTGAGAGCATGCAGTTGAGCTGACCCTGTAAAACATTATATGCGAGGGCCTGCAGGTGAGCTGAGCCTGTAAAACATTATATGCGAGGGACTGCAGTTGAGCTGACCCTGTAAAATATTATATGTGAGGGCCTGCAGTTGAGCTGACCCTATAAAACATTATATGCGAAGGCCTGCAGGTGAGCTGACCCTGTAAAAAATTATATGCAAGGGCATTATATTCGACGAATAAGCATGTTGATATGATGGAAGATGAGGAGGAGGAGGATAAGAAAAGGAAGATTTAACCATATACCCTTTTTTGTGGTGGAAGGAGTGCATGGAAATACAGTGTATTGATTACATTAAACAACACCTTTTTAAAGTGACTTTGTTCATCCGCTTTCCTCTGGTGGAGTCGAGAAGTCTGGGGCAATCCAGGCCTTGTTAATTTTCATAAGCGTAAACCTGTCAGCATTTTCAGTTGACAGGCGGATACGCTTATCTGTTATAATGCTACCAGCAGCACTAAATACCCGCTCAGACAAAACGCTGGCGGCAGGGCAGGCCAGCACATCCAAGGTGTAGAGCGCCAGTTCATGCCACGTGTCCAGCTTGGACACCCAATAGTTGTAAGGCACTGAAGGATCACTGAGGATGCTGACACGGTCTGCTGCATACTCCTTCACCATCTTCCAAAACTTTTCCCTCCTTGTGACACTAGGCCGCGCATCAGGGTGAGGGTGCTGGTGGGGTGTCATAAAACTGTCCCAGGCCTTGGAGAGTGTTGCCCTGCCTCTGTTGGAACCGCCAGCGTTGTCAGATGGAAATTTTTGGAGCAATTTTTTTACAAGTAACTTCTGTTATTGCACTGTTTTGTTCATCCTCTCCACCTGAGGAGTGAGAAATGAGAAGTAGCGGGGGTCAAGAAGGGTGAACACCCAGTAATCCGTGTTGTCTAAAATGCGTATGGGGCGCGGGAAAGGCAGCCTAACATGAAGTCAGCCATGTGCGCCAGAGTAACAGCAGGCAACAGGATCACTCTCAATCTCCTCATCCTCTTCCTCCTCTTCTGCCCACCCAAGCTAAACAGATGATATTAAACTTCCATGGGTACTACCCTCTGTAGCGGAGGCAGCCATCTCCTGCTCCTCCTCCTCATTGTCCAATTCGGGCTGAGAAGACTGACGGAGGGTGATCTGGCTATCAATATAATAATAGCATAGACAGGTGCACTCTCCGGAATACTAAACCCTCAAACTGATGTTAAAATTGAGAGATTAGCCAACATATCCTACTGTGGAGGACATGTCTGAGCCCGAGCACCGTGCCAAGGTTTCTCAGGTAGCTCGGGTTCTAACACTCACCTACCTGAGCCGTATGGGCAATACCAGGGCCAGTGGGTGAATTACAGGAGTGTGAGGTCAGACTCACAGACAACTCACCAGTTACCTCCAGCATGGAACTATGCTAGCAATGGGAGGAGGGAGGAGTCTGCAAGTCCCACTCAAGACTGGCTGATATGGCCAGACCTCGCAGGTGCACCTAAATGTAGCATGTGGATGGAAAACAGGCACATTTAAATTGGAGTTTATACACCTCCAGGCATCTCTATATACAAACAAACTGAAAAAAATGTTGTGGTGTTAAACAGGCAGGAAGTGCCCAAACCCATATTCAATGTGCATATATATACAGGGAAGCAAATCCTGCACTTGTGGACTATTGCTAATGGCGATCCCCAGCAAAAATGCATACAGTGGAGGTTGCCCGCAGCAGACCACAAGTACCACAATAAACATCCTACACAAGATAGCAATTATGTGGATGTTATAACCAATATAACAATATAATAATATCAAAGACAGGTGCACTCTGCGGACTTACTAAACCCTCAAACAGATGTTAAAATTTAGAGATTAGCCAACACATCCTACTGTGGAGGACATGCCTGAGCACCGCGCCAAGGTTTCTCAAGTAGTTCGAGTCCTAACGCTCGGGTCTGGCTATCACCCTGTGTAATGTCTTCATCCCCCGTTTCCACCTCTTCCACATGCAAAGCGTCGTCCTTAATTGTGAGCAGCAAGTGTTTCAGTAGACACAGAAGTGGGATGGTTATGCTGATAATAGTGTTATCACCGCTCACCATCTGTGTTGATTCCTCAAAGTTTCTTAAAACCTCACAGAGGTCAGACATCCATGCCCACTCCTCACTTCTGATTAGCGGAAGCTGACTGGAAAGGCAACGACAATGTTGCAGGATATATTCCACTACTGCCCTCTGCTGCTCACAAATCCTGGCCAACGTGGAGTTCCAGCACGTGCTCACGTCGCACAACATCCGGTGAGCTGGCAATTTCAAGCGCTGCTGCAGAGTTGACAGACCGGCTGAAGCTGTCGATGACTTGCCGAAATGTGCACACACGCGGTGCACCTTCACCGGTAGCTCAGGCAAATTAGGGTAGGTTTCGAGAAACCGCTGAACCACTAAGTTTGGCAAGGCATGGGATGTGTGTGAGCTTACCGTGCTCCAAAGCCGCCACCAAGTTACGGTCATTATCACACACAACCATGCCTGGCTGTAGGTTGAGTGACGAGAGCCACAGCTCAGTCTGCTCTCTTATCCACTGCAACAGCTCTGCGGAAGTGTGCTGTTTGTCCCCTAGGCATATCGGCTTCAGCACGGCCTGTTCACACTTCCCCACTGCAGTGCTACACTGCTTCCAGCTACCAGCTGATGGCTGACTGGTGCTGCAAGAGGATAATTCGGAGGTGGAAGTGGAGAAGGAGGCGGAGGAGAAGTGGGGGTTGGAGCCACTAACATAGGTGGTGGTGGAAACCCTGCTGGAATTAGGGCCCGTTATCCTCTGCGTCGGTAGCACCTGTGCCATCCCAGGGTATAACTCGCTCCCAGCCTCCACAATGTTCACCCAGTGTGCCGTCAGGGAAATGTGGCGTCCCTGGCCAAATGCACTTATCCATGTGTCCGTGGTTAAGTGGACCTTCCCAGTAACTGCATTGGTCAGGGCACGTGTTACATTTCGGGACACATGTTGGTTTAAGACGGGCATGGCACACCTCGAAAAATAGTGGCGGCTGGGGACAGAGTACCGCCGCCGACATCAGGCCTTAGTGTCCACAAGCCTAAATGGCAACATTTCCAGGGCCAGCAATTTGGAAAGCTGCGCATTTAGTGCTATGGCCTGTGGGTGGCTGGGTATTTGCGCTTGCATTCAAATGCCTGGGGTAATGATATTTAGACGCTGCGCTGGGACAGGTAAGTGGATGTGGTCGCTGATGGTGCTTGCAAAGATCCAGGTGCAGGGCGGAAGGCATCCTCGCCTGCGCCTTCGACAGGCGATTGGCCAGCACTTACCATAGGGAAAGTGGTGTGACTCGCAGACACAGATTGTGGACCCAGGCATTTGTCCCACTTATTATACGGTGCTTGGATTCCATGTGGCGGATCATGCTGGTGGTGGTGAGGTTGCTAGTGTTCACGCCCTGCCTCATTTTGGTGTGGCACAGGTTGCAAACCACTATTCTTTTGTCGTCCACACCTTCCTAAAAAAAAGTGCCACACTGCCGATCACCTACCCCTTGGCAAGGGATATTTACGCAAAGGGTTGCTCCGTGGAACAGTTGTGGTCCTGTTTGGTGTGGCCCACCTTCTCCCTTTTGCCACCCCACTGCCTCTTCCAGCCTGTTGCGGTGCTGCAGATGCTGCCCCCTCTGTACTGCTGTCCTCGCTCGGCTTTCCACCTTCCCAGGTTGGGTCAGTAACCTCATCGTCCACCACCTCCTCTCTCTGATCATCCTCTTGATTTTGTTGACCTAACCACAACCTCTGTGATTGACAACTGTGTATCATCCTCTTCATCAACCTCTTGAGACAGTAATTGCGGATGACTAATTGGCAACTGTGTCTCATCATCATCATCCACCTCATTAAACACAAATTGCCGTTCCCCACCGTCATGTTCTTGTTATTGTGGATGCTCAAGAGGTTGGGAATCAGGGCACAAGATCTCATGTCCCTCTTCAAGCGTGCTTGGCGAGAGGGCCAAATCAAGTAATGGCGATTGAAAAGAGATCCTCGGAATTTCCGAGTGTGGGATCACTTGTTTGGCCAGATTCTCTATGGAGGGAGGAAGGAGGATCAGGGAGAGGATTCTGTTGACCAGACTCTTTGCTACTGAGACTGGACTTGGTGGAAGACAGGGTGGTGCTTAACCAACTGGAAGCATTATCTGCTGCAATCCAACCAACCACATGGTCGCACTGGTCTGACTTCAAGAGTTTTGTCCTGCAACGCCCTGCAAACTGGTACATGAAGCTAGGTATGTTTATATGCACGCTTGACACACAAGATGTGTCACAGATGTCACAGTTCACAGCAAGCACAGTATATGGAAAAAGTATGTAAAAGTATGAAGAAAGGAAAATATAGTTATATTTCTCCAATCTCTGGCCCTGACACACAGAAGGTATTTGACAGATGTCTCTAGTCACTGCAGACACCCTCTATCGAAAAATTATTGAAAATGATGGAAAAAAATATATATACATTTTCAGTTATATTTTTCCAATCTCTGGCCCTGACACACAGAAGGTATTTGACAGATGTCACTAGTCACTGCAGACACCCTCTATAGAAAAAGTAATGAAAATGATGGAAAAAATATAGTAATTTTCAGTTTTAGTTCTCCAATCTCTGACCCTGACACACAGAAAGTATAATACAGATGTCACTAGTCACTGCAGACACCCTCTATAGAAAAATTATTCAAAATGCGATCAGACTCCCTACACTCTCTGTCCCTTCCGAAGCACAGCTCTTACTACAAATGAGCCGAACATGCGTCATCGAGTGATGACGTGTTCCGGCCAGCCAATCACTGTAATGCTAGTAGCCAACATGGCTACTGGCATTACAGAGAGGGCAGTACTTACCAGCATGTTTATTGGCTGCATAGCAGCCGCAAAAACGCGTGGGTAGGAGCCATGTGCTGAGCATAGCGATGCTCGAGCCGAACAGCAGTTCGGCCGAGCATGCTCGCTCAACACTATTTATAACATATAGATTATCTTTTATTATGATTTAAAGGGAGGAATCGGGGAAAAAACAGCAATGCCACCAATGTTTTGTGTTTCAAATTTACTCCTTTTATTATGCGGCATGTTACCTTTTATTTATGGTTTGGTTAGCGATATCAAATGTGTGTAATTTCTTTTATGATTTACTACTTTGCGCATTAATAGCACATTTCATTGAAAAGGGCTTTATGTTGTTTGTATGTAGCTTGAGTCTCTTGTGGGACAAGTCAGTTTTTTTTTATTATGTTTCAAAAGATACTAGCAAAACGGTAGACGTACAGTACAAAACTATGTCGCAACATCAGATCACAGGGAGTTTGAAAGGCAATATGCACTGTACACTTTAACAAAATGATTTTGGAGTGAATAGAAATTATTGATTAACTGTATTTTTTATGGATTGGATGGAAAAAGCAGTTCTGCATGTTTTTACATTTTGCTAACATCCTCACTATGTGGTATACTAGCTTTACTACTATATGGATTGTCGTGACTTCAGTACTGCTGTATTATGTATGTTCAGTATGTGGATAGATAGAGTGACTTCCAGGCTGTGCTATAAAAGCCTGGAAGCCTTTGTTAGACTCACTGGCTGCAAAGCTATTAGCATCTGAAATCTCATTGCGGGCCACAAGTGGGGCAATAGAGGGAGCGGCCTCCCTTGTGAACCCTGCTATGTCGTAGAGCACTAGTCAAACTCTGGGTATCAGTGTTGAGATGAGAAGGCTTTTCTTTTGAGTGTAGGATGGAAGGGGGTAGTCATTTATTGAAATGAAATTTCTTGACTTGTATTATGTTTGATTATTAACAAGAACAAAATTAAGAGAACAAAAAAAAGTAAAGTACAGCAGCATTCACAGGCCTCATCAATACCAACACAGACATACATTTTAGCCGCTATATAAAAACAGCACTAAGGAGACATCAGTGGACACTCTGACGCATAACGTCATTGAGCACTCCCCAAGTGGTTGAAGAGCTTTTTCACCTATTTCTTTTTGCAAATATCAGATGAATAAGGCAGTAAGGAATTTAGTGGAGTGTGTTTTGAGTACTACCAATCATGGTTACATCGTTCGTGGGTTATAAAAGATCTATTGTAAGTCCCTCAGGTTCAGCCTTTTGATACTTAAAAAGCCCAGATTATCCAGAGGAAGGCAGAATGCACTCTTTAAAAGGAAGAGACCTAATTTGCCATAAAGTGGAAAAAATCCAGATCCCTAGAGCAACATTCTACATTAACCCTTTCTACCCTGGAGGTTTTTTCTGTTTTTGTGTTTTCTTTTTAGCGCTCTCTGCCTTATCAGAGCCATAACTTTTTTATTTGTCTGTTCACATAGCCATATGAGGGCTTTTTTTTTGCAGGACAAGTTGTACTTTCCAACGCCAACATTTAATATTGCATATTATGTATTGGGAAGTGGTAAAAAAATTGCAAATAGGGTGAAATAGCAAAAAAAAAAAAAAAAAAAGCTATTCCACCACAGTTATACGGGTTTTTCATTTACAACGTTCGATGTGCGATAAAACTGACCAGTTACTTTTATTCTACATGTCAGTACAAATCCGGCGATACCTTTTATATGTATCGTTTTTCTTGCGTTTTGATAGTGATAAAATAATAAAAAAAAGTGGGAAATGATCAGTTTTATTTTTTTGTCGCCATATTTTCACCCCTATTACTTTGTTGTAATGTGTACGGAGCTGTGTGGGGGCTTATTTTTTGTGGGGTGATCTAAACTTTTCATTGATACCATTCTGGGGTGTGTATGATATTTTCATCACTTTGTATTTCATTTTTGTGTAGAAAATTAAGCGACCAAAAATGGCGAATCGGCCATTTTGACGCATTTTTATTTTATTTTGCTGTTTGCCGTATGGGGAATATATTTTTATACTACGGGCGTTTTTGCACATGGCGACAACCATGTATTTGCTTAATTTTTTTAGTTCTTTTATTTTCATTTTGGGAAAAGGGGGTGATTAGAATTTTCTATCTTTTTTTATTTTTAAATCTTTTTTATAGTTCCCACAGGGAACTATAACAAGCAATCATTAGATTGCTATTCTTATAGACCCCAATGCACTAGTATTGGAGTCTATGAGAAATATGCTAGTTTCCTATGGAGCCCTATTACAGGTAAGGGCTCCATAGGAAATACTATGCCGCAGCCTCCGGTGTTTCACACGCTCAGATGCCGTGGTCAGGATTGATAAATATATTCTCAATTACCTTTCATTATTTATAATGCATTAGTGTGCGGCTTATACAACTTCCTGGAGTGTGTGTGCATGCTTATCCCATTTTCCAGTCTTCTACAAGATAAGTGCTGTACATTTATTTGTGATTTTCTGTTTGCTGGATCCCAGGTGACCCTGACTCCCTCCGTGTCTAGTGTAGGGAGCCGGTGGTCGTGTCCCCTCACTATTGTAGGGTGTTCAGCTGGTATATAGTCGAGGTACGAGGATATGCAATCATCCACCATTGGGATTTTTGCATAGGCTGAGCAGTAAGGGAGAGAGCCAGGTCTTATGCAGGGGTCTCCCTTTTTTTCCTTAGTTTTGGATCCAGTGAGTCGTATATTCATTTTGTGTTGTCTTGTTTCCTGTACACATTCCGTGACAACTGCATGTCCAACTTTTTAGTCCGGCGGCCTCTCACCGCGAACTGCCGTGCTGCGCCGGAGCTCCACCCACGTCCCCATTATAGTCAGTGGGGACGGAGCGGCGGCAGGACGGATCTGACAGGGTGACAATCTCTCTTCGGGTTTATTAGAAAATCGTGCACAAATTGCACACTAGTTATTTTCCTGAGTGATGTCTGTGTGGACTGTGGGGCTATTTTATTATCAGCCAGTGTTACTGTTATCAACTTAGCACATACAGTTTTCCCTGTGCATTCACTTTACTTGGTTGTACTACTGTCAGACTGCTGTCACTGTGGGTAACAATGCATTGCATGCACAACAGACAACAATGCACAGCACAGCTCCTGAGTCCTCCTGTCCGCTTCCCTTCATTCCTGACTCACTTAGTCAGAGCTCAGACAATGTACCAAGAGCCGACTCAGCGAGTCAGCAAGTGAATCGAAGCATCCGCGCATGCACACCACCTACCTAGAGTCTTCGGTTCACTTGCGTCTCAGCTCAGCAGTCAGTAGACTCAGCGAGTGAACCGAAAATCCGATTCATGAATCGGTTCATTTGAATTTTGAGCTGATTCAAATGAACCAATTCATCTGAAAGATCCGAACTTCCCATCTCAACAAGGCAGCTGCCTCTTGAGCCCTGCTAGCCAATGCCCCAAGTGTCAGGCTGTCAGCTACACAGGGGGTGCTGCCATGCATGCCTGCCGGCACTCCAGGCACCGTACTGTGAGAGCTGTTATTCTCTAGGACCTTAGATGACATCATCACCATGTGACCAGTAACCTAACAATATTACTGGTCACATGGCTATGAGGTCATTAAGGTCCTTTCTACCAGGAGTGTTGCTGGTGTTGAGGTGAAATAAATATTGTTCAACAGTGGTCCAGATGGAGATAACCTTATGGAGGGATAGTTAATTTTGTATTCTATGGAGGAAGTTGTAAAGTCACAAAAAGCATCCAAAATTTAACTGTTCATTTAGGCCGTTGATTTGGAGCAGTATCCAGGAGAACTGCAAATGCAGTGATTTTATCCTGATAAGACAACCCTATTATTCCCTTTTTGGGCTTTATATCCCTAACCAAACCCCGGCCTGGAACGTGGGGAACAGCCACCCACCCTGCTCTTTGGCTGCTCCCAGTAAGAGCCGGCCCGGATTGGCTTTACAGTCACACTAAAAAAAACAATAGTGTCAGTCAGCACTAGCTGCTGCTGACACTTAAAATTTGCACTTTCCTACAGACCCTTTTTTTTTTTTTATCATGGATCAGAAGAACGGAAAAAGAAATTGTGATGTGAACCTACCCTAACTGACATCATTCATGACTTGTATTAATTTAGTTGCCCCTTCTCTCGACTCTCTATTGTGTTCACTGATATCTTTATTTATGGACTGTTGACCAAAATCAGACTGCACACTTTTACATATCATATACAGTAGGTGTAAAATAATACTTTCTTCAGTAGAACCGTCCCTTTCCTAATACAATATTTCTTGCTACTTCACTTTTTCTCTTGCCAATGACACTTTAGTCTGGACTTAAAGGATAACTGTCACACTTAGACCCTAATTTCAATTTTCATATATGTAGTTACTAATAACATGATATTCCAGAATCAGTTACTATTAGACTGACTTACCCCATATTTAATAAGATTCAGCAACCAGTCTGCATAAAACTGCAATTTCACTATTCAGTTAAGATGGCCGCCACTGCCCTCACCCTGAGGCTAATCCTGCCTGCCCTCACTAGCTAGTAACAATAGCCCCCCAAAAGTGTCAGTAACCAGAGCCCTCCCCCTAAAGGGTTAATCTCCTGCAGCACAAAGGGGTCCTCTTACCACATGTTGCTTTCATTTATACACTGAACAGACGGCAGATCTCCCTTCCCTGGTCTGCGCAGCTTCAACTCTGCATTGTACAAGTCTGCTGAGTGAGGGAGCGTCTGCCAAGCGCAGGGACAGGGAGAAGTGCACACAGCCCAGGCACTGTTATCAGCTGCTGGGGAGGACCTGGCTTTAATCATTTACACACAGTCCCTGGCTGTCAGGAATGTGACCTTGCACGCTGCGTGCTTCTGCGTCCTCCGTCCTTCAACACATAGACGGACCTGCCTAGCAACCTGATTTTAAGCACAGGTAAAAGTAGGCAGTACAGGGAACAAAACTGTGACATTAAGGGGTAATTGAATACACAGTGAAAAGTTGAAATAGGGCCACCAACCACAATCCAATACTCAAAAAAATAATAATAGTACGAGTTATACTTTAAAGATTTAAGTAATCTAGTTTGCTAGGGATGCCTTGCTTGACAGCCATAATTAACAGCTAGGCAGTGTATCCCAAGCAACCTGTCTTCCTTATACGACTTTCGTTCAAAGATCTGGTTTGGCACTGTGTTGACCACAAAAGCAGACGTTAAACAGGTTGTCCGGGGGGGGGGGGGGGAATCTCTAGAGAATCTCTAGAGAAATCTCTAAAAAGGACTCAAAATTGGCTATGAAATGAATAGATACTTATTCTTACAAATCCCCCACTGCTTACATTCCAGTACTTACCGGGTTCCTTCTGGTCTCTACTTTCTGCTGACAGACTTCTTTTAATTGTAGAACTGAAGAAAGGGACCGGCACTCCAAATCGCTGGTGCAGTAGGTATTTATTGGTCACATAACACAGTATTAGTAGCTAATACTGTGTTATGTGACCAATAAACACTTACTGCACCAGCGATTTGGAGTGCCGGTCCTTTCTTCAGTTGTTTTCCTGGGATAGCGACCCACTGACCGGGCACCCTTCCAACACAGTGCCGACCGACACGGACTTAATATTCTTTTAATTGTAGTCACATCAAAATTTATACTATTTTTACTATGTTAAAAGGGAAATGTATCACATCATATTTTTTCTACTTACACTACACCAGCCACACGGATTATAGAAACCTGTAGTCTTTTGATGGTCATTTTGGCTCCTATGGGAGAGTTGTCTAGACATGTTTTATGACTTGTGCAGAGTTCAGTGTACAAGGAGACGGTGAACTGTGACCATCCATCACCTATTGTGAATGATATGATCCTGTGTTATCTACATATAGCTGGTACATTTCATTGTAATTCTTCCTGGGATGATAATGAGATGAGTGCTGAGAAATGATCATCTCTACAGAGCAGTAAACTTATAAATAATGACATAAAAAAACACCAAAAATTCCTAAGAAAATGTCTTTAATGTAAAAACTTGATTTCAACATGTCTTTTTCTGATGACAATTTCTTTAATGCTATGCTCCCTTATGCTCTGTTACCACTGTGTGAAGTTCATCCAATATAGCAACCATCTTATATTTGTAGTCCGTCAAGAAAAGTAATGTATGTATGTACGTTTCTTTGGGAATGTAGGACATTATATCCGGCCAGGAACTTAGTAACACAAATACTTTTGTTCATTTTTGCATTGGGCGTCTGTTTATTGAGCATGTCAGGTCAGGAGATTAGTACAACACTCGGTACCACTGATAATTTCTTCAGTCGCACTCTTATGCATAAAAGAGTCGGCTTAATTCCTTGCACTATCAGTCTCATGCCAGAACCTTACTCCTGAACAGTTTCAGGGCTCCTTGAAGAACTGCCAACCAGTTAATCCTTTTTTTTTCTCTCTGAGGCATCTAACTGTTATTAAACCCATTCCACCAGGGTTTCTACACATATTTGATTTCACAATGACTTTGATCATGACTGACCTGAAATTGAAAGTCTGCTTCAAAGAACCTGTGGGAAGAAAGCCCAACAATGGAGAATTAGTGAGAATCTTTCCTAGAGGAGGCAGAAAAGTTCTAGAAATGACAGTGCTCTGCCTCTTATTCATTGAAAAATGCATATCCTCTGATGAAATGCCTTTCAACATACCAGTCACCATCAAATTTACTTTTGCTTACTTAGCTTATGGTCTTATTATACTGTATTATGATCTAAATCTGATGGTTTTGCACACCTGCCTGCCATATACTTACAATATGTAGTCTAATACCTACAAATGAGCATAAGTTCAGCCCAACTCCCTTATAAATATATATTCTTGGATTAGCTAAATATGCATGCTTATTTCTATAGGAAATACATAGGACAAGCCACTTCTAGATACCTCTCACAACGCTTATTTCCTGGGGGCAACAAAGAATGATGCCTATTGAAATCACCCATGCCTGAGCCTTGTTCCCCTGCACCCCCTGGCAGATATTTGGGAGACATCGTAGCTGACAACACACATATTATGGGGGACTTATGAAGTCCTGCAAAACAGAATTGTGGTTTCAAAAAGTTGCAAAAGGGGGTTTTCACAATATTTTGGGCATACATGCTCAAATATTTGCAACATTTTGTGATTTACACCACTAACTCTAGTTATGAAAAGTGAGCTTGGTTAGCTGTGTTAATGAGGTGTAGGCAGGCTCTGATTGGCTCACAGGAGAATAGGTGAATCCTATGATGGGCCCTTGACAAAGGTGGGCCCCCAGTCCTCCAGCTCAGCATCTTAACCAGCCTATATCCATATAAACAATTGGGTAGATTATAAAAACTTGACACAACTTCTAGATACAGAAGAAGGCCAACTATTATCCTCTTACCCCAGGAACCTGCCTTCTCGAAGTTGTTGCAGGGACCCCATAATCAATCATTCTGAGCTTCTTATTGCTGCCCACCACTATGTGATCAGGGAGTATTAGCATGTAGCTTCATAGTGGGCCCCCAGAATAAAGTATACTGGTGGGCCTTAGGCACTCCAGTCCAACACTGGGTGTAGGTCATACTTAAGAAATAAAAAAAATCTCACAAATATCTCAAGTTCACTATCGAAAAGGGGTGGCATAAACTAGAGTAACATCCCTAGACATATTTAAAACTGCACCTAACTAATAAAACAGCTAAATTTGGTGCAAATAATAGCAATGCAGACTCCAGCAAAACTTGCTTCAAAAATGTACCTCGTAATAAATTACCTCCTATAGTTACACTTGATCTGGTAAAAGTAGGCTAGATCCACCAACATTTATTTAATAGACATGCAGAAGCCCAGGAGGATTAAGTGGAGGATGGGAGTGGTAGTTGTGGCTCTGAAGTTGGTGGTAGTACTCATGGTGGTGATCCCCACTCTTGTGCTCCCCAGGACCATGCAGTGTCTGGAGGGCGCACTCCTTCTTCCCTCAGGGCACATCCTCGTATTGGGGCTCCTGGCTGGTGTTGGTTGGGATGCCTTTGATGATGGATGATTTGCTGGGTGCAAGGCAGGACTGATGGATAGTGGAGACAATGATCAGGCCCACTAGGTGTAATAAATAAGGTCTTTCATGAATAAGTGGATGATAGCGGTAATAGTACAAATAGCTGCAAAAGGCACAATTCCACAGTATGTCACAGCACAACGTTCTTTCAGTAACAGCATATGGACAGCAACAATGATGGTGGTTATAGTACTCCCTCTCTCTAAAGACACTTTGCAGTCTCGAAGCGGAATCATAGGCTTGCAATAAGTTATGTCCTTCTGTAGTTCCTGGACTGAGGGGTGCAGAAATTTAGAAATGGGTGACCAATCTGTCTTAGAGGGTGGTAGGGTATTTTATCCCCTTCCATGGCAACAAAGCCTTTATGCTTTACACAAGCACAATACCTTGCTGTCTGAACGTTGCATGGTCTTGTGAGTTCTAGACCTTCTTTGATGTCTGGTCTTTTGGGAGTACTTTAGTAGTAGGGTTACTTCCAAAGCAATTGTAGGCTCAGAGATTAGGGTTCTCTTAACTTGGGCCTAGTTGTGCAACAGCTGTAACACACAGTGGTATAACTAGAAATGACTAGAACCCACAGCAAATTTTTGAGCAGATCCTGCCCCCCAGCAACTTCTTAGCAACCCCATTCCTCCGTGCATCCCCCACTCCTGTGGCTAGTTAAGGTCACTCTCTCAGACGAGGCCCGGAAGCCCCTACTTCCGTTTTCTGCAGTATCACTGTATAGAATGTCGCTGTGTAATACTGTTAAGATGACCCTGAAAATAAAATATTTTAGTCCTCCTCCTGGGTGGGCCCCTTCTAAGTTCGGACTCCAAAGCAGCTGCTTCCCCTATAGCTACACCCATGGTAATGTGCATCTCCTCCCTTGCATTGCTCAGATTAGACTCACTCAACACTAACTAGTCAGGGGGCAGACCTGGTCCATCCTCTGACAACCTAGCACAATTTGCCAACTTCTTAACCACATATTGTCCATACAATGCCATTAAGTGCATGTACATAACAAATTACAACATTTAACTCAACAAACATTGCATTAACTTTGTCAATGGCAATTAACACGTTGCAGTAGTCCTTATCGAGTAATCCATATATGGCCAGCAATATTTATTTTATAAATGTGCACCGTTCATGTTTGCAGCTTGTCAGGGATTTCAGAAGGTGGCTATGGACTTTGGTTTATATTGACTATCACATCTCTAAAAAAAAAAACGTGACATGAAATGGGTGATGGTGAAATTGGTGATGGATGACCTGGGTAGTTGTCTTACTGTACTTTTGGCCAAAGCCACCACAAGCATACATAACACATGTATTCAGCTAAGAGCAAGAACAAGCTACTGGAGTTTCTATCAAATTTGACAGCAAGAGGAGTGCAGCATGCAGAGCTGGTCTTGCCATCAAAAGTACAGAAGCCTCACTGGAACTCAGTCAACCCCCATTGTAAGTCTTTGTGGTCTGTCACCTTTGGGGTCTGTTTGAGGTAATCATTGCGCATATTGTCATTTTGGGCCTCGCATAACTTTGATATAGGGCTTATGTAATATTAATGCTTTGGTTTACAATTTGTATTCATTACAGTGGCCAAAACAATATTTATTGCAAACACAGTATAAACAGTTGAAAGGTTTTGACTAGTACATCTGCCAATTTTGACAAGAAAAGGTATTCATTTATTAAATTCATGGCATATAACTGCAGGAGAATGATCCTGCAAGATTTACCATACATTCAGAAATCTAACTGGAAATGTGACAGCAAGTCATACACTCAGGCATCTACAATGCTCTTTAACAACAGCCTATGCACTATGGCAAAAAAAAGTAGCTGGAGTGCTTCTTTTATGGTAAGCAATACTAATAAGAGTTTAGGGGGGTATTTATCATTCCACCCCCAAGCCAGTATTTTAGGGTAAGAAAGTCACAAACACCTTGTTTACAACTTTCTAAAGTGCTGGTCTATGATAAGTCTTTTTTGCATAAAAAAGTGCATTAATTAAAAGAAACTCTATCAAACTGTCCTGGGAATCGAGCCTTCACACATAGGTTTTCTGTGGGGGTTTTCTGCACCTTTGTTTTTTTTTGTGACATTTTTTGCACTAGCATTTTGTGGTGCAGGGATAGACAATGTTTTCTGATTCCATACCAACAAATTTGGTAGTTTGGTTGACTTACTGTGAGACAGATTTTTATTCCAGAATTGTGGTGCAATTTTGGCACCTTTAGGCCATAGCCCTTTTCTGAGAGGCTCCACCATTTTCTGCTAAACCCTATCCCTTGCTGAGGATGTCAGAAAAAAAAGTGTAGAAACCCTAGATGCGCCACTTTTTTTATGCAGACACATTAGTAAAAACCACAGCAAAAAACACGGGTGCAAAAAAGCGCAAGCACTTTTTCTGGCATGACCTTGAAGCAGCCTGACATGAGTGAGCCCCTGTATAAGCCATAAAAAGAAATAAAAATTGTAGCTCAGGGAATCAGCTCTGTTCTTGAGGGATATATATATATATATATATATATATATATATATATATATATATTTTTTTTTATAACGCATAACCATAACATTTTAAGTGCACTTGTGGGATCAATATAAAGGTAATTTATTCAGTCTTTAGTAGCTATTTGACTTCATCCACAAAATTTCCATTAAATAATTTTTGTTGACATGGAAATGTTGAATTTCTGTTTTAATGCATCAGTGGGTGGTGTATTAACATTGGCTAAATGGTTCCCATACAGGAAGAGCAGCAATAATAAATGAGTAACCTTGCAAAAATATAAAGACATCTAATCACTCAAAGCCCTGCCCCCCAAAAAAGAAGGCTATAAATGCCTAAAAATAAAAAAAATCAATACTGCATGCTGATTCATAACAATATATGACAAGCTAGTGGTTTCACTCAACCTTCCTGATCTAATCGGATAGCTGAAACACTGACCTACAAAACAAATGATTTAGTTTTAATATATACTTTGTATAAAAAATACACAGCATTTGTGTTAAACCAAGACATGTGGCACAACTTCTTCTTATGGCCACGTTCAAGGTAATCCATTAGTCTGTTTCGAAAGCAAGTACTGCAGGATAGATGGCTTGTGTTGGTGTCCAGTAGTCTTCAAGCCATGCCACAGGTTCTTAATTGGTTCTCTAGCTGAGAGAAACAGGTTTTCCTCAAGAACTGCCCAGTATTTACTTCCATCCATCTTAACTTCAATCTTGACCAGTTTTTCAATCCCTGTCGATGATCCTGTCACCGCCACTTCTGTGAAAAGGTCTGGCAGACGTTCTTCTCTACCTCTTGTATGATGTTCTTTGTTTTGGTTTCACTTTCTCATCTCCTTTACTTCTGCCAGGTGTCACTTATTTAGACATAATCGTCTTCCTTTATATTCCCTCCCATACTGCCTCACTTTGCGGTTTATACTACTTCCTGGATGAAGTGTTCACTGCTAGTGGCTGCGTCTGCTGTTTGCTCAGATAAGTCCTTTACTTTATTGTGTTTGCTTGCTGGCTTGATTCTAGGTGACCCTGACTCCCTCGGTATTAAGTGCAGGGAGCCGGTGGTCGTGTCCCCTCACTATTATAGGGTTTTCAGGTGTCACAAAGGCTTAGGTACGTGGGCATGCAATCGTCTACCATCGAGATCCTTGTATGTGCATAGCAGTCAGGGAGAGCTCTTAGGGTTTTATAGGGCTCACCTAATAGCTCCTTAGTTTGGGATCAAGCCAGTCGCTCGTTCATTTATAAGTTCCAGCTATCTGCAAATCTCATCCATGACAGATCCATCCCCACGGCATAATGCTGTCACTATTATGCTTTCCTGTGGGAATGGTGTTCTTGGGGTGATGGGAAGTGTTGTTTGCTACACTTAAAGCATTTCCCATGATGGCCAAGAGTCTATGACCGTAGAACCTCCTTTCATATGTTTGGGGAGTCTGCCTCATGCTGCTTGGCAAACTCCAAACAGGTTTTCTTATTATTTCTTTAATCAATATCTTTTTTCTGGTATACATCTGGTATGTCACTGTCCATGTTGTGGGACTATTTGTGCACTTCTAGTAATTATTTCTTGGCGGCAAATATGAGCTGAAGGTTTTTCAGGTTCGCCTGCCATTAAAATGAATGGGACCCGCCGTGAACTTGGGGTTCGCGAACATTTGATTGCGTTCGCGAACCGTCCTGGCAGATGTTCGTCCATCACTACTCCTGAAGGAGGAATGTCAGGAAGAAGGGGGGGGGGGAGAATAATTGTCATGTGGGAGCGTACGATTCTGCTTCATGCTGAATCTGATGATGGACAAGGCATATCATCCAGCTTTTCCAGACTCCTGAGAGGCAGTACTGCTGGTCATCAGGGTGAACTAAGAACACGGCTCAGCCCGTAGAGCTCATGTATGAGCAGCGCTGACCCCGTGTATCCTGTGCCCGCACCCAGGCTGTAATAAAGGTGGGGGACTGGGGACATGATATACATATAAGTTTATCATGAACTCACACCCATTTAAATATTCTGGCGTCTGCTTATTTGTATCTCCCAGCTGTAAACTAGTGACAACATCTGACAACCGCAGCAGAATCTGTGATCACCGACTCTGAGAATGTTTCCTATCACCCATTCAATAGTTTTCATATTGGGGTAAGTTCCCAAGAGCGCCCTATGCCCCAACTTCGCCTTCTCCCTATAACTGTGACTTATAGCAGCCGCTCATCTCATAACGCTCCAGTACTGATAGAACCTCCAGAAAATCTGTTGCCAACTTGCCATTATGTGAGATAAATTACGGGGGTCATTTATTATTAATAGTTTAGTACCTCCATGTATCTCACATTAATAGTACGTGACCCCATCACAATGTACATTTAAAGGGGTTATCCAATTTTACAAACAGCCCCCACTATGTGCTGGGCCCCTCACAGGTAATATACTTACCCCCCTCCCCGCTCCTGATCCCCGCACCGCCGCTGCTGCTTCCGGTTTCGGGGGGGGGGGGGGGGGGTAGCGGCCAATGCTAGGGATGTTAGGGAGGCTCGTCCCTATCTCCGCCTGCCATTGGCTGCTTCCCTCGAACACTGGATGTTTTTATCCGTGTACAGGGAGAAGCAGCAGCGTGTCATGGTCTTACCTTCTTACTGTTCTCCTTCGTTTGACATGTGCTGGCGGCCATCTTGGTTTCTGGGTTTCTTGTAGCCTCCCACCCTGCGGCTTCTCCTTCCCACTGGGAGGAGCTGGATGCCTAGCTCATATATATAGGAGGTCTGTGGCTTCAGTTCCTTGCTTGGTCCTCCTGTGTTCACATGCTTCTAAGACTGCTGCTGCTTCTGGTTCCTGATCCTGGCCTCGTCTGACTACCCCGTTGGTTCCTGATCCTGGCTTCGTCTGACTACCCTGCTGGTTCCTGATCCAGGCTTCGTCTGACTACCCTTCTGGTTCCTGACCTCTGTCTACGCAAGACCCTGCTTCGGTTTAGCCATCCGTTTGGACTTTTGCTTACAGCTTGATTTTCAATAAAGCCTTCTTATTTCCACTATCTCTTGTTGTACGTCTGGTTCATGGTTCCATGACATTAGGACCAAGCCATGAATTTTGACGGTACAGGGCCATCCTCGCTACTTACGCTGGTTGCCAGACTTGATCAGCAGGATCACCTGTTGGGTCGGTTCGCTGTGGCGTTGCAAACCCTGCTTGAACGCACGGCTCATTTCGCTTCCGTTGCCGATGGGTCGGTTGTCGCTCCTGGGCCCGCTCCTACTGCCGCTCCGGTTGTTGCGCCAGAGTCTACCCCGACACCTGTTGCTGCGCCTGCGGTGTCTCGGGGTATGACCGGTTCTGCCCCCCTTCCACAGCGCTTTGGGGGAGAGCCAACTCAGTGCCGAGGTTTCCTTAACCAGGTGGGCATTTATTTCGAGTTGCTGCCACATGCCTTTCCTACTGAGAGATCAAAGGTGGGCTTCTTGATCTCGCTGCTCTCGGACAAGGCCTTGGCCTGGGCCAGCCCTTTATGGGAGAACAACAATCCGGTGGTTGCCGAGTTTTCCGGTTTTGTTGCTTCTCTTCGGAAGGTATTCGATGTGCCGGCTCGTGCTGCCTCTGCTGCGAAGCTCCTTATGTCCATCAGACAGGGTTCACGATCTGTAGCTGAATACGCCATTGAGTTTCGTACCCTGGCAGCAGAGGTGTCATGGAACCATGAACCAGACGTACAACAGAGATGAGTGGAAATAAGAAGGCTTTATTGGAAATCAAGCCGTAGCAAAAGTCCAAACGGATGGCTAAACCGAAGCAGGGTCTTGCGTAGACAGAGGTCAGGAACCAGGAGGGTGGTCAGACGAAGCCAGGATCAGGAACCAACGGGGTAGTCAGACGAAGCCAGGATCAGGAACCAACGGGGTAGTCAGACGAAGCCAGAATCAGGAACCAACGGGGTAGTCAGACGAGGCCAGGATCAGGAACCAGAAGCAGCAGCAGTCTTAGAAGCATGTGAACACAGGAGGACCAAGCAAGGAACTGAAGCCACAGACCTTCTATATATATGAGCTAGGCATCCAGCTCCTCCCAGTGGGAAGGAGAAGCCGCAGGGTGGGAGGCTACAAGAAACCCAGAAACCAAGATGGCCGCCAGCACATGTCAAACGAAGGTAAGACCATGACAGTACCTCCCCCTCAAGGGCCCCTCCTCCGCGGAGTAAGGAACGGTTTCTGAGGGAAGCGTGCGTGGAAGGCTCGGAGCAAAGCAGGAGCATGGACATCTGCGGAGGGAACCCAGGAACGCTCCTCTGGACCATAACCACGCCAATGGACCAAAAACTGCAACCGACCACGGACCAGGCGTGAGTCAAGGATATTGCTCACCTCATATTCCTCATGATTGCCCACTTGGACCGGACGGGGCCGAGGAACCGAGGAAGTGAAACGATTACACACCAACGGCTTCAACAGGGAGACATGAAACACGTTGGAGATCCGCATGCCAGGAGGAAGCGCAAGGGCATAGGCTACCGGGTTTACCCTGCGAAGCACTCGGAAGGGACCAACAAAGCGAGGCGCCAGCTTGGGAGTGGGCACTCGAAGGTTGAGGTTGCGGGTGGACAACCATACACGGTCTCCGACCTGGTAGGAAGGAGCGGGCGCTCGTCTGCGATCAGCCTGGAGTCTCTGGCGCTGCGCAGAGACCTGAAGGGACCTCTGGATCTGTACCCAAGAAGCACGTAGGACGGAAAGGTGATCCTCCACAGCCGGAGTATCCTGGGGAGAGAATACCTCCGGTAACACGGCAGGTTGGAACCCATAATTGGCCATGAAGGGAGACGTCCCAGAGGAAGAGTTCACCGCCGTGTTCCTGGCAAACTCAGCCCAAGGCAGGAGGTCTGGGCACAAACGGAGCATGCCGCTACATATGCGGCGATGTCGGAACGTAGAGAAGGCCACCAGAACAGACGTGAAACAGCCCAGGACAGCTGGTTCTTTCCAGGATGCCCCGCGGCCTTGGAGTTATGGTAGGTTCGCAACAACCGAGTGCGCAACTCCTCAGGCACAAAACACCTGCCGTTGGGTCTCCCAGAGGGAGCACCAGATTGAGCCGCCAAAATCTGCTCACCCAGGGGAGAGGTCAGGCTGGTGCGAATGGCGGCCAGGATCTGATTCGGAGGTATGACCGAAGTCGGAATCGACTCCTCCCCGGACAGCTCGGAGTACTGCCGTGATAAGGCATCCGCTCTGATGTTCTTGGAACCGGGTAGGTAGGAGACCACGTAATTAAAACGTGACAAGAACAGAGCCCATCTGGCCTGACGTGGTGTCAATCTCTTGGCCTCAGAAAGGTAGGTCAGATTCTTGTGGTCCGTCAGGATGAGAACCGGAACCACCGAGCCCTCGAGCAAGTGCCTCCATTCTTTAAGGGCCTGCACGATGGCCAATAACTCCCTGTCACCAATCTGATAGTTGCACTCCGCGGAAGACAGTTTCCGGGAGTAAAACCCACAGGGAAGCAGAGGACCCTCTGGTGTTCTACGCTGAGACAGAAGGGCGCCTACTCCCGTCTCAGACGCGTCCACCTCGAGGACAAAGGGCAACCCAGGGTTGGGATGCGACAGAATCGGAGCCGACACAAAGGCGGACTTTAGAGCCTCAAAAGCTCGGATGGCCTCGAGCGGCCAGACCTGGAAATTACTGCCCTTCCTGGTCAGATCCGTGAGAGGCTTGGCTAGCATGGAAAAGTCCCTGATGAACTTCCGATAATAATTGGCGAAGCCCAAAAAGCGCTGCAGGGCACGGAGACCACTGGGCTGGGGCCACTGTAAGACAGCCGAAACCTTCTCAGGATCCATGGAGAACCCCTCAGCGGAAATGATGTAACCTAAGAAGGTTACCTGGGATCGGTGAAATTCGCATTTCTCAAGCTTACCGAACAGCCTGTTCTCTCGTAACCGTTGCAACACTCGTCTGACATCCATAATGTGGGCCTCCATGGATTCAGAATATACCAAGATGTCATCCAAATAGACCACCACACACTGCTGCAACAGGTCACGGAAAACATTGTTGATGAATTCCTGGAAGACTGCGGGCGCATTGCACAACCCAAAGGGCATAACCAAGGATTCATAATGACCGGTCCCGGTGTTAAACGCGGTCTTCCACTCATCGCCCGCCTTGATCCTTACCAGGTTATATGCCGCCCTCAGGTCGAGTTTGGTAAAGACCGTGGCCCCTTTGAGGCGATCGAACAGCTCGGAAATCAAGGGTATCGGGTAAGCGTTCTTGATCGTGATGCGATTGAGACCCCTGTAATCGATGCAAGGCCTCAACTCACCGCCCTTCTTTTTCACAAAGAAAAATCCAGCCCCTGCCGGGGACGAGGATTTGCGAATGTGTCCGCGTGAAAGCGCCTCCCTCACGTACTCCTCCATGGCCTCATTCTCCGCTACCGACAGTGGATAGACTTTGCCACGAGGAGGAACGGCACCGGATTGTAACTCTATGGCACAATCGTATGGGCGGTGCGGAGGTAGGGCAACCGCGCGCACCTTATCGAATACATCCCGGTACTCTTCGTATTCAGGAGGCAACAGAGAGTCCGAGGAAGTACACAGCAACTTGACAGGCCCATGGATGCAACTAACCCCACACTGCGGTGACCACGAGAGGATCTCGACCGATCTCCAATCGAAAGTCGGATTATGCTTCTGGAGCCAGGGGTACCCCAAGACCACCGAGTAGTGTGGAGACGAAATCACCTGGAGACAGACCGACTCTCTGTGAACGGCACCAATGGCTATCCCCACTGGAAGGGTCTCATGAGTCACGTGTGGCGGCAGAAGGGGTCTGCCGTCTATCGCCTCAAGAGCCAGTGGAGAACCTCGAGGCTGCAGAGGAATGGAATTGGCGGCAACGAACACTCTATCAATGAACAAACCACCAGCACCAGAGTCCACCAACGCCTGGGTCGTCACCGAGCCCCCGACCCAGGAGAGGACAACCGTTATCAGTGGTTTGTCAACACGGGAAACCGGGGACGAGGAGACTCCACCCAAGATCTGCCCCCGACAGGACCTCAGGTGCGAGCGTTCTCCCGGACGGTTCGGACATGCCAACCGAAAATGCCCACCGAGACCACAGTACATGCATCGGCCCTCGCGTCTCCGGAGTGCCCTCTCCCCCTCGGACAGGCGAGCAAACCCCCGTTGCATGGGTTCACCCCCAGACAAGTCATCCCCAGGAGGCGTGGGAGGAGAGGGAGGCACGGGTGGGACAGCAAACGTAGGCGCCAATCTGTTAGGAGACCTCCGCAGGCTCTCCTTAAAGGAAGGTCTCTCCCTGAGTCTGGTGTCAATCAAAATCAGGAAAGAAATAAGAGACTCGAGCTCCACTGGTAGGTCCTTAGCTGCAACCTCATCCTTTAAGGCATCCGAGAGACCATGAGAGAAAGCAGCGACCAGAGCCTCATTATTCCAGCCCACCTCTGCTGCCAGGGTACGAAACTCAATGGCGTATTCAGCTACGGATCGTGAACCCTGTCTGATGGACATAAGGAGCTTCGCAGCAGAGGCAGCACGAGCCGGCACATCGAATACCTTCCGAAGAGAAGCAACAAAACCGGAAAACTCGGCAACCACCGGATTGTTGTTCTCCCATAAAGGGCTGGCCCAGGCCAAGGCCTTGTCCGAGAGCAGCGAGATCAAGAAGCCCACCTTTGATCTCTCAGTAGGAAAGGCATGTGGCAGCAACTCGAAATAAATGCCCACCTGGTTAAGGAAACCTCGGCACTGAGTTGGCTCTCCCCCAAAGCGCTGTGGAAGGGGGGCAGAACCGGTCATACCCCGAGACACCGCAGGCGCAGCAACAGGTGTCGGGGTAGACTCTGGCGCAACAACCGGGGCGGCAGTAGGAGCGGGCTTAGGAGCGACAACCGACCCATCGGCAACGGAAGCGAAATGAGCCGTGCGTTCAAGCAGGGTTTGCAACGCCACAGCGAACCGACCCAACAGGTGATCCTGCTGATCAAGTCTGGCAACCAGCGTAGGTAGCGAGGATGGCCCTGTACCGTCAGAATTCATGGCTTGGTCCTAATGTCATGGAACCATGAACCAGACGTACAACAGAGATGAGTGGAAATAAGAAGGCTTTATTGGAAATCAAGCCGTAGCAAAAGTCCAAACGGATGGCTAAACCGAAGCAGGGTCTTGCGTAGACAGAGGTCAGGAACCAGGAGGGTGGTCAGACGAAGCCAGGATCAGGAACCAACGGGGTAGTCAGACGAAGCCAGGATCAGGAACCAACGGGGTAGTCAGACGAAGCCAGGATCAGGAACCAACGGGGTAGTCAGACGAGGCCAGGATCAGGAACCAGAAGCAGCAGCAGTCTTAGAAGCATGTGAACACAGGAGGACCAAGCAAGGAACTGAAGCCACAGACCTTCTATATATATGAGCTAGGCATCCAGCTCCTCCCAGTGGGAAGGAGAAGCCGCAGGGTGGGAGGCTACAAGAAACCCAGAAACCAAGATGGCCGCCAGCACATGTCAAACGAAGGTAAGACCATGACAAGAGGTGGGCTGGAATAATGAGGCTCTGGTCGCTGCTTTCTCTCATGGTCTCTCGGATGCCTTGAAGGATGAGGTTGCAGCTAAGGACCTACCAGTGGAGCTCGAGTCTCTTATTTCTTTCCTGATTTTGATTGACACCAGACTCAGGGAGAGACCTTCCTTTAAGGAGAGCCTGCGGAGGTCTTCTAACAGATTGGCGCCTACGTTTGCTGTCCCACCCGTGCCTCCCTCTCCTCCCACGCCTCCTGGGGATGACTTGTCTGGGGGTGAACCCATGCAGCTGGGGTTTGCTCGCCTGTCCGAGGGGGAGAGGGTACTCAGGAGACGCGAGGGCCGATGCATGTACTGTGGTCTCGGTGGGCATTTTCGGTTGGCATGTCCGAACCGTCCGGGAAACGCTCGCACCTGAGATCCTGTCGGGGGCAGATCTTGGGTGGAGTCTCCTCGTCCCCGGTTTCCCGTGTTGACAAACCACTGATCACTGTTGTCCTCTCCTGGGTCGGGGGTTCGGTGACGACCCAGGCGTTGGTGGACTCTGGTGCTGGTGGTTTGTTCATTGATAGTGTGTTCGCTGCCGCCAATTCCATTCCTCTGCAGCCTCGAGGTTCCCCACTGGCTCTTGAGGCGATAGACGGCAGACCCCTTCTGCCGCCACACGTGACTCATGAGACCCTTCCAGTGGGGATAGCCATTGGTGCCGTTCACAGAGAGTCGGTCTGTCTCCAGGTGATTTCGTCTCCACACTACTCGGTGGTCTTGGGGTACCCCTGGCTCCAGAAGCATAATCCGACTTTCGATTGGAGATCGGCCGAGATCCTCTCGTGGTCACCGCAGTGTGGGGCTAGTTGCATCCATGGGCCTGTCAAGTTGCTGTGTACTTCCTCGGACTCTCTGTTGCCTCCTGAATACGAAGAGTACCGGGATGTATTCGATAAGGTGCGCGCGGTTGCCCTACCTCCGCACCGCCCATACGATTGTGCCATAGAGTTACAATCTGGTGCCGTTCCTCCTCGTGGCAAAGTCTATCCACTGTCGGTAGCGGAGAATGAGGCCATGGAGGAGTACGTGAGGGAGGCGCTTTCACGCGGACACATTCGCAAATCCTCGTCCCCGGCAGGGGCTGGATTTTTCTTTGGGAAAAAGAAGGGCGGTGAGTTGAGGCCTTGCATCGATTACAGGGGTCTCAATCGCATCACGATCAAGAACGCTTACCCGATACCCTTGATTTCCGAGCTGTTCGATCGCCTCAAAGGGGCCACGGTCTTTACCAAACTCGACCTGAGGGCGGCATATAACCTGGTAAGGATCAAGGCGGGCGATGAGTGGAAGACCGCGTTTAACACCGGGACCGGTCATTATGAATCCTTGGTTATGCCCTTTGGGTTGTGCAATGCGCCCGCAGTCTTCCAGGAATTCATCAACGATGTTTTCCGTGACCTGTTGCAGCAGTGTGTGGTGGTCTATTTGGATGACATCTTGGTATATTCTGAATCCATGGAGGCCCACATTATGGATGTCAGACGAGTGTTGCAACGGTTACGAGAGAACAGGCTGTTCGGTAAGCTTGAGAAATGCGAATTTCACCGATCCCAGGTAACCTTCTTAGGTTACATCATTTCCGCTGAGGGGTTCTCCATGGATCCTGAGAAGGTTTTGGCTGTCTTACAGTGGCCCCAGCCCAGTGGTCTCCGTGCCCTGCAGCGCTTTTTGGGCTTCGCCAATTATTATCGGAAGTTCATCAGGGACTTTTCTATGCTAGCCAAGCCTCTCACGGATCTGACCAGGAAGGGCAGTAATTTCCAGGTCTTGCCGCTCGAGGCCATCCGAGCTTTTGAGGCTCTAAAGTCCGCCTTTGTGTCGGCTCCGATTCTGTCGCATCCCAACCCTGGGTTGCCCTTTGTCCTCGAGGTGGACGCGTCTGAGACGGGAGTAGGCGCCCTTCTGTCTCAGCGTAGAACACCAGAGGGTCCTCTGCTTCCTTGTGGGTTTTACTCCCGGAAACTGTCTTCCACGGAGTGCAACTATCAGATTGGTGACAGGGAGTTATTGGCCATCGTGCAGGCCCTTAAAGAATGGAGGCACTTGCTCGAGGGTTCGGTGGTTCCGGTTCTCATCCTGACGGACCACAAGAATCTGACCTACCTTTCTGAGGCCAAGAGATTGACACCACGTCAGGCCAGATGGGCTCTGTTCTTGTCACGTTTTAATTACGTGGTCTCCTACCTACCCGGTTCCAAGAACATCAGAGCGGATGCCTTATCACGGCAGTACTCCGAGCTGTCCGGGGAGGAGTCGATTCCGACTTCGGTCATACCTCCGAATCAGATCCTGGCCGCCATTCGCACCAGCCTGACCTCTCCCCTGGGTGAGCAGATTTTGGCGGCTCAATCTGGTGCTCCCTCTGGGAGACCCAACGGCAGGTGTTTTGTGCCTGAGGAGTTGCGCACTCGGTTGTTGCGAACCTACCATAACTCCAAGGCCGTGGGGCATCCTGGAAAGAATCAGCTGTCCTGGGCTGTTTCACGTCTGTTCTGGTGGCCTTCTCTACGTTCCGACATCGCCACATATGTAGCGGCATGCTCCGTTTGTGCCCAGAGTAAGTCCCCTCGGCACCTTCCGTTGGGCCTTTTGCAACCCATAGCCACCGGGGAGCGCCCATGGTCACACCTGGGGATGGATTTCATTGTGGACCTCCCTGCATCCCGAGGCCATACGGTCATTCTCATGATTGTGGATCGGTTTTCCAAAATGTGCCACTGTGTTCCTCTCAAGAAGTTACCCTCTGCACAAGAGTTGGCCACGATTTTCACCAGGGAGGTCTTCCGGTTGCACGGTTTGCCCAAGGAGATTGTGTCGGATCGGGGGAGTCAGTTTGTGTCCAGGTTCTGGCACGCCTTTTGCTCCCAGTTGGGGATTCATCTCTCTTTCTCCTCGGCCTACCACCCTCAGTCCAATGGGGCCGCAGAACGATCCAATCAGGCCTTGGAGCAATTCCTTCGTTGCTATGTCTCCGATCACCAAGACAATTGGGTTGACCTCCTGCCTTGGGCTGAGTTTGCCAGGAACACGGCGGTGAACTCTTCCTCTGGGACGTCTCCCTTCATGACCAATTATGGATTCCAACCTGCAGTGTTACCGGAGGTATTCTCTCCCCAGGATATTCCGGCTGTGGAGGATGACCTTTCCGTCCTACGTGCTTCTTGGGTACAGATCCAGAGGTCCCTTGAGGTCTCTGCGCAGCGCCAGAGACTCCAGGCTGATCGCAGATGAGCGCCCGCTCCTTCCTACCAGGTCGGAGACCGTGTATGGTTGTCCACCCGCAACCTCAACCTTCGAGTGCCCACTCCCAAGCTGGCGCCTCGCTTTGTTGGTCCCTTCCGAGTGCTTCGCAGGGTAAACCCGGTAGCCTATGCCCTTGCGCTTCCTCCTGGCATGCGGATCTCCAACGTGTTTCATGTCTCCCTGTTGAAGCCATTGGTGTGTAATCGTTTCACTTCCTCGGTTCCTCGGCCCCGTCCGGTCCAAGTGGGCAATCGTGAGGAATATGAGGTGAGCAATATCCTGGACTCACGCCTGGTCCGCGGTCAGTTGCAGTTTTTGGTCCATTGGCGTGGTTATGGTCCAGAGGAGCGTTCCTGGGTTCCCTCCGCAGATGTCCATGCTCCTGCTTTGCTCCAAGCCTTCCACGCACGCTTCCCTCAGAAACCGTTCCTTACTCCGCGGAGGAGGGGCCCTTGAGGGGGAGGTACTGTCATGGTCTTACCTTCTTACTGCTCTCCTTCGTTTGACATGTGCTGGCGGCCATCTTGGTTTCTGGGTTTCTTGTAGCCTCCCACCCTGCGGCTTCTCCTTCCCACTGGGAGGAGCTGGATGCCTAGCTCATATATATAGGAGGTCTGTGGCTTCAGTTCCTTGCTTGGTCCTCCTGTGTTCACATGCTTCTAAGACTGCTGCTGCTTCTGGTTCCTGATCCTGGCCTCGTCTGACTACCCCGTTGGTTCCTGATCCTGGCTTCGTCTGACTACCCTGCTGGTTCCTGATCCAGGCTTCGTCTGACTACCCTTCTGGTTCCTGACCTCTGTCTACGCAAGACCCTGCTTCGGTTTAGCCATCCGTTTGGACTTTTGCTTACAGCTTGATTTTCAATAAAGCCTTCTTATTTCCACTATCTCTTGTTGTACGTCTGGTTCATGGTTCCATGACACAGCGGTGGTGCGGGGATCGGGAGCAGGGTAATTATATTACCTGTGAGGGGCCCGGCACATGGGGGGGGGGGCTGTTTGTGAAATTGCATAACCCCTTTAAACAATAGAAGGATTTTATATTTTTGTGTTTTTTTTGTTATGTTTTTTTGTGTGGTATCAATTTGGTATTGAGTATAAAGTCAAAATGCTAGTATTGTGACATCCCTAATATGCACTCACAGCTTTTCATTTTTTTTTTCCTTACTTTTAAAACAATGGCCCAGATTTACTAACCCTAAATATGGCGTAATCTTAGACCGGCTTTCTAGACCTGCACCAGATTTATCACAGGGCCTCAGGCTGGATGATACATCTGGTGCAGGGATAGACACTTTTGTCTTGGCTTAGGGCTCATTCACACGACCATATGAATGAGTCTGCATTCATTCAGCAATTTTGCGGAACGGGTGCGGACCCATTTATTTCAATGGGACCGTAAAAGATAAGGACAGCACACAGTGTGCTGTTCGCATCCATGGTTCCGCAAAACAGTACGGTCGTGTGAATGTAGCCTAATGTGTATGGACAGCTTTTTTCTTATAGGAGTAATTTTGGGCTACGATTTTTCAATTGGTCTCTATTAAAACTTTTCAGAAGTTTTTGTCCTATGGGGATAAATTTCAGCCTAGCTGCAGAGCATCTTAGTTTCAGTTCTACACTGAGTCCCGTTATCTTCCTGTTCTGATAGCAACAAACGGTATAGCCCGTATCTCTGAATTACTGACTTGGGCTACTCTTACATCTGCGCTTTCTCTTTCCACTATTGAGATCCGTCATAGGATCTCAATAGCGGGGGAAAACACTTCCGTTTTGTCCCCATTCATTGTCAAACAGACAATAGCGGAAAAGGAAAGCGCAAGGGTGAAAGTAGCCTTAAGCCTTTAACTACACTTAGCATGGCCCTCCAGTTGAAGTTCTATTGTCCATTGTCTCAGCAATACATTTGTTTTGGTAGAGCCCTGCTTTTCCATTTTCTGTGCCCCGTACATTGTGTTTTTTCTTTCGGTTCATAGTTAATGCTGTGCACGGCAGAGTATATAGTTTTAAAAAGCAGATAACAAAAAGGGTAACCCGTCTTCTCACTATTTTCTTCATAGCACTGTAATCTACATTCAGATATTTATTCGATGCATGACATATTGGTTTTATAAATGTAAAATTTGATGCAAAAAGCTTACTTCTATTGTGCACCATTTTCCAATTATTTGATTGCAGCTAACAACGAAACAATTGATATTTTTATTCTGGTTGCCATGGCTTTTCTTTATATTTCTTTTTTTGTTTCTTGATTTCTACATGATTACTAGAACCTCATGTATATAATATATAAGTGTAGATTTTTATGACTATAATATACTAGAAGAAATACAGTAATGGAGTAATACAGTACTTGCACATAATTGTACATAAATATAACTCATAAAGAAGCACTCAAGGAATATTTTGGAGATCTAATGCTAACCAGCAATCCTCTAGCAGTGTAATTTGATTCATCCTTAGATCAGTTGCATCCATGCGTTTTGAACTCTATCATTATGGACAGCCGTATCATGTGATCCCAGTTTGACCGCCAGTCCAGAGCTTGCGCTCCTGTGTAAACAGGATGTCGGTCTCTCCTGTGTGGCTTACTTCCTGTGAACCACAGTATTACATCATACACTATTATTCCATCCTGCCAGCTATCCATCCACAACCTCAATACCATGATGAGCATTTTAATATCAGCTTTCTCAAGTTGGCGGTAAAACGCACAAGTGGTGGTCATTTTTATTATGGGTCATTATTTTTTTCATGTGGGTTGATAAAAAAAAAGTCTACTTGGGTTTTCTATACGTATTGTATGTGTTTGTAGCTTTGGGATGTGTGTACATGCACTCCTGTAGCTGATTGTTTGTACTATAGTACTGTGTGTATTGTACCTTTTATACCACTTCTGGGCTTATTTGAGCTAATAAAGTATTGCCTAGTATAACCCATGACTACTAACTCTTTATTGTTTTAATAGTTTTTAGGTTTTTTATGCTTGTGATGACATTTTGTAGATAGCTATTTTCAGGGTATTTTAAACTATTACCTGTGTAGCTAGCTTATTACTGAAGAGCTTACAACCCTTTCAAGAGCAATAAACTAAAACATATAAACTGATTTACAGTAAGTGCTGCATTTGTCTAGGTCATAAAAGGTCATATGTTTGTTACATTGCATTTTCTAGTGTCAGTAATTGTGTATCACTGACAAAATATAAATGACTATCGGGGAGGTGACCACGTGATAAAATAAGGCACAAACATAGAAACACTAAACCGTCTGGGCTGTTTTATTGCCTACATCTGTCAACATACTTCAGGCAGTATATAAATCCGTGTACGTGATGTGCCTGACAAGTTGACAGTTTAGAGCTCATTTACGGACAGACGAGCCTCTTTTCTTTAGATTGATGATTTTGCCCTTTAATTTACCAAATGAATGTACAAACCGGATTCCAAAAAAGTTGGGACACTATACAAATCGTGAATAAAAACTGAATGCAATGATGTGGAGGTGCCAACTTCTAATATTTTATTCAGAATAGAACCTAAATCACGGAACAAAAGTTTAAACTGAGAAAATGTACCATTTTAAGGGAAAAATATGTTGAATCAGAATTTCATGGTGTCAACAAATCCCCAAAAAGTTGGGACAAGGCCATTTTCACCACTGTGTGGCATCTCCCCTTCTTCTTACAACACTCAACAGACGTCTGGGGACCGAGGAGACCAGTTTCTCAAGTTTAGAAATAGGAATGCTCTCCCATTCTTGTCTAATACAGGCCTCTAACTGTTCAATCGTCTTGGGCCTTCTTTGTTGCACCTTCCTCTTTATGATGCGCCAAATGTTCTCTATAGGTGAAAGATCTGGACTGCAGACTGGCCATTTCAGTACCCGGATCCTTCTCCTACGCAGCCATGATGTTGTGATTGATGCAGAATGTGGTCTGCATTATCTTGTTGAAAAATGTAAGGTCTTCCCTGAAAGAGATGACGTCTGGATGGGAGCATATGTTGTTCTAGAACCTGAATATATTTTTCTGCATTGATGGTGCCTTTCCAGACATGCAAGCTGCCCATGCCACACGCACTCATGCAACCCCATACCATCAGAGATGCAGGCTTCTGAACTGAGTGTTGATAATCACTTGGGTTGTCCTTGTCCTCTTTGGTCCGGATGACATGGCGTCCCAGATTTCCAAAAAGAACTTCGAATCGTGACTCGTCTGACCACAGAACAGTCTTCCATTTTGCCAGACTCCATTTTAAATGATCCCTGGCCCAGTGAAAACGCCTGAGCTTGTGGATCTTGCTTAGAAATGGCTTCTTCTTTGCACTGTAGAGTTTCAGCTGGTAACGGCGGATGGCACGGTGGATTGTGTTCACTGACAATGGTTTCTGGAAGTATTCCTGAGCCCATTCTGTGATTTCCTTTGCAGTAACATTCCTGTTTGTGGTGCAGTGTCGTTTAAGGGCCCGGAGATCACGGGCATCCAGTATGGTTTTACGGCCTTGACCCTTACGCACAGAGATTGTTCCAGATTCTCTGAATCTTCGGATGATGTTATGCACAGTTGATGATGATAGATGCAAAGTCTTAGCAATTTTTCGCTGGGTAACACCTTTCCGATATTGCTCCACTATCTTTCTGCGCAACATTGTGGGAATTGGTGATCCTCTACCCATCTTGGCTTCTGAGAGACACTGCCACTCTGAGAAGCTCTTTTTATACCCAATCATGTTGCCAATTGACCTAATTAGTGTTAATTGGTCTTCCAGCTCTTCATTATGCTCAAATTTACTTTTTCCAGCCTCTTATTGCTACTTGTCCCAACTTTTTTGGGATTTGTTGACACTGTGAAAATTTGAATCAACGTATTTTTCCTTTAAAATTATACATTTACTCGGATTAAACGTTTGATCTGTCATCTACGTTCTATTACAAATAAAATATTGACATTTGCCATCTCCACATCATTGCATTCAGTTTTTATTCACGATTTGTATAGTGTCCCAACTTTTTGGGAATCCGGTTTGTACTATTTTGTCTTGACATCTGTCAAATGTAATAAATACACAATTTTCTTCAACTTTTCTAATTTGCACTTTTGTATTTTTATTCCAGTGTCTGTGAGAAATCCCAGTCATGGCTCAGTCTTCTGATGCAAGTGTCGTTGGAGTTACAGATCCTGAGGACAACACCCCTAACATGATTGTCTACAGAAAAGTAAGGCTTTTTCTTTGCAGTATTTGAGGTGGCTGGAATATGTAGTGAAATAAGAGACATTGACATCTCCCTCTGTAATGTAACACACTGAAGCCAACTCTGCACAGGCATTGAGCCAGCAAGAGATGAACAAGTATTCTGAGCACAGTGCTGTGCTATATAGAATATAGACTGTAACCAGGGGTGCACCACTAATTAGGCCAGGTGAGCACCAGGTAGGGACAAGAAGGGGGCAGCGGAAGGGCTATGGGCAATGAGCACGTTTATTGTGGCAATGGGGTTAGGTTAAGAAATTGGCATTGGGGGGCGGGGGCGCCGTTTGAGACAGCAGAAAGGCTAGGTGCACCCCTGACTGTAACCAACTGTATATGAAAACGACAATGAAAGCTGAACATAGGTCTAATTCTAGGCCAAAGCTCAAAATTAATTCTACTTGGCTTCAAATATTCATTAATTTCTATGCCAGTTTTGAAGCTCACCTATTGTTTCAACTAAACCACAATTTAAAGGGATGCTCCACTTTGGGCAATCTTGACTTTTTAATAAGATAATCACAGAGTATCTCTTGAGGTCTTTAGTGATCTGCTATCATCTGTGGAGGAAACTGGCAATAAGCGTTCACTTTTCCTGCAGTGCCATCACAGGAGAAACTAAGCATTGCACAGTTCTCATTCAAACCAATAGGTTGTCAGTGTAATGTTGGACAGAACAGTTCATCTATATGGAGAAGACGCTCTTTGTAACCACTCTCCCATCTGGCCAAGATTTGAGGACTCGCCAGTCTTTAAAGTGGACATATCCATTAAGCATGAGCTTGCCATCACAATGGAGCTTGACTGTCATGAGCCACTTGGGAGTCAGTAACGTAAAAACTACAAATGTAAATTACAATGACGATATAATAACTGTCTGCACGGATATGGGCCTGGAATTTTTTGAGAAATACACGAGGTAAAACCACCAATTCCTGCACATATTGAGGGAGATTTTAAAAAAAAAAGTGTAACATTAGATAATACATTTTTTCTCTGTTATCCCTTTTTCCGATTTATGGAAAATATGCCTTTTAAGAATCTGGTGCAAAGATCTAGCACCATTTTGGGGAATTTTATAACATTTTTATGCCGTAAAATGCTTTATGAGTCCGCCTTATTGCGTGGATTATAAATCCATTTCATAATCCCTGATACTGGAAGACATTTACAGCTGCAGGAAATAGACATCAAAACATAATATGTCGTTAGGGGCTGTTTCCCCTTCTAGAAACTCTAGCAATTTTTGCAAAAAATAAAAATAAAAATAAAAAAGATATATGGCAAGTTATTACCACCGTAGACTAACTGGAAGCTATGATGTTTTATCCCCTTATTACCACGAAGTTTTTCATTTTCAAAAGCCTTCTGCTGTCAAATCAAAGAGTTAGGGTGCGTAATGAATCTTTAAATTTCCTGTAGTCATGACAGTTTACACGGCCACATCAGAAAACACCAGAGATGTTTTAAAAGTCAGCATCTAATGCAATGCCCTATTTTCTCTCCAGTGAAGTTCTCACTTTTTGTAGAGCATATTTTCACTGCTACTTTATGGCATTTTAGAATCTACATTAACACTTTCAGATCTCTTTAATACTCTGTTTTTAGGTTATCGTTATTAGTATCAATACCATTTTTTTTCTTCTTTACAGAAAACAGGGAAAGTAGTTTGTAATGGTTATTTTATCGATTTTCCCTTTCCCTTTAGCCATAACAATGCTGAGTAGTTATTTAGTAATCTGTCGACATTATCCCCATCCAATAAATACACTTTCTGCTGAGTGTTCAGATGTACCTTTTATGCTTACTAGTTTACTTAGGTTAATTAGGTACAGTAGTTGGAATTTATCTTTCTTCATGAAGCAGAAAAGAAATTTGGAGCGATAGAGCCCTCCAGTTTAGCGCTCTCTGCTTAATTCTAAAGCCAACCTTAAAGCTTGCTTAATGGCTGTGTTTCTTTGTACAATCATAACTGTGAAGGAAAAGTTAGGTTTGGGCTTCCCTATTGTTTCTTTCAGCCATAATATTCCCTCTTTCAGCTGCACGGCTAGATGCATTTCACTCAGAAGCAGAGGGTGTCTCTCTTCTGTAGAATCTGCCAGCACTGTACTTCTGTGACATCCTTTCCCTTACTTCTCACCAAGTTTGTTTGCAGCTCTGGAGCTCACAGATTAGATAACAAGGGATAAATCACACTTGCAGGCACTTTGGAGGACCCTGTGATGTTCAGAAGCAGTGTAGAAGCAGTTCTTTTTATCAGGCTCACAATTTCAGCTGACCCTGACATGCCCCCACTTCCTCTCAGCTGTCTTCTGAGTCATTGTTAGTGGACTGCAACTTAGGTGGAAGCGAGACCCCTAGTGGACATGACTTTATAGCTTTTTTTCAGGTGTATACAGGCAGATTTTCTAAATGAAGTGATTCAGAAATTTGCTAGATACACCATTCTCTATTAAATGAAATTCTGTGAAAGTACAGTGACTTTTTAAAGGGAATGGTGTAATCTATGTTTAGTTCGTTTTAGTATTATTTAAGTTTATAGATGAAAAATAAAGTGTTTGATATTTTTTTAAATGTTGTGGCTACTTATATTTTTATTTACTTTACCGGAGGTGGCCATATTGGAGACATACACTTTGTTTCTTGTATAGACAGTGCAGCTCAGCACGTGCACTATATGGCAGTTAAAATAAATAGAAGTCATTTGGCAGCGAAATGTTCTCGATTTTTACAGTCTCTAGGAAGTGATGGGGAAAAAAAGCCTCTTCACCAGAGACTATGGAGTTGCAAACACATCTGTATGTATTATCTGGGGGAGAAAACAGAACTGGATCGCACATCCACAATGCTATGCTTTGATCTTAACTCGCTTCTCAGCGCCATTTTGAAGTGTACAGCCCCCCATACTGCATGCTGTACCAGAGGCATTAGTGTACATTTTGATCAAAAGGCATAAGCCCAATCACCACGCCAAGGTCGCCTCTTTGAGTGGGACCTACTCTGACAAAAAGGCGCAGCACAATGCGGTGACAAAGCTGCGCTGCCCTAGTAGGCGGCGGGACCCAGGAGTCAAACAGCAACCCTGCTGTCTGACAATGCCACCCATGGCACTGGGTCCCACCAACCCACCAGCACAGCGCTACAAAAACAATAGCCACCACGCAGTACTGCACCATGTGAACAGTTGTCTAACACAACATGTCCACTGCTGTCAGGAGCTGCAGGTCAATGACAACTTTATGTGAACTACTGTGATTAAAACCACCTGTGCCGAATGGGAGGAGTGCTAATACCAGTAATAAAGAAGAAAAAAGTCCAATAACAATTATCTGGGGGAGAAAACAGAACTGGATCGCACATCCACGCGCTGTGCTGGTGGGTTGGTGGGACCCAGTGCCGTGGGTGACATTGTCAGACAGCAGGGTTGCTGTTTGACTCCTGGGTCCCGCTGCCTACTAGGGCAGCGCCGCTTTGTCACCGCATTGTGCTGCACCTTTTTGTCAGAGTAGGTCCCACTCAAAGAGGCAACCTTGGCGTGGTGAGTGGGCTTATGCCTTTTGATCAAAATGTACACTAATGCCTCTGGTACAGTATGCAGTATGGGGGGCTGTACACTTTAAAATGGCGCTGAGAAGCGAGTTTAATTAGATCAAAGCTTAGCACTGTGGATGTGCGATCCAGTTCTGTTTTCTCCCCCGATAAACATCTGTATGTATATTGTGTAGTGTTGCAATCCTTCTTTATCTCGACCTCCAGCAATACTGAGCTATCAGTACCTTGCCAATCCTCTAACAATAATAAGATTATACTCATCCCGTGAATGTATATACAGCACAGCGAAGCTGGCAAGTGATCTGCAGCGAACAGGACCTTCCTGTGACTGCTCTAGTGACCTGTGTGTGCACTGTAATATTACTGACTGTTATACTACGTGGGGTTCTGTATGTTTTTGTATTCTGCTGCAACAGTTAAAACTCAAGAAAGTTTGGTCTATTAGTGATCAAGGAATCTAGGGAAAAAAGAGACAGGTTGCTCTTTGTATAGTATTTCCAAACAAGTAAGGGGACCCAGCATAGATCTCAAAAGGGAATAGCGCTCAGCTTATTCTGTTGTGTGGTGATACAATAGCTAGTAAGCATGTAGGAGGCGATAAGCCAAGGGAGCTGCATTCAATGGGGGAAACGGTTCCAGACAGTTGTCTCGACTGGATGATAGGAACTTCTGGATCTTGTGATTCTGATGAGGTTTTAACCAGAAACACACGGAAACTTTTCATCATTAAAGGGGTTCTCCGGGAATAAAGAAAATGAAAATAATTTTATTATAAATGTATTCCCAAATACCTTTCATTAGTTTTAATGCCTCGTTTTGTCTAATAGGCCGCCGTCCTATTAGTACACACAGAACCTGTCCTAATCGCACAGTTGGACAAGTTACTTCACAACACTGAGCTAAAGAGCTGCCTCATCCCCCTCACCTGCTTGTCAGGGATTATGATCCTGAATACAGATGATACGATTTTCAGCTTGATCTCTGTGGGAATGGAGTTCATGAGGAGATATGAAGTACAGAGAGGATGGACAGGACAGACCGTGGTAATGGAGACTGCATACAAGTGCTGCTGCTCATTATCCACACCACCACCTCCTCTCTGTACTTCATGTCTTCTCATGAACTCCGTTCCTACAGAGAGTCAGATGAAGATCTTATCAGCTGTATTCAGGATCACAATTCCTGACAAGTAGAGCAGAGAGGAGGATGAGGCAGCTCTTTAGCGTAGTGTTGTGAAGTAACTTGTACTTCTATGTGATTAGGACAGGTTTTATTTGTACAAATAGCACGGTGGCCATTTTATTTCCCCTGATGACTGCTCCACAGACAAAACAAGCCACCATTATAACTAATGAAAGTTATTTGGGAATATTTTTATAATAAGGTAATATTTAAGTATTTTCATTTTTTTTATTCCCAGAGAACCCCTTTAATAAAAATCTTTGGAGTAATATACACGTAATTCATTCTGTAAGCTTCCTAAGGGAAAAACAAAACACACAATAGAGCAACATAGGGCGTTATCATATTAAAACCATAAAAATAGGGGTGTAATAAGAAATTCTCACCTTGGGGAGTTGTCCTAGGAGTGCAACACCCCTGTAGGCATGTACATAGGACTGCATTAGACCTGCAGATGAGCATAACGATTGTCAGGAAAGAAGCGTTACTTCCGGTCAGTCGCCTGCTCATCATTGAAGGAGACGGGTGCTATTACATGCAGCGATCTCCTCCACAGCATAGGGAGGAATGATCGGCGATGCCATCGCTCACCCCCATGCAGACTCATTGTTTGCTGGCAGCAGAGAGTGATTAGACAGCACACCTGCATAAAAAATGTGATTGCCCGATGAACAAGGTTGTTCATCGGTAATCGGCGGCACTTTTATTCAGGCAGATCATCGCTAATGAGCGTTCTTACAAACGCTGTTAGTGATAATCTGGCCGACCCTCTGCAGGTCTAATACAGCCCATGATGGCTGCAGCTCGAAGTCCAAACCGGGATCACTGGTGGAGCCGGTGAAGATCGGTTATAAGTGTTAGAACAAAGGGACTTTGCAAGGCGCTGCTAAAGATGGAAGGTATTGAGTGGGGTCACTTAGACTTTTTATTTACAGTGTAAAAAGCAACTTGTTTCGGGACTGGACTATAACCTTCATCAGGCATTACACATCTGGAAATGCGCCTTGCAAAGTCCTTTTCTTCTGGCACATAGTACTGATCATCCATCCTGTGTATCTTTTTGGCTATATGATGGATTTTTGAGCGTGTTATTCTTATGTAACAGTGAGGCAGTATGCTTCATACACCAAGTCGGAACAAAAATATCATAAGATTATCAGCATACATCCTGGGAGTCCTTTTTCACAGTAGGCTAAATAATAGTATGCAATTCCTGTATTCTACAACTACCCTGAAAAGCTGGAAACCTTGGCCGGAAAGTGTCCCGTTACACGCATTACTGCTGCTTTTATTCAACCTGTATTAATGTGAAAATGTACTACAATGTTGTAATTTTCTATTTTCATTTTACATATGAAGTATGAACCATGGGGCAAAGTTATTAAGAGTGGCATTTTAGATGCTGGTCTTAATAAAGCCCCATAGCTGGTGGAGGATCTGCCAAAGTTATAAAGAGGTTCCGGCCTCTCCATAACGTCGGCACATCCAGCGCCAGTTCCTAGCTGTCTTACATTTAGACAATTTTCTATGCCTAAAACAGGCGTAGAAAATGGTAAATGAGACGGCCTGCTGGCCCGTCACCTTCCCCGCCCACGCCATTCCCACAATTTTAGACCTGGCGTGGACGGGGAGAAGTCGCAGATAGCAACATACATAACATAGTAACATAGTTTATAAGACTGAAAAAATACATCTGTCCATCCAGTACAGCCTGTTATCCTGCAAGTTGATGACCGTTGCGCTGCCATTTGCGCCTGAAATACGGCTAATATAGGCGCAATTCAGTATAATAAATGACCCCCTAAATGTTGCAATTTTTCATTAGCAAAACATTGTTTTCTTTTATATTAATGCTTAATGTTAGCTCCCGGCATCTGTTAACACCTGAATGCATTTGTGTGAATGGACTAGGACATTCTTGCAATGAAGACATTGTTTCCTCTATAGACTGTCCCTATTCACCCACTGATGATGAGATGATCACTGTGGGTTCAGCGCATGGATTCCCCAGCCAATTCACAAGAGTTACTGCCTGGGATCGCATCAGCTAGACATACGTCTCCCTTCAGTGACCTTGTGGTTATACATGCTGGCCATTCATGACCACAGATGGGCTGTGGTGGGAGCTGCTCTTACTAAGCGAGTCATTCTAAAAACAGGGTCCTAAGGGGGGGGGGGGGGGGTAAATCTTATATAAATGAAGGCTGTCTTTATGTGACATGTTTAAAGCTACAAGTAATATACCCATAGATATTAGAATGGTCATTTATTAATGGCTTTTGCGCAGGAGAATGACTCCCCTGACATAACTCCCATTGACTAAAATGAAAACCCGAGCCAGTGAGCAATTTCTCTACTAATGGGCTGTGATTAATCACCTTTATTGTGTTTATTAGTAGATGAAAAGCTCTGCTGACCATAACAAAAGTGCACTGGGATACACGAACGACAATCTGCCTACAGTGCACTATAAGACATAAAGTTAAATTATAGTTCAGCTATGTTAGTAGTAAACCGCTTCCTTAAAATAATACTAATCAGCATAATATGAGTAAAGGTTATAAAAATGACTGCTGTTTATAAGGTAATTTGTTTTTGTTTATATAATAGGAAAATCCTACAGTTTTTCAGTATTGTGGGGATGTGCTCGTGGTAGGCTACGGTAGCGGCGGCAGTATTGAGGCAATCATAGACAGTCTTTGTGATACACTGTGACTTTATTCACACCAACGGCATAACAGGCAATGTGCAGACCACACAGGTGCATATCCACATAGTGCATAGAACAAAAGTCCTTCCATAGAAAATAAACAGCAGGTTTGAGTCACCTTGTTTTGGACAGACCACAGCAGTTCTGCAGGCTTCTAGGCTATCTGCCTTTGTCTCCCTCAGGCCAGAGCCCCTTTGGCTTGTAGCACCACAGGTCCCAGGGCTATCCTTCAATGTGTGCTGCGCCCAGACTCTCCTTCATCAGCACTCACTCTGTCTGTGGAAATCTCCAGCTCAGCAAGACACACCCCACCCCCATCATCAGCAGGCTGGGTTCTTAAAGGCCCAGCTCCACCAAAAACCTGGGCTGGCCGTGGGGAACAGGACCTCTGGTGGCACGTATCGTCCGTCCATTATTATTCCGGGGACTCTCCTACAGTATACATGTGTCTAAAATTTTGCCCAGTTACCTTTCTTATATTGGTGCAGTAGGAGATGTTATTAGTGACTGACAGCTATATACATTCTTACACAGAGAATGCTATCAATCACTAATAACACCTCCCATTGTACAGATATCAGTGACTCACAGCTATCTCTGTATACACACTCACACAGAGAATTCTATCAATCACTAATAACACCTCCCCTGTGTACAGCTATCACTGACAGCTATCTCTGTATACACACTTACACAGGGAAGGCTATCAATCACTGATAAGAAAGCCCCTGTGTAACAGCTATCAGTGACTGACAGCTATCTGTGTATACATACTTACACAGAGAATGCTATCAATCACTGATAACACCTCCCTGTGTACAACTATCAGTGACTGACAGCTATCTGTGTACACACACTTACACAGAGATTGCTATAAATCACTAATATGCAGGGGTGAACTGGGAACTGTTAAAAATACTAAGTGGGCCCATTTTGTAGTTGGGTCCAAATGGATGGAAGGCAGGGCCAGCAATACCATATTGTGGCACATTATAACACCCCAACAGAGCCAAATACCACAGTCCATCACACAATACTGCCAAAAGCACAAAATACATCCCCAAAAACATCCATTGGGCGACCAAGAGGAGGGCCCAGGCGGCCCCCTGGGCATCGACCCAGAGGAAAATTTCCCTGTAAGGTCTACGGCTAATCCACCCCTGCTGATAACACCTCCCCTGTGTACAGATATCAATGACTGACAGCTATTTATGTATACACACTTACACAGAGAATGCTATCCAGAAATAGCAGAGATTTAAATGTATAAAAAGGCTACGTTCACATATACAACATAAACTGATGCTTACTGACCATAACTGATGCTCAAAATAATGGATAGGATTTTTTTTTAGGTTGGGTTCACATATGCGCAGTGAATTCCAGCAGTCTGTTCTTCCACTGGAACAGATTGCCGGAATTCACTGTATTCCAGAGGTCAGCAACCTTTGTGCTAAAGCTACTGAGAAACTACAACTTCCAGCATGCACGTGTACTCAGCTGTTCCTGCATTCCCACAGAAATGAATGGAGAATTCTGGGATTTGTAGTTTCAGAAGAATGTCAGAGATTGCTCATCCCTGCTGTAGTCTCTGTATATATGGAAATGTGTAGATAAGCAATTATGTAAAAAGAAAACAAACCTGGAAATATACTGTAAGCAGTGCTGGGTTTGCTTTAGCATGAAGAAAAAACAAGACCGGACTGTGTCTCAATACCAAGTATTTAGGGGGTCATTTAGTAACATAAATTGGCCTATTTCTAGCGCAGATTGTGGCGCAAATATTATTTTTTCGCCACAATCTGCGCCTTTTCCCCGCTCATGCCAGGTCTAAAAAAGGGGGAATGGCGTGGGCGGGGAAGGGGGCCTGTCTCATTTATCATTTTCTACTCCTGTTTTCGTCATAGAAAGTGGTCTAAATTTAAGCCACCAAGCAAGCTGGCGGAGATTTAGACCGGCGGTGGATGCTCTGCAGTTATGTAGAGGCCGACGCCTCTTTATAACTTTGACGGATCCACTGCCAGTGCATGGGGTTATTAAGACCAGCGTCTAAAACACCGGTCTTAATAAATGACCCCCTTAATTCCTCCTTTACACTTTTTTGACTTGTATTGAAAGAAGACAACAAAATATGTATAGCAAAATAAAATAGGTTCAAACAGAAAAAGTTTACACTCAGTATCTTACCAAGGGCATACGCTAGTCTCAGAAAATCAGAGCAGACAGAGCCAGGAATAGTTTGCAAAGCAGGGATTTAGTTCTCTTTTCTAGGGAGTAGCTTGTAATGGGCTCTAGATCTGTCCTTGCACAGATGGCAGTGCTTTAACAACAAGGCAGAAATGACAGCAGAGGAGAATGTAAATGTGGAGGGGATAGGTTAAAGACAGGAAGTGTTGATGGAAATGAAATGACATTGATGTGTAGATCTAATGCTTAAAGCCTCCTGGACAGAACAGAGACTTCAGTGATTTGCTATTCATTGATGTGTAATTGCTTTGCTTATTAGTTGGCATTTTTATTTCATTGGCATTTTCTCTCTCTTTATACATATCCACATCCACTCATTAAGTTTTTATAAGGCTGCTTTCACACGGCTGTTTGAGGATGTGCAGCTGTAACACCCCGAGTTTTGCTTTATTCCACTTCTTTATGGTGTAAACAACACGTTTGCTTCAAGTTGTCACCCAGATTCCCAGGTTACCCCACTGCTACTGCAGTATCAGGTGTGTTCTGCTCCGTTGAGCATGCATATTACGTTTTCGCATGTAAAATTTGTATATGTATGTCTGGATTTAGAAAGAAATTTAAAGGGAGTCCATCACCGAACTTTCACCCATTAAACTGTCAGTAATGGGCAGCGGAACAATGCACAAGCATGCTAGACATACCTTGATGTAATTTGTCCCTCCAGTGAATGTCCTGGAAAATAAGTTTTAACCCTATGGAAAATTGGCTCCATGTGCACTTGCCAGCTGGAGTCATCTGTTTTGGTCCCATGTTCATATGTGACTGCATTGCAACGCCCCCATTGCTCCTAGAGGCTCATTTGCATATATTAATTCATTTTTCTCAGCAGTGCGGGCACATATGAACATGGGACCAACACAGATGCCTTCAGCTGCCAAGTGCACATGTAACAGGTCAGCCAGTGTCATAGGTACACAACTGCTGACAGATGCCCTTTACGAATCCTGTCATGTGCACACTCGTAACATAGAATGAAAGCCTACTGGACTCCTAAGCATAAAAAGTGCAGGAAATTCCATCAACAATAGGGAATGGGTTTTGTTTTTCCTTTCTTTCTGACTGCTCTTGTAGTGTATCATTCTGCGGCTCTACCTCCCCTCCTCTCCTTCTTGCCATTGGGGTTCCTCAGGGTTTATTCCTAGATCCTATCCTCTTTTCTCTCTACACAGCCCCTATTGGACAGACTATTAGCAGATTTGGTTTCCAGTACGACCTTTATGCTGATGACACACAACTATACACTTCATCCCGTAACATCACCCTTGATGTACTACAGTCCACCAGTGACTGTCCGCTGTCTCATGTCCTCTCTCTATCTGAAAAGGAATCTTTCCAAAACTGAACTTCTCTTGTTTCCTCCATCTACTAACCTACCTAAACCCGGTATCTCCCTCTCAGTGTGTGGCACCATCATCACGCCTAGGCCTAACGCCCACTGTCTCTGTGTTATGTTAGACACTGATCTTTCCTTTACCCCCTATATTCAATCTCTTGCCCGCTCATGCCACCTGCACATCTAAAACCTCTCTAGAATACACCCCTTCGTTACTGTGGAAACAACAAAAACTCTCATTGGTGCCCTGATCCATTCCCGTCTTACTGTAACTCATTATTACTTGGCCTCCCCTCACCAGACTTTCCCCTCTCCAATCTCTCCTGAATGCAGCAGCCAGGCTCATTTATCTGTCTAACCGCTACTCTAACGCCTCCACCCTGTGCCAGTCATTGCACTGGTTGCCCATACAGTACAAGATTCATATTAAAGCCCTCATTCTCACCACAAAGCTCTCCACAGTGCTGCACCCCCTACTTCTCTTTCCTCATTTCTGTCTACCATCCTACCCTTGCCCTCCTTTCAGTTAATGACTAACGACTGACAGCCACCATAATCCGAACCTCTCACTCCCCTCTCAAAGACATCTCCTGAGCTGCACAAGTTCTCTGGAATGCTCTACCCCAAGAAATTTGGTTAATTCATAACCTGTACAGTTTTAGGTGGTCCCTAAAAACACATCTTTTTAGGTTAGCCTATCACATCCCCTAATCTAGCGTTCCTCCATTCCTCGCCATCCTCGCATCCTTCAGCATCATACATCTGAACCTGATCCATCATCAGATATCCATCACACCCCATGCACTCAGAAGCTCTACAGATATTGGCTGTTGACTGGCTCATGCAGCCTTAGATCTACTCCCCTATTGTGTTTTAAGATGGCCAAACCATTGTGCAAAACACTTGTTACCTTTTGTCTCACCCCTGTCTCCTCAGATTGTAAGGTCTAGCGAGCAGAGCCCTGATTTGTTTGTTGATTTGTTTGTTGCTGTTATTTATGACTCTGTTTGTACTTGAACCCTCTTAGTGTAAAGCACTGCCAATATATTGATGCTATATAAAGATTATTATTACGGCATGGCCTATGCAATAAAAAATGACATGTCGGCTTCATTCTGTGGGGCAGCACAATTTCAGTGATACCACATTTACGGTATATAGTTTTTGTGTTTTAATACTGAAAAAAAAAATACTTTGGAAAAAATTTATTTTTTCTTTGGATCACCATATTCTAACCCCCATAACTTTTTTTTTAGAGCTGTGTAAGGAAGGCTCATTTTGTTTGGGTGGTCTGTAGTTTTTATTGATACCATTTTGGAGTGTGCTTGACTTTTTGATCACTTTTAATTCAATTCAGTTTGGAGGGAGGGGAAGTGCCGAAAAAACTGCCATTTTGACCAAGTGAGAATCCAAGATTAGATGCTTTAGGTACCTACTTTCCCTGTAGATAAGGGTGGACATTCTTCCACTGGTCACAGCACGAACAACCTGCTGCCATGTGGAATTATTCATATTCATTTTTGAAAGCATCAATCATTCCATGGTGCTGTACATGAAGAGGGGTTACACCTAATATAAAAATATATTAAAAAAAGTGCTAAACATGAAACTATTAATAGACTGGTATAGAGGGGGAAAGGACCCTGCCTGCTAGAGCCTGCAATGTACAAATCACTAGGGATAAGAGCTACACCTCAAGCTGTGGCTGTATTGTGAGCTCTGAAGTTTTATCTGACCCTAAGGCATTTCTGGGTGATTGCAGTGATTGCCAAACCTATCAAGGCAGAGCTCTCTTCTCAAGTCCACAGCCTTACAAGGCCCGCATATGGTGCAACGTGGACAAGGACTGACGGCTCTAAAACAGTCTCTGGAACAGGACTGTCATAGTAGCAGCCCATGCCTGCTGCTGCACTGCTCTTTCTGGCAGGCATGACCACTGCTCTGCTCACCTTGTCCCCCATTCCTGGGCTTCAGGGGCTTGGACTTGCTCTCATCCTACTACAACTACCTGGTGGGCCTGGCCGCTTGAGTAACTGTGGTCATCCCTGCAGGCTGTGACCTGCTTCTTGCCAGCCAGCTCTCTCTGCCCCTAGGACGGGAATGCTACCTTAGGCTACCTTGGCCAGTGCATGCACAGTAATGTGGGAGGGTTAAAGTGTACTATATGTTGGCACATGGAATGCACTACAGGTATGTGCTATGCAGTTGCCAATAATTTCTACTATGTCTGAAGTAATTAACCATAGAACAATTAGCTAACAATTCACAACATTTTACAGAACTGTCAGCTTTAAGGACATGGCAAATTCTGATGAAAATAACCTCTAAATGGTGTTTCTAGATGTGCAAAGTATCCTTTATAAGGGCACGTTAGTGCTTGAATACGTGGAGTTCATGTGGTCAAGGTTTTATAGAGAATAACAGTGTCTTTTTAATACTCCATTTGTGTTGATGCAGAAATACTTGCAATATGTGCTTTATATGTCCAGAGCTATAAGGAGTTTATGACAGAGATAAAACGGCTGAGCTGTTAATGTCAGTTCCATTTACTCTATTGTGCTTTTATCTGTCCGTGTAATATGCTTATTTCACAGGAAGAAGCTTTCGGTACCTCCTGGTCTGAAAGCAGATGTTGAGCCTAGATTTCAACATCAGGAATCACAACTATCCAGTACATTTCCTTTCCTATTTTAAAAAGTGATAAATATATAGCAGACAATATACAGACCACCTATGGCACCTGCTACCCTAACAAAGTATCCCCCAGAAGAAGAAACCGCAAAATGGCGTTAAGGTAGCAGGTGCCATAAGTGGTCTGTATATTGTCTTTTACTTCTTAATGCAATTACTCTACAGACTTTTCCTGCCTTTAGGGCAGATAGTGACTGTTTAGGTATTTTTTATTTACCATACTATATTCATTATTAGCATCATCTCCATCAGTCCATTATGGCACTCTTTAGTGCATGTTGGCATTAAATAATCAGTGCTTTTCAATGATTATGTGATTAAAGGGGTTGTCCGAGTGTTTAATATGGATGACCTATCTGTAGGATAGGTCATCAGTATGTGATCAGTGGGGGGGGGGTTCTACACCCAGCATCTCCGCCGATCAGCTGTTTTAAGAGGTGCGGCTCTCTGGTGATTATCAAGGCCTTCTCGCAGCTTAAAAAGCACAGCGCCGTCCATTGGATAGCAATTGTGTTTGCCACTTGATTGAGACTGAGCTGCACCTAAGCCATGTGACCGATGAATGCGAGTGCCGTATGGTAAAATATACAATACCTAAGAGTCACTATCCCACCCAAAAGCTGCGGTCTCTACAAACAGCTGATTGGCGGGGGTGCTGGGAATCGGACCCCCCATTGATCAGATAGTAAAGACCTTTCCGAGTATTAAACTCTCAGGCAACATCTTTAATAAAGAAGTTTGTAACATTGTTTCATCATTATTGAAGGTACATGAGGTTGACTGTTAACATAGATTTATATGCCTTACATTATGGATGGTGATATCTTGTGGTTACATATCATGACTGCATAAAATATGGACAAGTCAGTACTGTAAAAACTCACAGCTGATAGAATAAATAGTATGCGTCGCTAGTTACGCAAAGCTTACAGGAGTTAGGGATGCTAAAACAAAAAAAGTTTATTAAATTATCCAGATTAAAAATGGGTGGAAGGTACCCCTATTGAATGTGAATAGAACCATTTAATACTTAAATTCCCTCAAACACACATAAATATGCCTGCCTACGGCCCCTATCCCACATGCACCTAAAGGCGTCTCCTATTTCTGGTACGTGGAGGTTTCGCCAGGTAGGACTAGTTAATGTGCAACTAGGGCAAGGAATTAAGCAGCAATGGACATCCACGTCTAATTGGTCTTTACTATCCCTGTCCAAGGCACACTGGCAGTCACGTAAACAGAGCCAAAGTAGAATCTGTGCTTTGCTAGAATTACACTGCTCTAATCTTCAGTATCGTTACAAACAAGAACTTAATTGCTCACAGAAGTGAAACAAAGACACCGGAATGTTCCCTAACATGAGCCCAGAGGCAACATTATAACACCATGTGCCCCGTGTAAATAGTAATCAAATGTATCTAGCTATACTTAACCACTTACCGCTACGCTAACGCCGAAAGGCGTCATCTCTGCGGCGCTCCCAGGCTACGCTAACGCCGATTGGCGTCATCTCGCGTGAGCCGAGATTTCCTGTGAACGCGCGCACACAGGAGCGCGCGTTCACAGGAACGCATAGTGCACAAGTTCATCTGCAGCCTGCCGGCCGCGATCATTGGCTGGCAGGCTGTAGATTTTTGAATCGTCCAATGAAATGGTTATGTCAGACGCTATTTTGAAAATAGCGTCTGATATAACTGCTGCCTGGTCCTCTGGTGGTCCCTTTCGCTTGGATCGACCACCAGAGGACACAGGCAGCTCAGTAAGTAGCACCAAACACCACACTACACATTAGATATTACCCTGTCATTTATTAACCCCTTATTTAGCACCTGATCACCCATATTAGACTCCCTGATCACCCCCTTGTCCACCCCCCTGTCATTGATCACCCCCCCTGTAAGGGTCCTTCATCCCTGCCAGGTAGTTAGCTACTTGCTAGGTAGTTTAGCGCCCACCGCACCGCACCGCAGTCACCGATTAGTCGCTGATTAGCGTCATCGCTGTCGCTAATCAGCACTAGTACTATATAGTATCTGTAAGTGATCAATACTGATCGCAATCAGATCTATATAAGTACATTAGTGTCACCTTAGGTTCTACAAAAAACGCTGTGTTCGCCCGATCAGGCCTGATCTTGTGCGCACACTTGCGTTCAGTCCGCCCCGCCGCAGTGACAGAATTTTTTTTTTCTGATCACTGCAAAAACACAGTAAAATCGCTGCGGCGCTATAAAGATCACTTTTGAGCTTTTTGGATCTTTATTAGCGATCGCAGCTTTACTTCGCAAGCACTCCCTTTTGCTAAGCAGGTTTGATCTTTTTCCCGGGTAGTCTCAGAGGAATACCCCCTAAATTTAGTGAACCCAAAATGTCAAACAAGGGGTATTCCGCTGAAGAGGCCTACAGGATTCTGGCCGTGATGGATGAAAGCGATGGGGACGCCTCATCCGCTGAATCCAGTGGTTCAGAATATGAACCTGTAGACAGCAGTGGCACTCTAACGGCTAGTGAGGATGACGAGGTAGAGGTCCCTGCTACGGCCAGACGTACCCGATCCCATGTAAGAGTTCTGCCTACCCTGCATGATGATCCTCATTTGCAGCAGAGTGGTGCTAGCGCTGATCTTGTTTATGGTGCGGCATACACCAGCAGCGCAGCACAGCCTGGACCTTCTACCAGCACTGCCGTATTCCCTGGTGAAGTGGCGAGCACCAGAAGGGCAGTTCCAGCTGGTACGGTGGCACGTGCAATAACTCCCCTGTCGCAGCCACCGCGTTCACAGGCCCGTAGAACCCTTAGTCTCCCAGAGGTGCTGGCAAATCCTAATTGGCAATCCCCTGATTCCGCCGCACCCGTATTGCCCCCTTTCACCGCCCAGTCTGGAGTTCGCGTGGAGACGGCTCATTTAGGATCGGCCCTTCAGTTTTTTGAGCTGTTCTTCACCGCGGATCTCTATGACCTAGTTGTGGCAGAAACCAACCGCTACGCCACACAGTTTATTACCGCCAATCCGGAAAGCTTCTATGCCCAGCCTTTCCGGTGGAAACCAGTCACCGTTTCCGAGTTTAAATTTTTTTTGGGCCTTCTCCTCAGCATGGGTCTAACAATTTTTTTTTTATTGCGGTCATATTGGTCTAAAGACCCAATACATTTCATGCCCATGTTCTCTGCTGCAATGTCTAGGGCACGTTTTGAGGCCATCATGTGCTTTATGCATTTTACGGACAATAGCACCTGTCATCCAAGAGGCCACCCTGCTTATGACCGGCTCCATAAAATTCGGCCCCTCATAGACCATTTGTCATCCAGATTTGCAGATGCGTATACCCCTAATCAAAACATCTGCATAGACGAGTCCCTAGTACATTTTACCGGGCGCCTTGGCATAAAACAGTACATCCCCAGCAAGCGCGCCCGGTATGGGGTCAAACTGTATAAGCTCTGTGAAAGGGCCACAGGCTATACATATCGTTTTAGGGTCTATGAGGGAAAAGACTCAAAACTGGAGCCGGTCGGATGTCCTGACTACCTGGGGAGCAGTGGCAAGATTGTCTGGGACTTGGTGTCACCCTTACTCCACAAGGGGTACCACTTATACGTGGACAATTTTTACTCAAGCGTGGCCCTCTTTCGGCACTTACATCTAGTCGGAATTCAATGCTGTGGCACCGCGCGACCTAGTCGCCGGGGCTTCCCCCAACGGCTCGTTAGTACCCGACTTGCACGGGGGGAGAGGGCTGCCTTGTGTGACCAAGAACTGCTCGCGGTGAAGTGGAGGGACAAGAGGGACGTTTACCTTCTGTCCACCATTCATGCAGACACGACTGTCCAAATTGAACGGGCAACTGGAGTCATTGTGAAACCCCTCTCTGTCCACGACTATAACCTTCACATGGGAGGGGTGGACTTCAATGACCAGATGTTGGCTCCCTATTTAGTTTCCCGCAGAACCAGACGCTGGTATAAGAAGGTGTCTGTTTATTTGATCCAATTGGCGATGTACAATAGTTTTGTTCTCTACAGTAAGGCTGGGAGAACAGGATCCTTCCTAAAATTCCAGGAAGAGATCATTTCGGAAATCCTGTATCCAGGAGGGTCCGTGCCCCAAGGCCCTGATGTAGTGAGCCGGCTACATGGCAGACACTTCCCGTCTGTCTATCCTGGTACCCCAACTCAACGTTCCACAAGAAAAAGATGTCGTGTCTGTAGCAGGGGTGGAATAAGGCGTGACACCACCTTTTTTTGTCCTGACTGTCCTGACCAGCCTGCCCTATGCATAGGGGAGTGTTTCCGCAAGTTCCACACTCAGGTACATTATTAGCATAGGGATTGCGTACACAGGACAGGCACACAGGGGTCTTAGGGCCCTTTCACACAGAGCTGCCACAAACCTCTCCTTTCACCTGGGACAAAGTGCATAATGTACTTCGCCGCATCTCTGGGCAATTTTCGCTTTGCACATTGTCCCATGGGGAAGGAGAGGTTTGTTCAATAAAGGTAAAAAAAACAAAACAAAAAAAAAATCACCGGTAAGCAAAAAAGTTATTGTTCTGTTTCAAAAGTTTATAAAAGTTAATGTTAATAAATTTATTGCGTTGCGGCCTGGCTCTTTTTTTTTTTTTTTTTTTTTTTACCTTCTAGGTGGACCAAGCGATCAAGCAGCTGCAGCACTGATGTGCATTCTGACAGAAGCATTGCGCTGCTGTCAGATTACACAAAAGTCAGTGTATGCGGCGCTGCAAGACGAGATTTCTCCTCTGCAGTAACAGATACGTTTGCCAAGGCATACGAGCTGAGGAGGAGGCGGCGTTCCTATGCTTTGGCAAACACTTTGTATATATAAAAAAATATTAAAAATCCCGGCAATGATTTATTCATCCACATCGATTGATGTGAATGGAGAAATCGGGTTTGCCAGGGCATACGAGCTAAGTGGGTATGGATGTTGGGCGGAGCTCCTATGTCCTGGCAGACGCCTTTCCCCTCCTTTTCTTTTTTGGGCAGAGATTTTTTCATCCACATTGATCGATGCGAATGAAGAAATCTGTGCCGTTCATTTTTTTCTTTCAGCCCAGAGGCTGAACGGGAAAAAAAATCTCATTACCTGTATGCTCAATATAAGGAGAATAGCAGAAACTCCTAATGCTGGCCATACATGTAATGATTGCGGAGACCCTCAAATGCCAGGGCAGTACAAACACCCCACAACTGACCCCATTTTGGAAAGAAGACCCCAAGGTATTTGCTGAGGGGCATATTGAGTCCATGAAAGTTTTAAATTTTTGACCCAAGTTAGCGGAAATTGAGACTTTGTGAGAAAAAACTAAAAAAAAATCAATTTCCGATAACTTATGCCAAAAATGTTTTTTTCTATGAACTCGCCATGCCCCTCATTGAATACCTTGGGGTGTCTTCTTTCCAAAATGGGGTCACATGTGGGGTATTTATACTGCCCTGGCTTTTTAGGGGCCCTAAAGCGTGAGAAGAAGTCTGGGATCCAAATGTCTAAAAATGCCCTCCTAAAAGAAATTTGGGCACCTTTGCGCATCTAGGCTGCAAAAAAGTGTCACACATGTGGTATCGCCGTACTCAGGAGAAGTTGGGGAATGTGTTTTGGGGTGTCATTTTACATATACCCATGCTGGGTGAGATAAATATCTTGGTCAAATGCCAACTTTGTATAAAAAAATGGGAAATGTTGTCTTTTGCCAAGATATTTCTCTCACCCAGCATGGGTATATGTAAAATGACACCCCAAAACACATTCCCCAACTTCTCCTGAGTACGGCGATACCAGATGTGTGACACTTTTTTGCAGCCAAGGTGGGCAAAGGGGCACACATTCCAAAGAGCACCTTTAGGATTTCACCAGCCATTTTTTACAGATTTAGATTTCAAACTACTTCTCACGCATATGGTCCCCTAAATTGCCAGGGCAGTATAACTACCCCACAAGTGACCCCATTTTGGAAAGAAGACACCCCAAGGTATTCCGTGAGGGGCATGGCGAGTTCCTAGAATTTTTTATTTTTTGTCACAAGTTAGCGGAAAATGATGATTTTTTTTATTTTTATTTTTTTCCTTACAAAGTCTCATATTCCACTAACTTGCGACAAAAAAGAAAAAATTCTAGGAACTCGCCATGCCCCTCATGGAATACCTTGGGGTGTCTTCTTTCCAAAATGGGGTCACTTGTGGGGTAGTTATACTGCCCTGGCAATTTAGGGGCCCATATGCGTGAGAAGTAGTTTGAAATCAAAATCTGTAAAAAATGGCTGGTGAAATCCTAAAGGTGCTCTTTGGAATGTGTGCCCATTTGCCCACCTAGGCTGCCAAAAAGTGTCACACATCTGGTATCGCCGTACTCAGGAGAAGTTGGGGAATGTGTTTTGGGGTGTCATTTTACATATACCCATGCTGGGTGAGAAAAATATCTTGGCAAAAGACAACATTTCCAATTTTTTTATACAAAGTTGGCATTTGACCAAGATATTTATCTCACCCAGCATGGGTATATGTAAAATGACACCCCAAAACACATTCCCCAACTTCTCCCGAGTACGGCGATACCAGATGTGTGACACTTTTTTGCAGCCTAGGTGGGCAAAGGGGCACACATTCCAAAGAGCACCTTTAGGATTTCGCAGGCCATTTTTTACAGATTTTGATTTCACACTACTTCTCACGCATATGGTCCCCTAAATTGCCAGGGCAGTATAACTACCCCACAAGTGACCCCATTTTGGAAAGAAGACACCCCAAGGTATTGCAGATAATTGAAGAAAGGTCCCGGAGACAGATCAAGTTCCTCTGATAGCTCTTCTTTATTGTTCAATATAATTCACAGTTATAACCACCACATACACGATAAACGTTGATGCGTTTCGGGTGAGTACCCTTAGTCGTAACAAATTGCCTTATGTGAACCTTCTATATAAAGGGGTTGAACCATTCACCACCCAGTGAGGTGGGTGGGAGTCTCCAACTCCATAGGTTAACACATAAATGGCACACCTTTTTTCGTTTACTCCATTCATCATGGTTGTAATCGAAAACACCTTAAGCGGACAGTTTTCCAGAGAAATTAACCCTGGACTTGCCAGGATATTCATTCCATGACAAAAAAGCCGCATAATGTGAACCAACACCATATCATTAATTAAAATAGAAACATTTAATACATGCATAAAAAATGATGAAACATCCAGATACAAACTAAACATAAAAGGCTTTCTGATAAGCAGCAGTCCGTTCTTATACAATAACTATATAAGGAGATATGTCTGAAAAGCCGCTAGTTTTTTGGCATTGATAAAGGCATGATATCTTTGCAGACCTGGATCCAAATTCATACCTGTTCTATACATTAGTGTCTGCAGTTAGATTTATGGTGAATAACATGATATAATACTCCACTTGTCATTAACCCCGGGTGCGCTGAATTCATCTTATTTATATGTAGCCGAAATCAAAGGAAAACATGTCAATAACCAGTCGTCCTCAAGTGGGCAAATGAACAAGAAAAGATATATATACCGATGAACAGAGATAAGTGTGATATGCTAAAATCCAAGTAACCTAAGACTCAACAATCAAAACCACTGTTAGATTAAACATGAGTGTTATATTATGTGAGGAAGATGACACAATATACCAGTAAGCACTCAACCATATTTTGAGTGTTCACTGGTAAACATAGATCAACTCCCTCTTCAAGTTGAGACCTGCTGGAATCCTGGTGCCAAGCCTGAAAATCCAATAGGCCTCACGAAGAAGGATTTTTTTCTTGAGGTCGCCACCTCTCCTGGGAGCCAAAACCCTCTCAATAGCATAAGCCTGAAAAAATGATGACGGGCATGTTCTTGTATAAAGTGCCTTGCTATGTTAGAGATATTGACACTATTCGGATTTTTTATATAATTTAAATGTTCTAAAATGCGGGTTTTGAACTTACGTGAAGTGCTGCCAACATACATCAGATCACAGTGAGTGCATTTAATGACATAGACAACACCCTCCGTGTTACAGTTCATATAACTCTGGATGGAAAATTTGCATGAATGAGCTGCATTATCAAATGACTTTGCCGGCAGCACATAAACGCAAGTCTTACAAGGATGACCTCCACATTTGGTAAATCCTTTATAGGTAAGCCAGTTGGATTTAAAATTATTACCTTTACTACTGGCGGTGTAAAAGGATGGAGACAGAGAGCAGGACAGAGTGGGTGCTCTTCTGGAGACGATCCTACAGCCCGATTTCAACGCTTGATATAAAATATCGTCATCGAACAGAATGGGTAAACATTTTTTTATTGTTGAGCTGATTGTATTAAATTCTCTGCTATATGTCAGAGATAGGGTAGGAACAACTTCCTGGTCGCCGTCTCCAAATGCCTCTACACCGCCAGCAGGTGTACGTATCCTGGACCTAGATTTAGACCTTCCAAATAGCATATCTTTCCTATCCCTCCGTATTGCTATGTCTCTCCCTCTTTTGATCATCCATGAAGGATCATTTCTGTCTCTCAATCTCTCCTCCACTTTATTAAATTCCTCATCCAGCTTCTCTATCTCACTACAATTCCTGGCTGTGCGCATAAATTCACCCACGGGTATTGCTCTGACAGTATGCATGGGATGGTGGCTTTTAGCATTTAGTATGGAATTGCCTGCCACTTCCTTTCTGTAAGTGATGGTGTGCACTATCTCACCCGGAACCCCGCGGAGTGTCAGATCAAGGAAATTGGTATGGGATTCATGTGTAACACATGTGAATTTCAAGTTGTAATTATTATTGTTCAAATATGCCTGGAGGTCTGGTACGGCAGACACACCACCGGCCCACACCATGAGTACATCGTCGATGTATCTGCCGTACCAGACCAGACCAGGCATAAATGGATTATCCAAATTATAAATATACTTCTCCTCCCAATATGACATGGTCAGGTTGGCCAGAGACGGTGAGAATCTAGCCCCCATTGACACTCTGCGGGTTTGTAGGTAGTGCACACCATCAAACACAAAATAATTGTGAGTCAGAAGGTATGTGGTAATCTGACAGACAAAATCAATATAATCGGAACTGAGTCCGGTATACCGATGTAAATGGTATTCCATTGCCAGCAGAGCAACCCCGTGGGGAATAGAGGGATAGAGAGAAACTACATCAGCCGTTATCCAATTGTATTCATCTTCCCATTTAAACCTATACATGGCCCGTAATACGTCCCCCGTATCCTTCAGGAAACCTGGAGTGCGTCTGACTAGGGGCTGGAGAATATTGTCCAGCCAACTACCCAGACGCTCTGTCAGTGAACCTATGCCGGACACTATTGGACGAAGGGGGGGCGGATGGACGCCTTTATGGACTTTAGGCAATGCGTGTATGATCGGGGTGACTGGGGCATCCACGCACAAATATCTATATTCACCATCACTGAAAATGCCCAGGTCTTTGCCCTTTTGTATCAGTGGTGAATAGTCGGCCATGTACTCCCGTAAGGGGTCTCCTGGCAATTTATTGTACGTGGATGCATCAGCCAACATTTCACGTAGCTGATTGCCATAAATTTCTTTGTCCATGACGACCACCGCCCCCCCCTTGTCCGCCATTTTAATAACCAAGGAGTCAAGTTTCTGTAATTCCTGGAAAGCTTGAATTTGTGATGTACTTAAATTGTTATGACTCATGAGTATAAGTTTTCTTGCTTTCCATCTCTATACTTTTTAATTCCTTTTCCAGTACCTCCTGGAAGATATCCATACTTCCCGTACGAGAAATAACAGGGTAAAATTTGGTATTTCGTGTACGGAACCTTCCAGATGGGCTTGGCAAATCCCTAACTCCTTGTTCCTCCTGGAGTCCCTCAAGGAAAAAATCCTTCTTCGTGAGGCCTATTGGATTTTCAGGCTTGGCACCAGGATTCCAGCAGGTCTCAACTTGAAGAGGGAGTTGATCTATGTTTACCAGTGAACACTCAAAATATGGTTGAGTGCTTACTGGTATATTGTGTCATCTTCCTCACATAATATAACACTCATGTTTAATCTAACAGTGGTTTTGATTGTTGAGTCTTAGGTTACTTGGATTTTAGCATATCACACTTATCTCTGTTCATCGGTATATATATCTTTTCTTGTTCATTTGCCCACTTGAGGACGACTGGTTATTGACATGTTTTCCTTTGATTTCGGCTACATATAAATAAGATGAATTCAGCGCACCCGGGGTTAATGACAAGTGGAGTATTATATCATGTTATTCACCATAAATCTAACTGCAGACACTAATGTATAGAACAGGTATGAATTTGGATCCAGGTCTGCAAAGATATCATGCCTTTATCAATGCCAAAAAACTAGCGGCTTTTCAGACATATCTCCTTATATAGTTATTGTATAAGAACGGACTGCTGCTTATCAGAAAGCTAAAGGCCTTTTATGTTTAGTTTGTATCTGGATGTTTCATCATTTTTTATGCATGTATTAAATGTTTCTATTTTAATTAATGATATGGTGTTGGTTCACATTATGCGGCTTTTTTGTCATGGAATGAATATCCTGGCAAGTCCAGGGTTAATTTCTCTGGAAAACTGTCCGCTTAAGGTGTTTTCGATTACAACCATGATGAATGGAGTAAACGAAAAAAGGTGTGCCATTTATGTGTTAACCTATGGAGTTGGAGACTCCCACCCACCTCACTGGGTGGTGAATGGTTCAACCCCTTTATATAGAAGGTTCACATAAGGCAATTTGTTACGACTAAGGGTACTCACCCGAAACGCGTCAACGTTTATCGTGTATGTGGTGGTTATGTCTGTGAATTATATTGAACAATAAAGAAGAGCTATCAGAGGAACTTGATCTGTCTCCGGGACCTTTCTTCAATTATCTGCAGCCTGCCACGGAAACACTCCCCTAGGGCCTCTGGAGCCGGGATTACATATTCCACCAGGGAGGTGAACTGGACACTATTTTCAAATACCCCAATGTATTCCGTGAGGGGCATGGCGAGTTCCTAGAATTTTTTATTTTTTGTCACAAGTTAGCGGAAAATGATGATTTTTTTATTTTTATTTTTTTCCTTACAAAGTCTCATATTCCACTAACTTGCGACAAAAAATAAAAAATTCTAGGAACTCGCCATGCCCCTCATGGAATACCTTGGGGTGTCTTCTTTCCAAAATGTGGTCACTTGTGGGGTAGTTATACTGCCCTGGCAATTTAGGGGCCCATATGTGTGAGAAGTACTTTGAAATCAAAATCTGTAAAAAATGGCTGGTGAAATCCTAAAGGTGCTCTTTGGAATGTGTGCCCCTTTGCCCACCTTGGCTGCCAAAAAGTGTCACACATCTGGTATCGCCGTACTCAGGAGAAGTTGGGGAATGTGTTTTGGGGTGTCATTTTACATATACCCATGCTGGGTGAGAGAAATATCTTGGCAAAAGACAACATTTCCCATTTTTTTATGCAAAGTTGGCATTTGGCCAAGATATTTATCTCACCCAGCATGGGTATATGTAAAATGACACCCCAAAACACATTGCCCAACTTCTCCTGAGTACGGCGATACCAGATGTGTGACACTTTTTTGCAGCCTAGGTGGGCAAAGGGGCCCACATTCCAAAGAGCACCTTTAGGATTTCACCAGCCATTTTTTACAGATTTTGATTTCAAACTACTTCTCACGCATATGGGCCCCTAAATTGCCAGGGCAGTATAACTACCCCACAAGTGACCCAATTTTGGAAAGAAGACACCCCAAGGTATTTCGTGAGGGGCATGGCGAGTTCCTAGAATTTTTTATTTTTTGTCACAAGTTAGTGGAATATGAGACTTTGTAAGAAAAAAATAAAATAAAAAATAAATCATCATTTTCCGCTAACTTGTGACAAAAAATAAAAACTTCTATGAGCTCACTATGCCCATCAGCGAATACCTTAGGGTGTCTACTTTCCGAAATGGGGTCATTTGTGGGGTTTTTCTATTGTCTGGGCATTGTAGAACCTCAGGAAACATGACAGGTGCTCAGAAAGTCAGAGCTGTTTCAAAAAGCGGAAATTCACATTTTTGTACCATAGTTTGTAAACGCTATAACTTTTACCCAAACCATTTTTTTTTACCCAAACATTTTTTTTTTATCAAAGACATGTAGAACAATAAATTTAGCGAAAAATTTATATATGGATGTCGTTTTTTTTGCAAAATTTTACAACTGAAAGTGAAAAATGTCATTTTTTTGCAAAAAAATCGTTAAATTTCGATTAATAACAAAAAAAGTAAAAATGTCAGCAGCAATGAAATACCACCAAATGAAAGCTCTATTAGTGAGAAGAAAAGGAGGTAAAATTCATTTGGGTGGTAAGTTGCATGACTGAGCAATAAACTGCTAAAGTTGTGGAGTGCCGATTTGTAAAAAAGGGCCTGGTCACTAGGGGGGTATAAACCTGTGGTCCTTAAGTGGTTAAAGGGTAACTGTCATGTTTTCATAAAAAAATCTATATTTAGCATATGTTACTGCTGCAGCAGCATTATGCATAAACCAATCTAGTTTCTTCACATACCACTGTTTTCCTTGAGGTTTTTACATTAGTTATGGCTGTTTAAACAATTACAATTTCAGGACCTTCTCAAGATGGCTCTCTGCCAAAACTGCTTTCTCTCACTTCTGATACACACTTGCTGTAGCCAGCAGCTTCCTGCCAGCCAATCGGATTGGATTACTGAGAGACACGCCTCCTCACTGGTATAGAGGGGGAGAGTACATGGCTGGCACCTTAGTCGGATGGCCGAGGAGGAGATATCACTCCTCATAATATAAACAGAGATCTAAGTATCGGATACACATCATCAGAACATAAATAAACTGGGGACATAGGGACAATAAAGCCCATCAGCCTTACCAGTAAATATCTGCACAGGCTTCTTATCGGGAGAAGAAGAAAATAACCAGATCCCCTAGGTAGGTGCAGAAGTTGAACAGATAAAGAACTAAACCAATGCCACCACATCACCTGGCCGACATGCAACGGCACAGCTGTTCAAAATGCTAGTATATTGCGCCACCAACCCAGCCAGAAAAACTTCTATACTGGTATGGTGCGCAGCATCCACACATGACAGGTCTTTCATACGCTGCACTGGGCATAGACAGTGTAATCCAGTCAGCTTACTACTATAACACTGTGGTGCTGACCTCATTTCCTTTCCAGAGCAATTAGGCTCCTAGTCTGTTTAGTTCTTGCCAAGGCGTTTGTTTTCTGTGTCTGCTGTGTATCGGCCCATGCCTGTTTACTAGATTCCACCTCCCAGCTGCCTGTCCTGACCTGTGCCTGTTTACTGTTGTGTTCCTCTGTTTCCAGCCCTGACCTCATATCTGTATCATGTATTCCAAAGAACTTTGCCTGCCCTGAACCCGGCCTGTTACTGACTACATGTATGCTGGTTCCTTCGGTGCCTTGCACTGGTTTCTCTGAACCCCATGGGTCAGCTGCCACACTGGGAGTACTCCAGGATGCAGCAGTCTGTTGGCTCCCTTCAGTGAAGTCCAGATCCCTGTATAAGGGTTAAAGAGTTAAAATTAGGGAACCGACAGGATAACTTCCATATGTTTAGCCCAAAGTCAAACTGGTTGGTTGACACAGTGGTTCCACACCCACTGCTGTAACAAATATTTTCAGTGGTTGCGCAAATTTTTATATGTGGTGCTGTAGTTGTGAACGGTGCAAGATTTACTTTGTTAGTATGTGGTTTATTTAGTGTAACTTTGTTTTCCAAAAGGCCTATTTAATGAAAGACGACCAAATAATGAGTAATTTCTCCACATACAAACCTAGTAACATAGGATAAAATGCCTGACCTTACAGTTAGCTTGCTTATATGTTACATCAATGGAGCAATTTCTTTTTTAAGTCAGAACCAATATGTATAAAAGGTATCGACTTACTATGAATTAGTCACACCAATGTTTAGTGAAGCTGTAAGTTGTGTTTTGGGCCTGACTGACTAAGTGATTTTTTTTTTTAGTTTCTTCATCCTCGTCTTCCAAGAGCTATAACTCTTTTATGTTTCCATCAGTGTAGTCGTTTGAGGGCTTGTTTTTACAGGACAAGTTGTAGTTTTTAATGGTGCCATTTAGGGGTACACATAACTTTCTGAATAACTTTTATTAACTCTTTCTGAGAGGAGGATAGGAAAAAAACAGCAATACAGCCACTAAGTTTTTATAATAAAAATTTTGTGGCGCTAATTTTTTGGCGGATGCCCCAAAGTTATGTAGAGGCTGGTTATTAAGACCAGTGTTATTAAGGGTTTTTAATACTGGCGTCTAAAACGGAGCTCAATTGGGGATTTGATTTTTGTTTTGTACAGGATAAATGACGTGATAATTGTGTAGTGCAGGTTGTTACAGATGTTGGAATACCAAATATGTAGATTTTATGTGGAGATTTTATTTTTGCTATTTTTTCCTTTTTGAAGTGTTTTTTTCAAGTTTTTTTTATAGGAATTTTTATTTAATAAAAATCTTAAGGCTAAAAATATTGAGCGGTTTTGTCACAAACAGCTAGCTGTTTTTCTAGCTATGTGAATCGTAATTTTTACTTTCCCTTTGTGTCAGTCATCTAATAAACCTTATCTCAAAATTATTGAAAGGTCATAAACACTTTAAGCCACATTCTTATCAGTAGGATAAGAATTGAGCTATAAAGAGTGTTTATAAGGTCAGAGATAAGGAACTCGTCGGCTGAGCTGCCTGACGAGAAAGAGAAAAAATTCTGATCCTGCCACCCACTAGAGAATCTCAAGGCTGCACAAAGACAGTGGTTCAAAATTTTTAATAAAGGCCAATTGAAAAAAATGATTTTTAGCTCCAAATGAGTACAATGCAATAATAAAAAAAAACATTGCCCCCAAAGGTGTACATAGCCTTTAAAGATGTGATTTAATCCACAAAGTCCCAATATTGCATTTATTGTGGGTTTCTATCTATAATAGACTGATTTAATATCTTTTTTTAACTTTGCATTTCCACAAATAAGAAATATTCGACCTCCTTGCACTGTCCTCGAAATTTGTAAATTCAACCTCACAGTTCCCCTGACAAGGGGCTTGTAAACCATGCCTCTATATGTATTAATGTAGTTTGATTTCTACAATACTTTGCTTAAATATTAACTCTTTCTGTCAGCAATTATAGCTTTTATCCCAAGAATGCAAAATTCCTGCGGCACATCTGAAACATTCCTTGCTTTGTGCAATCCTACCTTTGAAATATGGTTGGATATTTTCTTTCAGAGAAACTCTTCTGATTTGTTCACCTGGGATATCTTATATGGTAAGAGCCCTATTCTCATTCCTCCCATGTGCACAAAACCAGCTAGCTGGAGCTCCGGGCCTCTGTACATTTTTGAAAGGGATCTAGCTGCAGGGAAAGCAAACAGAGGGTCATTTATCAAGGGTAAAAGTAGTCATGGCAACGCTAAAGTGACGATATTTGTACCATTTCTTTTGTATGCCTAGGCTTAAATTCAAAGGATTTCCATCTCGGTATCAATGCTGCTCCGTAAGCAGCAAAACATTTTGGTAAAGGAGTAGACATAAATTTATAGATTATGAAATTGGAAAAATGCATTTAAAGAGGTGGTCTGAGTTATTTAAAACTTAGCCCGATAGAAGTAAATTGTAAGAAATAATCCTATACTCACCGGTTCTCAGTATTGTATCTTCTGGTCCTCCTTCCGTTCTTTGTATAGACTGCAGCCTATCACTGGCCTCAGCAGTCTTGTGGTATATATGTCACGGCTGTGTCACGATCTTGTTGTGCGCCATGGCACGTTAGCTGTGCATGCTGGTTGCCAGGGGCAATGCGTTGTGGTGCAGCATGTTTGTGCTTTCCTCCTTCTTTTGGTTATTTCCCTGTCTGGTGCTGGAGGGGTTAACTTCTTGGCTAGGTGTGTTCTGGGTGTGGCCTCATGGCTCTACTTAATCTTGTGTTGTAAGCCTGAGGTCAGCAGTTCTCCAGCCTTGGTGTGTGCTGGAACTATGCTCCTGCCCTGGATATTCCATCCTTCCAGTGTGAGGGCCACCTAGTTAGACATCGAGGTCATCCGTTATCATCCTTATGTATTTTCCCCTTCCTTCCCTTGTATATGTTTGGTGAAGGTTTATGTACAGGGTGTGTTGTTATGTCTAGTGTTGTGTTCCATGTCTGGTCTGTTGGGTGTGTTGTCCAGCATGGTTGCTAGACATCCCCCTGTCTGTCTGTGCCTTTGGTGAGAGGGCCCCTGGGTTCCCCAGAGGGGGAACCATAGGTCAGTGAGCAGCTCTTCCTGGGGCCGCCATGTTTTTAGTCCGCATGGGGGTCCAGGTAGTCTTGGTGCTGGTGTTCCACCCTGTTGCTGCAGCAGGTAAGTGCTTGTTGTTCCGGTGTGTTGTCGTATCACTGAGTTCTTACCTGCTGACCCAGTTGCTGTTCACGGTCTTCCCTTACCTTTGCTGCTTGGCCTTTGAGACTCCTGTTCGTCCGCGTTCTGGAGGAACAGGTCATCTCTAGCTCCTTACCTTTATTCAGGGATAATCAGGGCGACTCAGGGTCCTAGGTTCCTGTGTATGAGACCACCTACCATCTGGGTCTGCTCATAAGGTTAGGAGTCAGGGCCAGGATTAGGGCAACTTTAGGAAGTGACCTGCTCCCTTTTGCTGGTGTCCAGGCCTAGCTGCTTCCCCGTTTACCCACGCTTTACGGTGGGGAGTTTTCCCCCACTCCCCACCATGACAATATACCTCTAACGTCAGTGATAGGCTACAGCGGTCATGTGCATACAGCTTGATGTCACTCCTGCAGCCTTGTATATAAAAAATGGGGGAAGGACAGAAGGTGATGTGTTCGGATCAGGGTGTGAATATATAGCAAAGGATCTTCCCCTATGAGTATTTCTGATTTCCTTGTTGCCATTCATGATAAATCATTTATTGTATGGCCATGTGACTTTAAGTTGCTTTCTCCAGCTTCCTTGTATAAATGCAGCACAGTTTCCATTATGTTGCTGCGATGCTATCTATTCCAATATTTTTTTTATCAGAGCAGTGAAGATTAGGAGGGAACATGGCCAGATACATTTCATAACTGTGTGGTCAGGGACTGAATATTAATAAAACTATGAAAGTTATTACAAATAAAAGACGGTGTATAAAAGACTGAGTTTGTCTCTTGGGCTATTATGAGTTTGCCCTGTGGTAACCATCACTAGCGCAGTGCCGTGTAGGTTTTAGTAGTTGTGTAGGTGGTACTCTTACAAATTAGTTCCTACACTATTATAGCTACCACAGTATTTGTTAGTCTATCTATCTATCCATCTCTATGTTTTGTAGATATGCAGCAGTATAGGAGTTTATCACTACGTAAGAAGCCATCTTGAAGCATTCCACTCCACTTACCATATGTATTTTCCACTTCTGATATATCTTTTACACCTAACGTTGCCAACCCCTTAAAATTGTTGCAGAACTGCAGAAAGATGGGATTGAATGCAGCAAACAGACAGAAAACCATTTTTGTACACCACCCAGTTGCTTAGTTTACTGTTAAGTGGATGCATAGACTCTCCTGACTCCCTCTTAGTGCCTATTAGATTATTCTTTCATGGGAATCAAGTAGATGTCATGGTATAAACTACAGCGGTTTTATGACTGGTCCAGTTAACTCAGTATATTAATAGTTACAGAAGTAATAGTTACAGAAGTAAAGGTAACCTAGTCACAAACAGATACTCAGGCATTCTAATTGCCTTCACACATAAACTACTCTCTGATTGCGTATTAAGTCGAGAGAAGACGGTACTGTATTACTATTAACCAAAAGGTATAACAATTAGACAACCTGGAGAAGTAAGGAGACAGAAAAAATTAAACAAAGTGGATATATGATGCCAAGGAAATAGACAAAACAGGCAACAGCATCAGATAGTACTGCAATAATCCAATTGAACCTTAGAATAGTTCAGAAATGTAGCAGAAGGAAAGGAACCCCCATTAATCAGCACAATGGACTTGGTCAGCAGATCTCCAAAAACGCACTCCAGTCTAGAATGATGAGCTTCACACAACAGAATATATGCACATTTATATAAACATTAACATAGGGATACTCACTCCACTTGATCAGAATACTCTCAGACCTCCTCCCCACACCTCTTACGCCTTCTGTTTTCAAGTTCGGTGCCCAAGGTTCGGGTTATCTAAGAATTCCGCTATGTATTCAACTCCCACGGACCATAACCTATGGTCCGTGGTAGCGGAATCCCTAACGGAATTCTTAGATAACCCGAACCTGAACCTTGTATATCGAACCTGAAAGCAGAAGTTCGCTCATCCCTACTTAAGCCAGAAGTTCGATCATCCCTACTTACGTCAGAAGCCAGCCAATAGATGGACTAACACGTTCCTCAAGCTGAGGATATCTTTAATGCACTGAATAGCATAAGAGCTGTGGGGAACAGGTCAGAGTGTATTCTGATCCTCTTCCTCTGTCAAGTGCAATAAGGAGCCCTATATCTGTGATGGTTAACCTCCGGCACTACGACTCCCTTGATGCACACTTGCTTGGTTGTTCTCAGAACTCCATAGAAATAAATGGAGCATGCTGGGAGTAATAATTTCACCACTGCTGAAGTGTTTCTATAAAGCCAATGTGCACATATTGGGCGAGATTTCTCAAGACTGGTGTTCCCACATGCCAGTCTTGATCCCCTGTGCACCGGAGTGAGATGTGCCTTATTTATTAGGAGACTGCTGGATTTGCGACTTTTTAGTGGCGTAATACCTTTGATAAATCCCCCATTCTGTTGTGTCAAACGCCTCTGCTCATTCAGTGTTTCTAATTACACAACTTGAGGGGGTATATAAGTATTAGGGTACTCCTACATGTCAACAGGTTGCAGAAAAGTCTTGCAACACAAACATATGTGCGACTTGTCTACAACTTGCTGTTGCAGAACTATTTTAGAATTGTGATTTGGCTGTGAAAACACCACCAAGTCGCGGGCAGGGTGCAGGCATGCCATCTGTTAAAGTCAGTGGAGGAAAAGTCACACACCCCTTGTGATTTACGACACAAAATCCGACATGTCTGGATTTTTTAGGACTGTTGTGCCACAGTCACAGCATATTTTGACAAAGATTATGAAAAATGTCGTACGACACATGTCTCTATGTAGCCAAACGCATAGTGAAAGTGGGCAACTCCTGCAGCTAAAACCTGTGACGTATTCCCCCGATCATCGTTGTGATTGATGCTTTGTACAAGGTTATGAGTTTTGTTCCATGTGTGAAAGAGATTTATTATTGTCTTCCAGTAAACCATATAGTTGATTAGCAACTTTAATGCAGCTTTGATGTTGTATGCATGGGTGCCTTTGAAGTTAGTTATTAGGCTAAAGCCTGCTGTATAGTTAAATATGTTACGGTGTGTCCATGTGACGAATTGGGACTGTGTTTCCCCGGCAACAAGGAAATGAGGATTTATGATGCTGTCCCTCAGAAGATTATTATGGAAGTAAATACAGTCCTAGCTTTTTAGTTTTACAAAAGTCAGTTTTTTCTTCAATAAAACAAAACTGAAAATCTTTGCAATAGGGCTCGCTTTGCTAGGTTAGCTTCTTAAAGGCTAGTACCACCTTCAAAGGCAATTTTTTTAATGATTTCATTTTACAAATTTTGGGCTAAAAATCATTTTTCCGGTTGGTCTTTATTAACAATATTGAGGTGCTCTGTGACAAAGGGTTAACTGTCTAGCTGTGTGAATGGTGCTTTTTTACTTTCACTTTGGGCTGGTCATCTTATAAACCTTATCTCTAATTTACTAAGAGGTCATAAGTAGGGATGAGCGAACCCGAACTGTATAGTTCGGGTTCGTACCGAATTTTGGGGTGTCCGTGACACGGACCCGAACCCGGACATTTTCGTAAAAGTCCGGGTTCGGGTTCGGTGTTCGTCGCTTTCTTCGCGCTTTTGTGACGCTTTCTTGGCGCTTTTTGAAAGGCTGCAAAGCAGCCAATCAACAAGCGTCATACTACTTGCCCCAAGAGGCCATCACAGCCATGCCTACTATTGGCATGGCTGTGATTGGCCAGAGCACCATGTGACCCAGCCTCTATTTAAGCTGGAGTCACATAGCGCCGCCCGTCACTCTGCTCTGATTAGCGTAGGGAGAGGTTGCGGCTGCGACAGTAGGGCGAGATTAGGCAGATTAACTCCTCCAAAGGACTTGATTAACTGATCGATCTGCAGCTGTGGATCATTGAGCTGCTGATCCTCAATTGCTCACTGTTTTTAGGCTGCACAGACCGTTTGTCAGTCTCATTTTTCTGGGGTGATCGGCGGCCATTTTGTGTCTTGTGGTGCGCCAGCACAAGCTGCGACCAAGTGCATTTAACCCTCAATGGTGTGGTTGTTTTTTGGCTAAAGCCTACATCAGGGTGAAGCTGTGACACCAAGTGCATTTAACCAGCAATAGTCTGTTCATTTTTTGGCCATATACAAAATCAGGGGCAAGCTGCGCCTGTCACCAAGTGCATTTAACCCTCAATGGTGTGGTTGTTTTTTGGCTAAAGCCTACATCAGGGTGAAGCTGTCACACCAAGTGCATTTAACCAGCAATAGTCTGTTCATTTTTTGGCCATATACAAAATCAGGGGCAAGCTGCGCCTGTCACCAAGTGCATTTAACCCTCAATGGTGTGGTTGTTTTTTGGCTAAAGCCTACATCAGGGTGAAGCTGTCACACCAAGTGCATTTAACCAGCAATAGTCTGTTCATTTTTTGGCCATATACAAAATCAGGGGCAAGCTGCGCCTGTCACCAAGTGCATTTAACCCTCAATGGTGTGGTTGTTTTTTGGCTAAAGCCTACATCAGGGTGAAGCTGTCACACCAAGTGCATTTAACCAGCAATAGTCTGTTCATTTTTTGGCCATATCCCAGTCTAATTCTGTCACTAAATCCATACCGGTCACCCAGCGCCTAAATACTAGGCCTCAAATTTATATCCAGCTAAATCTGTCCCTAGTGCTGTAGCTGGGCGAGTTATTTAGTGTCCGTTCAAGCACATTTCTTGTTCTGGGTTGAAATACAATTCCCAATTTAGCAATTTCATAATTTAGTGGTTCCTGCTATATCAGAGCTCTTTGAAATCTATCCCAAAAAGGGTATATAATATTGAAGGTGCACATAGGGTCATTCAGAGTAACTTCACACACACCCGCTACTGTGTATTTCCAAGTCTAATTCTGTCACTAAATCCATACCGGTGACCCAGCGCCTAAATACTAGGCCTCAAATTTAATTCCCTCTAAATCTCTCGTTACCCACCGCTGTACTGTTGTTGCTGGGCAAGATATTTAGTGTCCGTCAAAGCACATTTTTTGTTCTGGGTTGAAGTACAATTCCCAATTTAGCAATTTCATAATTTAGTGGTTTCTGCTATATCAGAGCTATTTGAAATCTATCCCAAAAAGGGTATATAATATTGAAGGTGCACATAGGGTCATTCAGAATAACTTCACACACACCCGCTACTGTGTATTTCCAAGTCTAATTCTGTCACTAAACCCATACCTGTCACCCAGCGCCTAAATACTAGGCCTCAAATTTAAATCCCTCTAAATCTCTCGTTACCGTTGTCCTGTTGTAGCTGGGAAAGTTATTTAGTGCCCGTCAAAGCACATTTTTTGTTCTGGGTTGAAGTACAATTCCCAATTTAGCAATTTCATAATTTAGTGGTTCCTGCTATATCAGAGCTATTTGAAATCTATCCCAAAAAGGGTATATAATATTGAAGGTGCACATAGGGTCATTCAGAATAACTTCACACACACCCGCTACTGTGTATTTCCAAGTCTAATTCTGTCACTAAATCCATACCGGTGACCCAGCGCCTAAATACTAGGCCTCAAATTTAATTCCCTCTAAATCTCTCGTTACCCACCGCTGTACTGTTGTTGCTGGGCAAGATATTTAGTGTCCGTCAAAGCACATTTTTTGTTCTGGGTTGAAGTACAATTCCCAATTTAGCAATTTCATAATTTAGTGGTTTCTGCTATATCAGAGCTATTTGAAATCTATCCCTAAAAGGGTATATAATATTGAAGGTGCACATAGGGTCATTCAGAATAACTTCACACACACCCGCTACTGTGTATTTCCAAGTCTAATTCTGTCACTAAACCCATACCTGTCACCCAGCGCCTAAATACTAGGCCTCAAATTTATATCCAGCTAAATCTGTCCCTAGTGCTGTAGCTGGGCGAGTTATTTAGTGTCCGTTCAAGCACATTTCTTGTTCTGGGTTGAAATACAATTCCCAATTTAGCAATTTCATAATTTAGTGGTTCCTGCTATATCAGAGCTCTTTGAAATCTATCCCAAAAAGGGTATATAATATTGAAGGTGCACATAGGGTCATTCAGAGTAACTTCACACACACCCGCTACTGTGTATTTCCAAGTCTAATTCTGTCACTAAATCCATACCGGTGACCCAGCGCCTAAATACTAGGCCTCAAATTTAATTCCCTCTAAATCTCTCGTTACCCACCGCTGTACTGTTGTTGCTGGGCAAGATATTTAGTGTCCGTCAAAGCACATTTTTTGTTCTGGGTTGAAGTACAATTCCCAATTTAGCAATTTCATAATTTAGTGGTTTCTGCTATATCAGAGCTATTTGAAATCTATCCCAAAAAGGGTATATAATATTGAAGGTGCACATAGGGTCATTCAGAATAACTTCACACACACCCGCTACTGTGTATTTCCAAGTCTAATTCTGTCACTAAACCCATACCTGTCACCCAGCGCCTAAATACTAGGCCTCAAATTTAAATCCCTCTAAATCTCTCGTTACCGTTGTCCTGTTGTAGCTGGGAAAGTTATTTAGTGCCCGTCAAAGCACATTTTTTGTTCTGGGTTGAAGTACAATTCCCAATTTAGCAATTTCATAATTTAGTGGTTCCTGCTATATCAGAGCTATTTGAAATCTATCCCAAAAAGGGTATATAATATTGAAGGTGCACATAGGGTCATTCAGAATAACTTCACACACACCCGCTACTGTGTATTTCCAAGTCTAATTCTGTCACTAAATCCATACCGGTGACCCAGCGCCTAAATACTAGGCCTCAAATTTAATTCCCTCTAAATCTCTCGTTACCCACCGCTGTACTGTTGTTGCTGGGCAAGATATTTAGTGTCCGTCAAAGCACATTTTTTGTTCTGGGTTGAAGTACAATTCCCAATTTAGCAATTTCATAATTTAGTGGTTTCTGCTATATCAGAGCTATTTGAAATCTATCCCTAAAAGGGTATATAATATTGAAGGTGCACATAGGGTCATTCAGAATAACTTCACACACACCCGCTACTGTGTATTTCCAAGTCTAATTCTGTCACTAAACCCATACCTGTCACCCAGCGCCTAAATACTAGGCCTCAAATTTATATCCAGCTAAATCTGTCCCTAGTGCTGTAGCTGGGCGAGTTATTTAGTGTCCGTTCAAGCACATTTCTTGTTCTGGGTTGAAATACAATTCCCAATTTAGCAATTTCATAATTTAGTGGTTCCTGCTATATCAGAGCTCTTTGAAATCTATCCCAAAAAGGGTATATAATATTGAAGGTGCACATAGGGTCATTCAGAGTAACTTCACACACACCCGCTACTGTGTATTTCCAAGTCTAATTCTGTCACTAAATCCATACCGGTGACCCAGCGCCTAAATACTAGGCCTCAAATTTAATTCCCTCTAAATCTCTCGTTACCCACCGCTGTACTGTTGTTGCTGGGCAAGATATTTAGTGTCCGTCAAAGCACATTTTTTGTTCTGGGTTGAAGTACAATTCCCAATTTAGCAATTTCATAATTTAGTGGTTTCTGCTATATCAGAGCTATTTGAAATCTATCCCAAAAAGGGTATATAATATTGAAGGTGCACATAGGGTCATTCAGAATAACTTCACACACACCCGCTACTGTGTATTTCCAAGTCTAATTCTGTCACTAAACCCATACCTGTCACCCAGCGCCTAAATACTAGGCCTCAAATTTAAATCCCTCTAAATCTCTCGTTACCGTTGTCCTGTTGTAGCTGGGAAAGTTATTTAGTGCCCGTCAAAGCACATTTTTTGTTCTGGGTTGAAGTACAATTCCCAATTTAGCAATTTCATAATTTAGTGGTTCCTGCTATATCAGAGCTATTTGAAATCTATCCCAAAAAGGGTATATAATATTGAAGGTGCACATAGGGTCATTCAGAATAACTTCACACACACCCGCTACTGTGTATTTCCAAGTCTAATTCTGTCACTAAATCCATACCGGTGACCCAGCGCCTAAATACTAGGCCTCAAATTTAATTCCCTCTAAATCTCTCGTTACCCACCGGTGTACTGTTGTTGCTGGGCAAGATATTTAGTGTCCGTCAAAGCACATTTTTTGTTCTGGGTTGAAGTACAATTCCCAATTTAGCAATTTCATAATTTAGTGGTTTCTGCTATATCAGAGCTATTTGAAATCTATCCCTAAAAGGGTATATAATATTGAAGGTGCACATAGGGTCATTCAGAATAACTTCACACACACCCGCTACTGTGTATTTCCAAGTCTAATTCTGTCACTAAACCCATACCTGTCACCCAGCGCCTAAATACTAGGCCTCAAATTTAAATCCCTCTAAATCTCTCGTTACCGTTGTCCTGTTGTAGCTGGGAAAGTTATTTAGTGCCCGTCAAAGCACATTTTTTGTTCTGGGTTGAAGTACAATTCCCAATTTAGCAATTTCATAATTTAGTGGTTCCTGCTATATCAGAGCTATTTGAAATCTATCCCAAAAAGGGTATATAATATTGAAGGTGCACATTGGGTCATTCAGAATAACTTCACACACACGCTTCTGTGCATTTCCAAGTCTAATTCTGTCACTAAATCCATACCGGTGACCCAGCGCCTAAATACTAGGCCTCAAATTTAATTCCCTCTAAATCTCTCGTTACCCACCGCTGTACTGTTGTTGCTGGGCAAGATATTTAGTGTCCGTCAAAGCACATTTTTTGTTCTGGGTTGAAGTACAATTCCCAATTTAGCAATTTCATAATTTAGTGGTTTCTGCTATATCAGAGCTATTTGAAATCTATCCCTAAAAGGGTATATAATATTGAAGGTGCACATAGGGTCATTCAGAATAACTTCACACACACCCGCTACTGTGTATTTCCAAGTCTAATTCTGTCACTAAATCCATACCGGTGACCCAGCGCCTAAATACTAGGCCTCAAATTTAATTCCCTCTAAATCTCTCGTTACCCACCGTTGTACTGTTGTTGCTGGGCAAGATATTTAGTGTCCGTCAAAGCACATTTTTTGTTCTGGGTTGAAGTACAATTCCCAATTTAGCAATTTCATAATTTAGTGGTTTCTGCTATATCAGAGCTATTTGAAATCTATCCCTAAAAGGGTATATAATATTCAAGGTGCACATTGGGTCATTCAGAATAACTTCACACACACACGCTTCTGTGCATTTCCAAGTCTAATTCTGTCACTAAATCCATACCGGTCACCCAGCGCCTAAATACTAGGCCTCAAATTTATATCCCGCTGAATTTGAATACAATACATTGGGCCAAATAATATATTTGTTGTTGTGGTGAACCATAACAATGAGAAAAACATCTAGTAAGGGACGCGGACGTGGACATGGTCGTGGTGGTGTTAGTGGACCCTCTGGTGCTGGGAGAGGACGTGGCCGTTCTGCCACATCCACACGTCCTAGTGTACCAACTACCTCAGGTCCCAGTAGCCGCCAGAATTTACAGCGATATATGGTGGGGCCCAATGCCGTTCTAAGGATGGTAAGGCCTGAGCAGGTACAGGCATTAGTCAATTGGGTGGCCGACAGTGGATCCAGCACGTTCACATTATCTCCCACCCAGTCTTCTGCAGAAAGCGCACAGATGGCGCCTGAAAACCAACCCCATCAGTCTGTCACATCACCCCCATGCATACCAGGGAAACTGTCTCAGCCTCAAGTTATGCAGCAGTCTCTTATGCTGTTTGAAGACTCCGCTGGCAGGGTTTCCCAAGGGCATCCACCTAGCCCTTCCCCAGCGGTGAAAGACATAGAATGCACTGACGCACAACCACTTATGTTTCCTGATGATGAGGACATGGGAATACCACCTCAGCATGTCTCTGATGATGACGAAACACAGGTGCCAACTGCTGCGTCTTTCTGCAGTGTGCAGACTGAACAGGAGGTCAGGGATCAAGACTGGGTGGAAGACGATGCAGGGGACGATGAGGTCCTAGACCCCACATGGAATGAAGGTCGTGCCACTGACTTTCACAGTTCGGAGGAAGAGGCAGTGGTGAGACCGAGCCAACAGCGTAGCAAAAGAGGGAGCAGTGGGCAAAAGCAGAACACCCGCCGCCAAGAGACTCCGCCTGCTACTGACCGCCGCCATCTGGGACCGAGCACCCCAAAGGCAGCTTCAAGGAGTTCCCTGGCATGGCACTTCTTCAAACAATGTGCTGACGACAAGACCCGAGTGGTTTGCACGCTGTGCCATCAGAGCCTGAAGCGAGGCATTAACGTTCTGAACCTGAGCACAACCTGCATGACCAGGCACCTGCATGCAAAGCATGAACTGCAGTGGAGTAAACACCTTAAAACCAAGGAAGTCACTCAGGCTCCCCCTGCTACCTCTTCTGCTGCTGCCGCCTCGGCCTATTCTGCTGCTGCCGCCTCGGCCTCTTCCTCCGCCTCTGGAGGAACGTTGGCACCTGCCGCCCAGCAAACAGGGGATGTACCACCAACACCACCACCACCACCTCCGTCACCAAGCGTCTCAACCATGTCACACGCCAGCGTTCAGCTCTCCATCTCACAAACATTTGATAGAAAGCGTAAATTCCCACCTAGCCACCCTCGATCCCTGGCCCTGAATGCCAGCATTTCTAAACTACTGGCCTATGAAATGCTGTCATTTAGGCTGGTGGACACAGACAGCTTCAAACAGCTCATGTTGCTTGCTGTCCCACAGTATGTTGTTCCCAGCCGGCACTACTTCTCCAAGAGAGCCGTGCCTTCCCTGCACAACCAAGTATCCGATAAAATCAAGTGTGCACTGCGCAACGCCATCTGTAGCAAGGTCCACCTAACCACAGATACGTGGACCAGTAAGCACGGCCAGGGACGCTATATCTCCCTAACTGCACACTGGGTAAATGTAGTGGCAGCTGGGCCCCAGGCGGAGAGCTGTTTGGCGCACGTCCTTCCGCCGCCAAGGATCGCAGGGCAACATTCTTTGCCTCCTGTTGCCACCTCCTCCTTCTCGGCTTCCTCCTCCTCTTCTTCCACCTGCTCATCCAGTCAGCCACACACCTTCACCACCAACTTCAGCACAGCCCGGGGTAAACGTCAGCAGGCCATTCTGAAACTCATATGTTTGGGGGACAGGCCCCACACCGCACAGGAGTTGTGGCGGGGTATAGAACAACAGACCGACGAGTGGTTGCTGCCGGTGAGCCTCAAGCCCGGCCTGGTGGTGTGTGATAATGGGCGAAATCTCGTTGCAGCTCTGGGACTAGCCAATTTGACGCACATCCCTTGCTTGGCGCATGTGCTGAATTTGGTGGTGCAGAAGTTCATTCACAACTACCCCGACATGTCAGAGCTGCTGCATAAAGTGCGGGCCGTCTGTTCGCGCTTCCGGCGTTCACATCCTGCTGCTGCTCGCCTGTCTGCGCTACAGCGTAACTTCGGCCTTCCCGCTCACCGCCTCATATGCGACGTGCCCACCAGGTGGAACTCCACCTTGCACATGCTGGACAGACTGTGCGAGCAGCAGCAGGCCATAGTGGAGTTTCAGCTGCAGCACGCACGGGTCAGTCGCACTACAGAACAGCACCACTTCACCACCAATGACTGGGCCTCCATGCGAGACCTGTGTGCCCTGTTGCGCTGTTTCGAGTACTCCACCAACATGGCCAGTGGCGATGACACCGTTATCAGCGTTACAATACCACTTCTATGTCTCCTTGAGAAAACACTTAGGGCGATGATGGAAGAGGAGGTGGCCCAGGAGGAGGAGGAGGAGGAGGAGGAAGAGGGGTCATTTTTAGCACTTTCAGGCCAGTCTCTTCGAAGTGACTCAGAGGGAGGTTTTTGGCAACAGCAGAGGCCAGGTACAAATGTGGCCAGCCAGGGCCCACTACTGGAGGACGAGGAGGACGAGGATGAGGAGGAGGTGGAGGAGGATGAGGATGAAGCATGGTCACAGCGGGGTGGCACCCAACGCAGCTCGGGTCCATCACTGGTGCGTGGCTGGGGGGAAAGGCAGGACGATGACGATACGCCTCCCACAGAGGACAGCTTGTCCTTATCCCTGGGCAGCCTGGCACACATGAGCGACTACATGCTGCAGTGCCTGCGCAACGACAGCAGAGTTGCCCACATTTTAACCTGTGCGGACTACTGGGTTGCCACCCTGCTGGATCCACGCTACAAAGACAATGTGCCCACCTTACTTCCTGCACTGGAGCGTGATAGGAAGATGCGCGAGTACAAGCGCACGTTGGTAGACACGCTACTGAGAGCATTCCCAAATGTCACAGGGGAACAAGTGGAAGCCCAAGGCCAAGGCAGAGGAGGAGCAAGAGGTCGCCAAGGCAGCTGTGTCACGGCCAGCTCCTCTGAGGGCAGGGTTAGCATGGCAGAGATGTGGAAAACTTTTGTCAACACGCCACAGCTAACTGCACCACCACCTGATACGCAACGTGTTAGCAGGAGGCAACATTTCACTAACATGGTGGAACAGTACGTGTGCACACCCCTCCACGTACTGACTGATGGTTCGGCCCCATTCAACTTCTGGGTCTCTAAATTGTCCACGTGGCCAGAGCTAGCCTTTTATGCCTTGGAGGTGCTGGCCTGCCCGGCAGCCAGCGTTTTGTCTGAACGTGTATTCAGCACGGCAGGGGGCGTCATTACAGACAAACGCAGCCGCCTGTCTACAGCCAATGTGGACAAGCTGACGTTCATAAAAATGAACCAGGCATGGATCCCACAGGACCTGTCCGTCCCTTGTCCAGATTAGACATTAACTACCTCCCCATAACCATATATTATTGGACTCCAGGGCACTTCCTCATTCAATCCTATTTTTATTTTCATTTTACCATTATATTGCGAGGCTACCCAAAGTTGAATGAACCTCTCCTCTGCCTGTGTGCTAGGCCTAAATATATGCCAATGGACTGTTGCAGTGGTGGGTGACGTGAAGCCTCATTCTCTGCTATGACATGCAGACTGATTCTCTGCTGACATGAAGCCAGATCCTCTGTTACGGGAGCTCTCTCCTCTGCCTGGGTGCTGGGCCTAAATTTATGACAATTGACTGTTGCAGTGGTGGGTGACGTGAAGCCTGATTCTCTGCTATGATATGAAGACTGATTCTCTGCTGACATGAAGCCAGATTGTCTGTTACGGGACCTTTCTCCTCTGCCTGGGTTCTGGGCCTAAATTTATGAAAATTGACTGTTGCAGTGGTGGGTGACGTGAAGCCTGATTCTCTGCTATGATATGAAGACTGATTCTCTGCTGACATGAAGCCAGATTGTCTGTTACGGGACCTTTCTCCTCTGCCTGGGTTCTGGGCCTAAATTTATGAAAATTGACTCTTACAGTGGTGGGTGACGTGAAGCCTGATTCTCTGCTATGATATGAAGACTGATTCTCTGCTGACATGAAGCCAGATTCTCTGTTACGGGACCTCTCTCCTCTGCCTGGGTGCTGGGCCTAAATTTATGACAATGGACTGTTGCAGTGGTGGCTGACGTGAAGCCTGATTCTCTGCTATGACATGCAGACTGATTCTCTGCTGTCATGAAGCCAGATTGTCTGTTACGGGACCTCTCTGCTCTGCCTGTGTGCTAGGCCTAAATATATGCCAATGGACTGTTGCAGTGGTGGCTGACGTGAAGCCTCATTCTCTGCTATGACATGCAGACTGATTCTCTGCTGTCATGAAGCCAGATTGTCTGTTACGGGACCTCTCTGCTCTGCCTGTGTGCTAGGCCTAAATATATGCCAATGGACTGTTGCAGTGGTGGGTGACGTGAAGCCTCATTCTCTGCTATGACATGCAGACTGATTCTCTGCTGACATGAAGCCAGATTGTCTGTTACGGGACCTCTCTGCTCTGCCTGTGTGCTAGGCCTAAATATATGCCAATGGACTGTTGCAGTGGTGGGTGACGTGAAGCCTCATTCTCTGCTATGACATGCAGACTGATTCTCTGCTGACATGAAGCCAGATTGTCTGTTACGGGACCTCTCTGCTCTGCCTGTGTGCTAGGCCTAAATATATGCCAATGGACTGTTGCAGTGGTGGGTGACGTGAAGCCTCATTCTCTGCTATGACATGCAGACTGATTCTCTGCTGACATGAAGCCAGATTGTCTGTTACGGGACCTCTCTGCTCTGCCTGTGTGCTAGGCCTAAATATATGCCAATGGACTGTTGCAGTGGTGGGTGACGTGAAGCCTCATTCTCTGCTATGACATGCAGACTGATTCTCTGCTGACATGAAGCCAGATTGTCTGTTACGGGACCTCTCTGCTCTGCCTGTGTGCTAGGCCTAAATATATGCCAATGGACTGTTGCAGTGGTGGGTGACGTGAAGCCTCATTCTCTGCTATGACATGCAGACTGATTCTCTGCTGACATGAAGCCAGATCCTCTGTTACGGGAGCTCTCTCCTCTGCCTGGGTGCTGGGCCTAAATTTATGACAATTGACTGTTGCAGTGGTGGGTGACGTGAAGCCTGATTCTCTGCTATGATATGAAGACTGATTCTCTGCTGACATGAAGCCAGATTGTCTGTTACGGGACCTTTCTCCTCTGCCTGGGTTCTGGGCCTAAATTTATGAAAATTGACTCTTACAGTGGTGGGTGACGTGAAGCCTGATTCTCTGCTATGATATGAAGACTGATTCTCTGCTGACATGAAGCCAGATTCTCTGTTACGGGACCTCTCTCCTCTGCCTGGGTGCTGGGCCTAAATTTATGACAATGGACTGTTGCAGTGGTGGCTGACGTGAAGCCTGATTCTCTGCTATGACATGCAGACTGATTCTCTGCTGTCATGAAGCCAGATTGTCTGTTACGGGACCTCTCTGCTCTGCCTGTGTGCTAGGCCTAAATATATGCCAATGGACTGTTGCAGTGGTGGCTGACGTGAAGCCTCATTCTCTGCTATGACATGCAGACTGATTCTCTGCTGTCATGAAGCCAGATTGTCTGTTACGGGACCTCTCTGCTCTGCCTGTGTGCTAGGCCTAAATATATGCCAATGGACTGTTGCAGTGGTGGGTGACGTGAAGCCTCATTCTCTGCTATGACATGCAGACTGATTCTCTGCTGACATGAAGCCAGATTGTCTGTTACGGGACCTCTCTGCTCTGCCTGTGTGCTAGGCCTAAATATATGCCAATGGACTGTTGCAGTGGTGGGTGACGTGAAGCCTCATTCTCTGCTATGACATGCAGACTGATTCTCTGCTGACATGAAGCCAGATTGTCTGTTACGGGACCTCTCTGCTCTGCCTGTGTGCTAGGCCTAAATATATGCCAATGGACTGTTGCAGTGGTGGGTGACGTGAAGCCTCATTCTCTGCTATGACATGCAGACTGATTCTCTGCTGACATGAAGCCAGATTGTCTGTTACGGGACCTCTCTGCTCTGCCTGTGTGCTAGGCCTAAATATATGCCAATGGACTGTTGCAGTGGTGGGTGACGTGAAGCCTCATTCTCTGCTATGACATGCAGACTGATTCTCTGCTGACATGAAGCCAGATTGTCTGTTACGGGACCTCTCTGCTCTGCCTGTGTGCTAGGCCTAAATATATGCCAATGGACTGTTGCAGTGGTGGGTGACGTGAAGCCTCATTCTCTGCTATGACATGCAGACTGATTCTCTGCTGACATGAAGCCAGATCCTCTGTTACGGGAGCTCTCTCCTCTGCCTGGGTGCTGGGCCTAAATTTATGACAATTGACTGTTGCAGTGGTGGGTGACGTGAAGCCTGATTCTCTGCTATGATATGAAGACTGATTCTCTGCTGACATGAAGCCAGATTGTCTGTTACGGGACCTTTCTCCTCTGCCTGGGTTCTGGGCCTAAATTTATGAAAATTGACTCTTACAGTGGTGGGTGACGTGAAGCCTGATTCTCTGCTATGATATGAAGACTGATTCTCTGCTGACATGAAGCCAGATTCTCTGTTACGGGACCTCTCTCCTCTGCCTGGGTGCTGGGTAGTGTTGAGCGCGAATATTCGAAAAGCAAATTTTTTTCGCGAATATCGCAACTTCGCGATTTCGCGAATATTTCGAATATAGTGCTATATATTCGTAAAAACGAATATTCGTTTTTTGTTTCCCCCCCCCCCCCCACAAAATTACAGTACACATATAATTGATTGTTTCCCAAAGGTCCAACAGCTCAGATCTTACTCACATTGCCTAGAAAGTGATTGAGGCGCGAATCTTCGTAAGGCGATTTTATTAGCGCACATGCGAATATCGGCACGTCCCAGAACAGAGGCAAAGGGCTTTGCATTCATACATTAGTGAATTGAGTTGCGAATCTTCGTAAGGCGATTTTATTAGCGCACATGCGAATATCTACACTTGTCCCAGAACAGAGGCAAAGGGCTTTGCATTCATACATTAGTGATTGAATTGAGCTGCGAATCTTCGTAAGGCGATTTTATTAACGCAAATGCAAATATCTACACTTGTCCCCAGAACAGAGAGGCAAAGGCCTGTGCATTCATATAGTATAGCACCATATTCGCGAATACGTAGAACTTCGTAAAAGTCGATTTACGAATATTCGTATTTTTTATTTTACTTTCCACCTTACAGATTACATTGATCTGTACTCTGTCAACTACTGTCATCACCCCCCACTGTATCTCGATTGATTCCCAAAAGTCTCACATTCCCTAGAAAGTGATTGAGGTGCGAATCTTCGTAAGGCGATTTTATTAGCGCACATGCGAATATCTACACTTGTCCCAGAACAGAGGCAAAGGGCATTGCATTCATACATTAGTGATTGAATTGAGTTGCGAATCTTCGTAAGGCGATTTCATTAGCGCACATGTGAATTTTGCATAGCATATGTATTATGCGATAATTCGAATTATCGCATATGCGAAATAATAACGAATTTGAATAATCGCGAATATTTTACGAATATTCTTTCGAATATTCACAAAATTTCGCGAATTCGAATATGGGACATGCCGCTCAACACTAGTGCTGGGCCTAAATTTATGACAATGGACTGTTGCAGTGGTGGGTGACGTGAAGCCTGATTCTCTGCTATGACATGCAGACTGATTCTCTGCTGACATGAAGCCAGATTGTCTGTTACGGGACCTCTCTCCTCTGCCTGGGTGCTGGGCCTAAATATATGCCAATGGACTGTTGCAGTGGTGGCTGACGTGAAGCCTCATTCTCTGCTATGACATGCAGACTAATTCTCTGCTGACATGAAGACAGATTCTCTGTTACGGGACCTCTCTCCTCTGCCTGGGTGCCGGGGCCTAAATATCTGAGAATGGACTGTTCCAGTGGTGGCTGACGTGAAGCCTCATTCTCTGCTATGACATGCAGACTAATTCTCTGCTGACATGAAGACAGATTCTCTGTTACGGGACCTCCCTCCTCTGCCTGGGTGCTGGGCCTAAATATATGCCAATGGACTGTTGCAGTGGTGGCTGACGTGAAGCCTCATTCTCTGCTATGACATGCAGACTAATTCTCTGCTGACATGAAGACAGATTCTCTGTTACGGGACCTCCCTCCTCTGCCTGGGTGCTGGGCCTAAATATATGCCAATGGACTGTTGCAGTGGTGGCTGACGTGAAGCCTCATTCTCTGCTATGACATGCAGACTGATTCTCTGCTGACATGAAGCCAGATTCTCTGTTACGGGACCTCTCTCCTCTGCCTGTGTGTGTGCTGGGCCTAAATATATGCCAATGGACTGTTGCAGTGGTGGCTGACGTGAAGCCTCATTCTCTGCTATGACATGCAGACTGATTCTCTGCTGACATGAAGCCAGATTCTCTGTTACGGGACCTCTCTCCTCTGCCTGTGTGTGTGCTGGGCCTAAATATATGCCAATGGACTGTTGCAGTGGTGGCTGACGTGAAGCCTCATTCTCTGCTATGACATGCAGACTAATTCTCTGCTGACATGAAGACAGATTCTCTGTTACGGGACCTCCCTCCTCTGCCTGGGTGCTGGGCCTAAATATATGCCAATGGACTGTTGCAGTGGTGGCTGACGTGAAGCCTCATTCTCTGCTATGACATGCAGACTGATTCTCTGCTGACATGAAGCCAGATTCTCTGTTACGGGACCTCTCTCCTCTGCCTGTGTGTGTGCTGGGCCTAAATATATGCCAATGGACTGTTGCAGTGGTGGCTGACGTGAAGCCTCATTCTCTGCTATGACATGCAGACTGATTCTCTGCTGACATGAAGCCAGATTCTCTGTTACGGGACCTCTCTCCTCTGCCTGTGTGTGTGCTGGGCCTAAATATATGCCAATGGACTGTTGCAGTGGTGGCTGACGTGAAGCCTCATTCTCTGCTATGACATGCAGACTAATTCTCTGCTGACATGAAGACAGATTCTCTGTTACGGGACCTCCCTCCTCTGCCTGGGTGCTGGGCCTAAATATATGCCAATGGACTGTTGCAGTGGTGGCTGACGTGAAGCCTCATTCTCTGCTATGACATGCAGACTAATTCTCTGCTGACATGAAGACAGATTCTCTGTTACGGGACCTCTCTCCTCTGCCTGGGTGCCGGGGCCTAAATATCTGAGAATGGACTGTTCCAGTGGTGGGTGACGGGAAGCCAGATTCTCTGCTATGGAACCTCTCTCCAATTGATTTTGGTTAATTTTTATTTATTTAATTTTTATTTTAATTCATTTCCCTATCCACATTTGTTTGCAGGGGATTTACCTACATGTTGCTGCCTTTTGCAGCCCTCTAGCTCTTTCCTGGGCTGTTTTACAGCCTTTTTAGTGCCGAAAAGTTCGGGTCCCCATTGACTTCAATGGGGTTCGGGTTCGGGACGAAGTTCGGATCGGGTTCGGATCCCGAACCCGAACATTTCCGGGATGTTCGGCCGAACTTCTCGAACCCGAACATCCAGGTGTTCGCTCAACTCTAGTCATAAGCACTTGTTTAAGCCAAATTATTTTCAGTAAGATAACAACTGAGCTATAATGAGTTTAGGAGGTCAGAGAGCAGAGATAAGGAGTCCGGCAGATTAGCGGCTGACGGAGCAGAGAGAAAGTTCAGATCCCTCTATTAGAGCATCTCAGCTCTGTACATAAAAAAGGGCTCCATATTTGTAATAAATACTAAATTTAAAAAATCATTTTTAGCTCAAAATGATGTGGAGATTTGCTCTGGTAGACAGGATAAGCGGACGCAGTATAGAGGCACCAACCAGTTCTTAAATCAAACAGTTCAATGTTTATTCACACTCTTGGCAAGTTCATAAACAAAAAGTCACATTCAACACAAAAAGTCACCTTTTGGTTTTGGTGTTAGTTTACACCCAGCTGGCAGTTCTGCCTCAAAGAGTCCATGAACAGACTTTAGGCAGACTGTTTCCCCTCACACTGGTCTCAGACCTCCAAGCCCAGCACAAGCCTCAGATCCCAATACAGAGATCCTTTCTGCTGTACCCAGATGTCTTTTAAAGGCAGCTAGGTGTTGTCAAACACAGGACCCGCACATGAGTCCAGTCCGGTGTTGGACCCCACCTGGCCGCTAATCAGTCCAGCAGCACACACTGGGAGGAAAATACCTTCCTCCCCATACAACTCCCTTTACTGTTTCACAATGAGTACAATGCAGTAATAAAAAGAAAAAATTACCCTCAAAGGTGTACATAGCCTTTAAGAATAACTCAGTTTTTGAAATCATAAATAATAAAAACTATTATCACATTTATACACATTAGAATGTGTGAAATGAAACACTTGTGACAACTTTATCATGTCCTGCACTTCAGAATTCTGGCTTCAAAAAGCTACTTTTTGGAGTTATTTGTACAAAAGTTTTGCAACTTTTTGCATTCTTACATCACTCAATTCTCCTTGAAAAAGTGGGAGGAGTTTGTTATATTAATGAGTTTTATCAATTTAACTTTTTAAAAAGTCATAAAAAATTTTGCACGCTCACCCCAGTTAGGGGGCTGGCGTAAAAAACTGAAGTAATATTTCTTGGCAAAAAATGTTAGGTTTAAACATGTGCCAAATATAACAATGTGCAATATTTGATAAATATGGCGAAAAGTACTCCAATAAAGATTCTAGAAAAAGTTCAAATGTTATCCTCGTGGTAAATTCCCCCCTATGAACATGGCTTATGTTTTCAGTAATGTATGGTACGATTGTATTCCCAACAGAAGTGCTTAACACCTTAGTGACCACCCATATGCCTTTTTACGGCGGTCAGTTAAGGGCCTTAGGCTGGGCCGCCGCTTTTGTACGGCGGCCCAGTCTAAGCACTGCACAAGTCCCCTGGGGAGCAGGGACCTGGCTCTCACATGAGAGCTGCGGCCCTGCTCTAACAGCCTGGACCGGCAGGAGTGGCAATCCAGGCTGTTTAACACTTTACATGCCATCGGCAATGGCGCTTGCCGCATATAAAGTGCTGACAGAGGGAGCGGACCCCTCTGTCTCCCATCAGCACCCTGCAAATGCGATCGCGGGGTGTCGACATGTGTGAAGGCTGCGTGGGGTCTGATGTAGGTCCCAGACCAGCCTTGAGTAATTTATAGCAGGATGCGCTGCGTCAGAATAGCATTTCTATTAGAATGCAATGCACTATAGGGATAGTACATTGCAATTTAAAAGCAATCAAAAAGCTGTCTGTTATAGTCTCTTGAAACGCGAATATGAAAAAAAAGGAAGAAAAACGCTTGGTCAGAAAGGCCCAAAACAGGCTGGTCACTAAGGGGTTAATGCTGTTATTGTTGAGCTCACGCTCTTATTGTCAGTTCTGCCTTGATAACTATATATCATGATACACTCAGATGATGAGAGGTGCAGGGAGAGCACTCCCCTCATGAATACAGCTGAGTCACAGCTATTTTAGTCTGAGAATTTGTACTTTCTTTATTTTGCTATTATAATCCTAGAAGTGTAGCGGACCATGCACAGTCAGCACCTGTGTTGCTTTTGCAGAAGTAGCAGAGCCCCTGCACTTGCCGCTACTTGGAGCAATGGCGCAGGTGCATGATTGACAGAGTCAAGGGAGATGTCCAGCCGTGTCAATCAAGGGGGAGGGAGAGCCTCTTGAGCAACTCAAGAAGTTTGATGAATGAATTGATTCATTTATCACTAACCAAATGTTTTTCCCAAAACACAGTGATGCTTTGAAGAGCATCTGTCAGCAGTTTTGTACCTATGACACTGGCTGACCTGTTACATGTGCGCTAGGCAGCTGAAGGCATCTGTGTTATTCCCATGTTCCTATGTGCCCGCATTGCTGAAAACAGTGATGCTAAATATATGGAAATGAGCCTCTAGGAGCAACGGGGGTGTTACCATTATACCTAGAGGCTCTGCTCTCTCTGCAACGCCATGCCCTCTGCACTTTGATTGACTTTATAAGAAGTCAGGGCCAGATGTGATGGTTTTTTCACTGCCTGTCCCTGCCCATCAAAGTGCAGAGGGCGCAGCAGTTGCAGAGAGAGCATAGACTCTAGGTGTAATGGCAACGCCCCTGTTGCTCCTAGAGGCTCGTTTGCATATAATAAAACATAATTTTTCTCAGCAATGTGGACACATATGACCATGGGACCAACACAGATGTCTTCAGCTGCCAAGCGCACATGTAACAGGTCAGCCGGTGATGAGTTTTGAGAAAAGAGATTCACAACTCAATTCATTCATGAGACTCCTTGAGCTGCTCGAGCTAGTTTCATAGGTACAAATCGGCTGACAGATGCCCTTTTAAAGAGAGTCTCAAAAGATCTTGCTGTGAAGAGCTGCTATGGGTCATCTACAGCAGGGTTCCTCAACTCCAGTCCTCAGGGCCCACCTGCCAGTCATGTTTTCAGGATTTCCTTAGTATTGAGAAGGTGATATAATTAGTTTCTGTGCATCAGGACTTACCACAGGTATTCATTTGGTGGGATATTCTCAAATCATGACCGGTAGGTGGGCCCTGAGGACTGGAGTTGGGGAACACTGATTAACATCATTACTGCTTTTTTCGAGACCTCTACATGGAGCTTTATTGCGGAGCTGTGATACAGATGTTCTCTTGCCCTGTGGTAGGTGGCGGTCAGGTCGAACTGTGCAAATTACTTTAGTTTAACATATTTGTGATGCACTATAGATGATAGGCCATTAGAAACAGTAACATTACAAGCTTGTAATAGCCTAAAGAACAAAACAATATGTCTTGAGTCTTAGTCACATGATTGACTACTATTTAGTCAGATCTGCAATTAATTTGAGAATAGGAAGCCGTGAAAACAATTTTTCATACTGCAATATGGTAACCCTGGGGTATGGTTATCATAAAATAATTACTCACATGGGGGTTACTCTATCATCCAGCAATGATTCCTTGCACATGGCACCTAAGGGGATCATTTTATGTAGCAGTAATTAATCCTCTCGCAGTGTATCATATGTAGTTCTCTTGCAGAAAGCTGAAATGTTTTGTTAGTAATCTTTTGTTTTAATTTTTGTGCATTTTTGTTGCAATGTTAATTTAATTATCATCGGGAAAAGCTGGATGTGCTGTAAATCTAATTCCATCCAATGTCCATTCTAATGGATGTACAATACTGCTAATGTATCCGGGAATATTTAATATAAGCAGAATTGATTTCTGTTATCTATGATTACTTTTCATAGTCCCCTAATCTGTGACTTGGTTTCTAGATGTTGTGATGTTTCTTGCATGATCGATAATGTTATGTTCAGCTCCCCACTGGTTTGTACAATACTGCTGTGCTTTATGTTCATATATATCTCAATAAACATACTGAAACACAGGAAAAACATTATTATCTATGTCTGTAGCATGGGTGGCAAACCCTGTGGTATATGCAATGAAACTGGCATACATGGGAATTTTCCTGGTGCACGTTGCGTCACTGGGTAGACATCAGCAGGGTGGTGAAGAGGGATGTGTATGCAGCACAGGGACATCCAGAGCACAACTGCACTGACGGCCATGAATATACAGGTTACATTCTTCCACTCAACAGTACCTCCCAAAGGTATTTTTTCAATGCAACTATTTAAAGAGCCAGTGGCAAGAAATGGATTTGAGGAGTTCTCTTGCTGGAGTTATAGTGGTCAGGGGGCTGTTACTATTATGGTGGGTCTGGAGCAGGTGATTCATATTATTATTGTGATCTCTTATTTGAGTTTAAATGGGGACATAAAATCATGGTAAATCCCTGTGCTGTAGCTTTGTATTCTCAGCCTTATTAGTACTTGAGAAAATGTCCTTAAAAGGACACTGACAGGCCCTATAAACATATTTAGTTATTCCTATGCAGTCATAGATCTATTGAAGTGTATTCCAATGATATAAGAGTACCCCCTGTCCGCATTGTAAACCATGTAAAAACAACTTTATATTCATCTGTGAATCCCTTTCCTTTATGCCCTAGGGGCGGTTTTTCTCCTACCTTTGTGCCCAGCCGCGCCCCAACTGTCGTTTCCTACCGCCGCCCAGCTCATTATTATTCACTGCGCTGGGCAGCTTTTACAGTCCCCGATCCTGTTAGATCCCGCGCATGCCCGATAGAAACTTATGGGCATCGGCCTCAATAGGACCTTCTGCGCATGCGCCGGATACCTGTATCCTGCACCCTCACAAGTCGGAAATTTTATGCGCCTGCGTCCCTTATTCTTCTATGCGGCTGCTCTCTGTGTCTCCTGCTGCGCCTGCGCCGATCTCGCCTCCCAGTCCTATCTAGCTCTTCAGAGCGCTGATGTCAGCAGAAATACTGTTTGTTAATGCGCCTGCGCCGGACAAGAAACTCAGTGAGGGCGGAGAGAAGAGTAAAAGCCGCCCAGCACAGTGAATAATAATGAGCTGGGCGGCGGTAGGAAACGACAGTTGGGGCGCGGCTGGGCACAAAGGTAGGAGAAAAACCGCCCCTAGGGCATAAAGGAAGGGGATTCACAGATGAATATAAAGTTGTTTTTACATGGTTTAAAATGCGGACAGGGGGTACTCTTATATCATTGGAATACACTTTAAAACATCTATGACTGCATAGGAATAACTAAATATGTTTATAGGGCCTGTCAGCGTCCCTTTAAAGTATAACTGAGTTTTAGAGCTTCTCACAAATTCACTTTAGTTTTATATAGGGACAGCGTGAGGATCCATTTCAGCCTCCCCAATGCTCTAGTCTGCTTATATTAACTTATGGCTGCCCAAGTGTGCTGCATCCAGCAGTTCTCCTCAAGCTTGCGGGGGGTGTTCTAATAAGGCAGTCTGCCAGTACTATACTGCTCTAGACTTCCTTTCTCATATTTCTAGGCCAATCACCAGTGAGCAGTATCTTCAGCACACATGGTGAGGAAGAGACAGTTGATTCTCAAACCACACAGATCTAAGACTCAAAGTACACATTATCATGACAGCATAGAGAATTGCAGGTCATAGAAAAAACTGTTTATGGGGGAGAGGAAGAATTTATGAGCAGAAAGATCCAGAACACAAGACCACTTATTGATTCCAGCATATCTGGGGCAAGGACTATCTAATCTGATGCAGAGTCAGACCAGTAAGGGATGCTAATAAACAAGCTAAAACCAACCCATACAGAGGCACACAAGCAGTTCAAAGATGAATTCTATTATAACTGGAGTAAGAAATGCACTTACTATGTACAGCAGGAAAGATGTGCCTGTCACACACAGAAAACTGCTGCCTGAGATGCTGCATTCTGCAGTGTTCAAGCACTGAGCTCTGGATGGGGAAGGAGCCTCTGCACTGAGCTCAGAAACTCACTAAACTCTGGAGCCAGAAAGTGAAGAAAGACTTCCTTCAGTCCATCTATTCTGCTGGGATTCACCCAGTAACAGTTAGTGGACAGCAAATTTCCTAGAAGGGAGACCCCTAATGGCAGAGATTCCAAAAGTGTTTTTAGGGTGGATAACATGAACATTGTTAATGAAAGTGATTTACAGATTTTTTTCAGGTTCACCTAAAGTGACCTTTGAAAAGAAGTTGTTTGAAAAAGTTAGTACCCATTTAAGTTACACTATTCAAAAATAAGTTTGCTACCCCTTGTCTATTGTATGCATTCCATCCTATAAGCAGGAGTACAGTAGTTGAAATAATGGCTTTTTTCATACCATAAAATGCAGTACTTTTCACATTAACCAGGCCCATTTACCGCCCTTCCTGACCAGACACCTTTTACAGTGTGTTCTGAAAGCCATAACTTTTGTTTGGCTATTTAAATAATGGTTCTTTTTTTTTTTTTTTTTTTTTAACTATTCTTAATCCATTAACTGTTTTGTTCCATATTTTAGTACAGTGGGAAAAAAAATCCTTATCATGTTTTCTTATTTTTTTTTTTTTAGAGTGCAACTCAAATACTTTTCTTCAAATTATGTCCCTTTTCTGTTAATCATTTTGATACAGGTTGGGCTAGATGCTGTGGTGTGATATTCTTTTTTTAATAAATTTTTTAATATTTTTTTTGTTTTATCTTTATTTTTTAATATCTTTATTTTATATTACACTTCATAGAAGACCTTTGGGGCATTTAACATTACATTTTTTATTCCTGATTTCTGCTATAACTGGGTCTCAAATGTTAGCTGCACTTACAGGAGGAATACTGTCTCCTGACATGCACTGCGGAGCTTATGTGTGTGCTATGGCCCAGTAAGCTCGTTCAGTTACCCTTGACCCAGCGATCAAATGATAATAATGACAATAGTACTGGAGGAGGAACTAGTATGAGAAAGGCAGGGCTGATAAAAACATTTCTGCCTTCTTAATGGGGAGCCCCTCTGTAACTGGCTCTCCACTCCTGCAGCTGTATGATCTCATTAAAGCTGGTAACTCTCTGCAAGGACATTAATATACGTCTTTGTAGAGTTAAATGAGGGATGTCTGGACATTTATAGTCCATGGGCAGTCAGCAAGTGGTTAAAAAATAAAAGTAGAACAGCCATTATATACTGTATTTCTCTTGGGGATTTAGACACTGAAATGTCATGTTATGTTATCTTTGGATTGGTTGTTCTTCTTATGAGCACATATTTATCCAGTGACATTAATAGACATCGCCTGAAATGAATTTCAGGCCAGCGCTTGGTTCTTTTCTCCAATCACAGCAAATGCATTTTTTTTATTTTATATTACTCATCTTTAGAAATAACACATTTGCAGATATATAAAAATTGTTCATTGGTGTATTATTGGCATAAAGATCACATTACACTGGTTTATATAAGGACAAAGATTGTAATTTAATCAGATATTAGAAACATCAGCAAATATTTTTATTATGGCCTGTAGTGATTCATTGGTGAATGTAATTTTATGTAAAATGATGCTGTATATTAGGTTACATATGTTTAAAGAGACAGGGGGCACACCAAATGCTTAAAGGAGTGCAAGGGGGTGGTAAAACTACATATGACAAATAATCTAACCCAAGAGAGAGTCAAAAGAGCCACCCCATAAATGCACATCCAACCATTGTAGGATAAAAAATATGTATATAAAGTTTATTGGACACAACAACACACGCGCATTAAAAAATTGTATACAATATAGAACAAAGTGCGGTATGCAATAAATGTATGTAACCGACACACACAGGTCCACTGAATTATCACAAGAAAATGTATGCGTTATCAACCAGCATATAAAGCAATACAATGAATCACATATAGCAAATGCAAGGTAAGGTAAGACCACTAGAATTAAAGGTGCAATAAGACCGACATGGGGTCAAATATCAAGAGCCAAACCTACATAGCCAGCTGGTACAGTGGACCTGGAAACATAGCAAGCGCCCAACGCGTGTCGCCGGAGCAATCCGGCTTCCTCAGGACCCCTGATCCAAGGCTGATGCAAGTTTATCCTTATAGATTTGCCATGCTATGAGAAAACATTGCTGAAGATTTATACCGCAACACATACCCTAATAGTTAGCTGGGTTTTTTTTGTTCTTGAAAGACAACTATTTACAGAGAAAATAATGATTTAACAGAATGTCACCTATTAATGCTAAAGTAAAGTGTAAATGCCTATTTGTTTTTAAATATGGTATAGGGACAGGGATTTAAAATGGCTTCTTAGCAAATCTGTAGCTGAGTGTTGCTAAAGAAAGTCTGTCTTCAGCATTATACTAAGCACTGAATACATCTGTGTGCAGGAGTGTATATAAAAATCATTGTGCTCCATAGCAAGAATCTGAATTGGTCCCCCATGTCTGGATGTGCCAGATCCAGCATTACCTTGATTTTCGTTGTTGTGCTTCTACGACAGAGCAGAACAGTGAACAGTGTCAATAGCGCACCAACGGCAGTAGTTCCAGCAGAGAACAGCCTGACGGAGGTCTTAATAAATGACCCCCAAAATAGTAATCGGCTCTGGCATACCTACTTCTCCAACCCCAGCACTCTCCTGCCCTACAGGTAGGAGCCCTTCTTCTGCCATCTGCTTTTCCTCCTTTTCCACATCATCTAATATTGATGAGAATATGTCATGAGGAACATCCTTTTCTAGGACATGGAGACTTTGAAGGATGATTAGGAAGAAGTAGAGCCAGCAAAAGATTAGAATGGTCCTCATTAAGACCTGGCCCCCCTAAAGGGTGCAGACTGGATGGTATTAGTGGTTGGCAAGCCGACACCAGAATAATAAAGCCTCCATCTTATTGGTATTGAATTACATATTTTATTTTACAGCTGATGTAGAAATAAGTAAATGTAGAAATAAATAAATAAAGCTGACACAGAATCAGTCTCCCTGCATTCTCCCTCTCCAGTATTCTTCATTAATCGTTTTCCAGCAGCGCTGTCCCTAGCACATGAGCGCTTGCCACGACTCTCTCTATGATCAGCTCACAGGAAAATGACGGAGACAGTGCAGGGTGAAGGTTTTATATGGCTGTGCTATCTGCGGATTGGCCGGCTGTGCTTTATGGGTGATCTCACGTTACCGGGCTTCTTACTTTCATTTTTGTAACCCATTTAGCCGCCATTTTAGGAAAAACTGATTTGTTACTATGAAGCGTGAGGAAATTTGGATTAATTGCGAATTAAAGTTTTTCTAAACTTCCAACCAAATTATGCTTCAAATGCTTCACTTCGTTCAACACTAACCTCCGGCAGGCTGTTCTCTGCCAGAACAGCCTGTTGGAACTAATGCTGGCCATTTTAAACAGGCCTTAAAGGGGTTGGATGATCTCAGACAATGGGGTCATATCGCTAGGATATTCCCCTATTGTCTGATAGGTGCAGGTCCCACTGCAGATTGTTATTGTAGGGATCAGTGAACATTACATGGAGAGGGATACAGTAGGACAAAACTACAACTCCCACCATTAGGACCTTATGGGCTATGGACAACTGATCTCTCCTCCGGGCACACACAGAATCTTCTCCCCAGGCAGTACACCACATTTCCTCTCCACTGCTGATCTCCATCTCCCTGCCCTGATCACATGATGATCACATCACAGGTCCTTTAGCTGTAAAGCTACTCTGTATTCCTGCCCTGATCACATGATGATTACATCATCGCAGGTCCTTCTCCTCAGCCGAGTGGTCTGCCTCTATTAGAGGTATGCCACTGCCTGTGTGTAACATACAGAGTCTTTCAGCCTACCTCTTGTCACTACCCCAGTCTTTGACTATGTACATGTGATCTATCACTGCCCATCACCCTGTCTATCTGATTTGCTACACACAGGTGTCTTCAGCGCTCAGTAGAACTGAAGACTCTCCTCAGCAATGCTCAGTTAGAGCTTTGCTAACAAAACTCATTACACCCTGTTTTCTAAAATAAAGAAAATGTTTAAATTGCTGTCCCTACGCTATATTACAAGTAAACTGAAATGACAGTTACACTTTAATGTATATATAATATAGTGTAGGGATGTTACATCTTTGTAATATACTTTATTTTAAAAAAATGTTTTTATTTTAATTTTATTTTTTACTGGAAAAAAAAAATGTGTAAAACGCTGCTTAGCACTCCTATATTAATCCTAAAAAAAAAAACAGACTAAACAGGCTAAAATAATCAGTAACTTTATTAAATACATAAATATGACAAAAGTACATCAAAAGATGTGGTACGAATCACTCCTGAGGAATAGTATAACACAGATGTATATAAATGGAGGCTTGTAATAAAATGCTAAAAACGTCCCTGGAGGTGGAAGGGAAGATAAGTGATCAAGTGGGGCTGCCATAAAATAACACCAGAAGTTGTCTTGTAAGTTTTAAATTGCAAGCTAACAATACAAAGAGGTAGTGCAACACCAAGGTAAGATATATATTTAAGGGCTTCTGTCACCCCCAAAACACAATTTTATTTTTTTTGGGCTTGTTAAAATCCTTATTTAACGACTATTCCCTATATAGGGCTCCTACCTTTGTCTGTGGCTTTGTTTCCTTAAAAATCGATCTTTAAAAATATGCAAATCACTTCACTACCAGCAAGTAGGGCGTCTACTTGCTGGTAGCCGCCGCAAAAAAACACCCCCCTCCTCCTGTTGATTGATAGGGCCAGCGAACGCTCTCCTGGAGATGACTACATAGGATGTAGCGCTGAGGACATGGGTTGCTAGATGGCCGCTAGCACATCCGCTATACCCAGTCCCCATAGCTCTGTGTGCTTTTATTGTGTAATAAAACCGATTTGATACTGTCACGGACGGTGTACAGGAAACAAGGCAAAACAACATGCATAAATGACTCGCTGGATCCAGAAGCTAAGGAACAAAAGGGGGACCCCTGTAGAAGACCTGGGACTTTCCCTGGCTGCTCAGCCTATGCATAGATCCGAATGGTGGAGGTATGCATATCCACGTACCTTGACTATATAATCCCTGAGCACCCTGCAATAGTGAGGGGACTCGACCACCGGCTCCCTACACCAGACACGGAGGGAGTCAGGGTCACCTGGGATCCAGCAAACAGAAAATAACAGATAACAGTATAACACTTAACTTTGTAGAGGAGAGGAGAACCAGATGGGTATGCACACATACTCCAGGAAGAAATATAAGCCGCCCAGAAAAGCATTCTGGGGAAGAATTTAAAGGGAAACAATTAGTCCAACACATAACAGCTGAGAGACGCTAATGAGAGGAGGAGCTGAATACCACAACACAGAACTCAAGGAGGAGGTTCTGAAAGGCCTCTGTCAGAGCTTCTCAGCTGTCTGGTTGTGACAGATACATATGCAAATTAGCCTGATATGAGTCAGGGACAGGACTCATCTCAGGCTAATTTGCATATGTATCAAATCGTTTTTTTTACACAATAAAAGCACAGAGAGCTATGGGGACTGGGTATAGCGGATGTGCTAGCTGCCATCTAGCGACCCATGTCCTCTGCTCTATACCCAAAATCCCGGTGACAGGTTCCCTTTAAGCCTCTTATCTCACTAGCACTGTCCCTGCCTCTGTATATGTGCTCACTGTCCCCCTGTCTATCTGACTTACTGCCAGCACTAACTACAGGCAGCTCTGCTCATGTATCTCTATTCCCTATGTTTCTGAGGTATTGAGCTCAAGAGAGAAGAATGTAGCTGTCAGCGCTTAGAGCCGACAGTAAGTGTACAGCACTATGTTCCTATTTACAGAGTATAATTTCAGCTCTAAACTCTGGCAATCCCGTTCTTCTCTCTCCTCCATGCCCTCAGTAACTAACAGGGAAGAAGGAGGAGAACAGGGCTTTTAATTCTTAGTGCGGACAGTAGGTATACAGAAAGATATGTAGTACACGCTGTCCGTTCTGGTCTGCTCTCAGTAACTGAGGAGTGCAGGGAATTGAGATAAACCAGCAGAGCTGCCAGTCAGATAGGCAGGGAGACAGGCAGAGAGGGTACAGACAGGGAGGCAGGGACTAGGGCTTAGTGAGCTAAGAGGCAGGCTGGAAGCGTCGTCTACTGAACCCCGAAGAACGTCTCTCCTCAGCAATGTTCAGTTTAAGAGTAGCTAAGGAGACTCATTGCACCCGCTCCCCCCCCCCCCAAAAAAAATATATATTACAAAAATGTTTAACAGCCTCGTTCCTAGACATCTCAGTTATCTTTGACAGTCCCATAGAGAATGAATAGAGAAGCAGCACTCATGCTTGAATCATACATACGTTCTCATGATAGGTAGGGGTCCGACGCTCAAAGTCAAACACTTATGACATGTCCTGCAGATAGGGAATATGTTTAAATCTTGAGACAACCCCATTAAACACACTCTGATCATATAGCACTGGTTCCAAACGGCAGCCAAAGCACAGTATTTTCTGAATGGTGGATTCTCATAATATTCATTGTTGTCCTTCACAAATTCAACCCTTTCTTCCTTGATGAGATATATGGGAGAACACCTGCAAGTAGAAGCTCAAAAGGAGCACATGTATTTCAGGATCTGAGAGAGTAGTGCATGGCCTAGAGGGTTAAAGAACCCCAAAGAGACAATAACACAGATAGACCTAACACAATCTTTGAACCCTTTAGTTACCACCCATACGCCTTTTTACAGCGGTCACTAAAGGGCCTTAGACTGGGCCACTGCCTTTTCAGACAAGCCAGGTCTAAGTGCTGCACGGGTCTCCCGTGCAGCAGAGAGCAGGGACTCGGCTCTCACATGAGAGCCACGCTCCTGCTCTAACAGCCCGGACCGGCAAGAGTGCCGATCCGGGCAGTTTAACCCATTACATGCCGCAGACAATGGCGCATGTCGCTTGTAAGCTGCGACAGACGAGGAAGACTCTCTATGTCTCCCATTGGTACTCCAAGATCGCATTTGTGTGTACAGGCTGGCTTGGACCTGATGTAGGTCCCAAGCCTGCCTCGGATGTTCCCCAGCAGGCTGCGCCTCTCTGAAAGTATAGCACTGACATTAAAATGCAATGCACTATAGGGATAGTCCATTGTATTTTAAAAGCAATCAAAATATTGCCTGTTATAGTCCCCTTGGAAGATTATTAAGTGGTTAAAAAAAGTTAAAAAAAATAATAATTACCTGTAAAAAAATATGCATTTTTCATTAAAAATACGCTTAGCAATTTTTAAAAATTGCAAAAAAAAAATTCCCCCACATGTTTGGTATCTGTTACGACCTGCACTAAACAAATATCATGTAAGTTACTGTATCGTCTATTTAAAAAAAAGGGGGTTTTCTTCTATTTAAAAAAAGGGGTTTTATTGCAGAAAAGTAGTAAAACGTAAAAAAAAATAATAATAATGACGGAAAACAAAAAATGTTATAGCTCTTGGAAGGCGACAATGAAAAAAGGAAGAAAAAGAGTTGGTCAGTAAGGCCCAAAACAGGCTGGTCACTAAGAGAGTTATTTTTTTATTTTATTCTAGAGACTCGAATTCTCAGCCTGATTAAATGGTCACTAAAAGACACAGCAGGTATTGGGGAGTGTTACCAGTCCCCCTAAATTGTTATACCTTCCAGTGTTGCTAACTGAACCACCTGGGGGTCAGGGGGCTAAGTACACTAACACCTAGAGACTGATGTCACATGGACAAAGCCCAGCTTCTCCCAATCCTGCCTAATATATTAAGATGCAGTAATAGACGCTCGCTCAACGCGTTTCTGCATGGGAAAACCTACACTTCATCAGGAGCGATGAGTACAAAGTAACCAGAGTGCTGTCAGAAGTTACGTTGATGCCGCACTGTAGCATGCCGAGACCGGCGCTGTGATGGCCGTGCGCATCCGAAAGAACGCCGGACTAAAGCAATGTTAGCCCCTCCCTCCGCAAGGTGTGTGCTGACGCTGCCGGCCAATCAGGAGTGTAGGCACGTCAGAATGACACGCCCCCAACTGCCCAAAGAGAGAAGTATTGTAATAGCATCCGGAAGGGGAGCCATTTTGTGTTTTAATGTTCAATCAAGCTGTGAATTTGTGATTTTCGGTGAACGTACATTTTCCAATGCCATTTGTTTAATGTGTTATAAATTCTAGAGACTGTTACGAATTCTTCCCAGGCATCCATGCTTGTAGTATCTGCTATTTGTGACGTTAAAAACTCTGTCCTTCCTACTGTCTCCCAGATATTTGAATGAAGTATTATGTATCACTGCCAAACTGTGGTTATATATATATTTTTTATTTACCTAAAGAAACTGCTGTACGGATTACGGTAAAAATTGCATGAGAAACAATATTTTACAGGCAATAACCTAACATGTGATGACAGGAAGTTCCTTTAATCCCTTGGTGCTGTACAAGTACAGAATATGTCGTCAAAGGATTATTGAGTGGGCTCAGGAGCTGAGTCTGCCCCATATGAGGTAGGTGCTATCTGAGTAAGACAGTTGACACCTGCTTGCAGTCACTGGGATAGGAGATAACTTCAGGCCTGGTCATTTAACTCCTCTGATACCGTCGTCATTGGCGACTGTGGCATCTGAGGGATTAGTCAGAGATTATGACACTTTTTGTTGTTTTTTTTTGTTGCATTTTTTCTGGCATTTTTGGAAACAATGTCTTTCCACTAGCATCCAGAACATGCTGCTTTTTTAAAAAGACGGAAGAAAGACAAAAAACTCCACTTAACAAAAATACCAGTAGTAGCATTTCATATATCCCATAGTCCTTTAGCCAACATCTGGAGATAGCATTTTTTAACAAAAAAAACAACAAAAAAAAACACACACAGAACAAAAACACAGGTGCAAAAAAAGACCACTAAAAACGCCAAAGTGTAATAAAATTCCAGCAAAAACCAATGTGTGAAAGCATCCTCGAATGGGGGTATGCTAGATAGTGTCAAATGGTTGTCATTTGTGTGCCACTTACACAACTGGATCTGCATATTCTTCCTTTTTCTCTATATACTACTTTGCATTTCTTATGGCAAAAAGATGGAGATTTGCTCATTAATATGCTCCAGTTGGACCTCAGAAGCAGCTCATCAGTGCAAAACCCAAATGATTTGTAGCGCTTATTGACTGTGTTATGTAAATGAGTTCTACCGTCACAGAATTTAGTCCGGCTGGCTGTTCACCGTAATGTGATTTTATGAGATTTGACTTCTAGAGAAAGGGACAATATTTTATCTGCAGTGCTTTACCTGAAACTTTCCATCACTTTCAGTGAAATTCATATGACTTATAATACAGGTAGACTAATGGTACAAGCATGCAATGGTGATTTCCTCATCTCAAACTATTTTTTGAAACAAAAGCCAACACCAGTGCTGGGTACACCCCACAAAATGTCAGTGTCTCAATAACTTGTCATGTGGCCTGGACCATCAATTACAGCTTGACAATGACGTCTCATGCTGTTCACAAGTCGACTTATTGTCTGCTGAGGCATGGCATTCCATTGTTCTTGAAGGGTGGTCCTCAGGACATTGAGTTTTTGAGGTACAGAGTTACAAGCCTCTACGGCGACTCAGTTGATCCCATAGGTTTTCAAAGGAATTCAGTTCTGGAGAAAGTGCTGGCCACTCTATTTGAGGTACTCCAGTCTCCAACAGCCATTCCCTAATGATGCAACCTCGATGAGCTGGCGCATTGTCATCCATGAAGATGAAACTGTTGTTCATGCAGAGGCACAAATGACTGGATTAATGAGGTTATTCAAGTAGTATGGGCTTGTCTCTGTACCATTCACAAAGTGTAGGGCTGTTCTGTATGGACTAGACACACCTGCCCACACTGTAACACCACCTAGAGGTGTGTGTGGCATTCATCATCTGGTTCCGCAGGGCATTGTTCACAATGAAATGGTCATCAGTGTGGGATGTGGCCAAAGGACGTCCACTTCTATGCCTTTCTGTGACTCTTCCAGTCTCTCTGTATCTCTGTTACAACCTGCTGATGACACTCTGTGACACTCTAAGCTCAGTGGCCACTTCTGTCTGAGAACATCCTGCTTGAAGCCTTGTAATGGCGAGGTACTGTTGATCAATTGTTAGGTGTTGTCTTGATCTCATGATGCCAGAATGAAAACAGTATGATAAGGAGGAGGAATATTTAAATACCAATTGTAAAAGGGGCAGGAAATGTATTGAGCGATTCATGGATCACACACCTGTTTTGAATTTTGCCGTTAAGCTCCTTGTTAGGCCTCATGCACACGACCGTTGTGTGTTTTTGTGGATCCAAAAAACACAGATTGCGTCCGTGTGCATTGCGCAATTTGGGGAACGGCGCGGACAGCCATTAATATAACTGTCTATTCTTGTCCGCAAAACGGACAAGAATAGGACAGGTTATATTTTTTGGGTGGACAAAGGAAAGGAGCAACGGATGCGGAAAGCACACGGAGAGCCCATTAAAGTGAATTGGTCTGCATCCAAGCCGCAAATACTGCAGCTCGGATGCTGACCAAAACAACGGTCACGTACATGAAGCCTTAGAGAACAGCAAGTTGTGCAAAAAGTACTGAAACATTGAACAGTTGGACGCGTGCATTCAAACGTTTAGAGAAGGCCACATTAAGTTCACCTGTAAAGGTTAGAGTGTATTTTAGGTTCATCCTGAAATTTTACCCACTGAATGGTGATTAGAGCGCAACGTTCCATGATTTTTATATTTGCTGACATCACAGCTGTGACCAAAGAAACAGCCTCAAGCACATTCAATTAGAATTAGTTTTTTATGCAGTAGTTTTACTGTGTCTCTCTTTTATGTACATCTGTCAACAGACAGAACAAGCTGCAAAGCTGGCGTGCCTGCTTAAAGGGAATCTGTCACCAGCTTTATGCTGTCCTAACTAAAGGCGGCATAAACTAGTGACAGATCCTCTTAGCAAAACGCAGGGACAGGGATCTGGATTCCAGAAAATAATTATTATTTTTTATGGTAGATCTCTGGCGAGCCCAGGTGCACCACAACTTAGCCAACAGAACACAGAAGGGCACAAAACCTCTCTGCACGCAGTCATCAACTTAAATGTCTGTATACAAAGATTCTTCCTGCTCCACTACAGGGGACGTCAAACACTGGTGTCCTGTCTAACCTTGGGGGTGATTGCTGCTGTCCATTTCAGCACCAATCACCCCCATCAGAGCCCACTTGCAGCTCCCTCGCTGGTTTTATCAGTGAGGGAGATGTAATTGGCCGGTCTGCATTAAAAATAAACTATTCTGGAATAATTCACACCATTTTTTTAACCATATCAGTGCAAAAAAATATATATATGCTACTCTCTAGTGCAATGTTCACCCTTTTTAGCTTCTTTACTGACCCCTCTGCAGTTCTGCACTCTACACTTTCTATGGTTGGGCAGCAGCTCGTCTCATGTCAGTCACGCTCTTGCATCTCACAGGAGTTCATTGCTCTTGCTAACAATCCCTCCACCCCCCATCTTCCGGTCTTGCAAACATAGTCACTCAGCAGCAGGGTACAGGGAGAGCAGAGAGATTATGAGGATTTCTGAGTTTTTATGACATAATAAGCTCCCTTACTACACATGTATACTCTTTGTTTGCCATACTTGTGCCAAGCCCGATCCGCAACGTGACAAATATTGTAATGCAGCTGGTGTACTGCATCCCCTTTAAATATATGTTTGTATTGTTTGCTATGATTATGCAAATAATTATCTGTTTAGCCAGGCACGCGTCCCTCTGACTTGATGGGTACCACTATAATTAAATGTGTTTATATAATTTAAATGTGACCATAAATTGTAATTTAATTTTCAACTTATTTCAGATAATCTCTCACAGTTGAACTACACCATACTGTCCCAATTTCGTTTAATTAAACAGTGTGAATTGTTTGAAAATAGTAGCAATACCACATAATGAATTTTTATTTTTTTTTTTCCGAACCTTATTCTCCTTGCAAAACAACTTTGTATAGTCCAACAACAACAAAATATCTATTCTATATTTCACGCGTTTCACACTCACATTCCTCCCTTCTGCTTGCTCTGATGCCTCCGTCTCCCGATGCGTTTACCCGCCTAGGTGACTCAGTGGCGGATCCAGAGCCTGGTCTCGGGAGGGGCACTTTCAGATTATTTTCTGTCCGCCGCCACAAAACAATGGTACTTATAGAACAGACTACACAGTGTAGCGGTATACTGTATATTGTGTGGCACAGTGTAGCGGTATACTGTATATTGTGTGGCACAGTGTATGCTATATGTGTATAACAAACATATTTCACATGAAAACTTACAATTACTTGACTTGACCCTTGGGGATCTCGGACGCCACTTCCACACTTTGGCCGGGGGCTCGGCGGAGCTGATGTTGTGTTTTATCCTAATGAGAAAGATTTCATAATAAGGATTTGGAGAAGGGGCAGAGGGATAGCAGAGCAGGGAGAGGCCGGTGCTGCTACTAGGGGGTCATACCATGGGGGAGTAATAAAGCCCACCATAATGACCCCCAGTAGAAATAATTCGTCTTATAATGTGACAGTGCAAAAAATACCCCCTTGTAATGCCCCCAGTTGAGCTAATGTCCCCATAGTGCCCCCATAATGTGCCAGTATAAAATACCCCTATATAGTGCCCCTAGTAAATGACCCCATAGTGCTCCACACCCAGTAATAAGAGCCCCCCTGTGCCAGTAATAACAGCCCCCAGTGATAACAGCTTCCCAGTGATAACAGCCCCTCTGTGCCAGTAATAACAGCCCCCAGTAATAACAGCCCTCCTTTGCCAGTAATAACAGCCCCCAGTAATAAGAGCCCCTCTGGGCCAGTAATAACAGCCCCCAGTGATAACAGCCCCTCTGTGCCAGTAATAACATCCCCCAGTAATAACAGCCCCCCTTTGCCAGTAATAACAGCCCCCCTGTGCCAGTAATAACAGCCCCCTGTGCCAGTAATAACAGCCCCCTGTGCCAGTAATAACAGCCCCCTGTGCCAGTAATAAGAGCCCCCAGTGATAACAGCCCCCTGTGCCAGTAATAAGAGCCCCCAGTGATAACAGCCCCCCTGTGCCAGTAATAAGTGCCCCCAGTGATAACAGCCCCCCTGTGCCAGTAATAAGTGCCCCCAGTGATAACAGCCCCCCTGTGCCAGTAATAAGAGCCCCCAGTGATAACAGCCCCCCTGTGCCAGTAATAAGTGCCCCCAGTGATAACAGCCCCCCTGTGCCAGTAATAAGTGCCCCCAGTGATAACAGCCCCCCTGTGCCAGTAATAAGTGCCCCCAGTGATAACAGCCCCCCTGTGCCAGTAATAAGTGCCCCCAGTGATAACAGCCCCCCTGTGCCAGTAATAAGTGCCCCCAGTGATAAGTGCCCCCAGTAATAAGAGCCCCCAGTGATAAGAGCCCCCAGTGATAAGAGCCCCCCTGTGCCAGTAAAAAGGGCCCCCAGTGATAACAGCCCCCCTGTGCCAGTAATAAGTGCCCCCAGTGATAACAGCCCCCCTGTGCCAGTAATAAGCGCCCCCAGTAAAAGTATTGTATATAATAAAAAATAAAAAAAACACATACTTACCTCCATGTCAGCGATGCGATGCAGCCTCTTCTGGCCTGTGTCTCACGCTGTATGGCGCAGGCAGCGCGATGACGTCATCACGCCGCCTGCGCCGGCCTCTGATAGGCTGCAGGCACTTGGCCGGCAGCCTATCAGAGGAAGGGAAAGGGACACGCCTCTCCCTCCCTGCCGCAGCACAGGCAGGCATCTGTATTGCTGTCCTGAGGACAGCGATACAGATGACTGGAGATGAGCGCTTCCACAATGGAAGCGCTCATCTCCCTGTGCCCCGCTGCCGCCGCCGCCGCCGCCCGCCGCCAGCTCGGGGGGGGCAATTGCCCCGTTGCCCCCCCCCTGGATCCGCCACTGAGGTGACTACAGTGTTCGCACATGTTATGGACATCTGCAGTTTACAGTTCATGGAGGACTGCCCATGATACAGAGCTGCAAAAGACTGGGAAAGGAATATTAAAATGAAAATGGATACCACAATGCTAACAATATTAGGAAGAGTTGGGATTTAAAGGATTGTTATTTATAAAAACACAGACTCAACTGCTATCTAATAGAGGACAAATCGTTATGTTCCCAGCACATTTCTGGCAGGACATGTGAGTTCCTAAATATTACAAATATACACATCACCTGGTTGATCACGAGTAGTTTTGTAGTTCAGTGGACTGGATGAAAAATAAAGTAGAGGGGCTACGTAGTCATCTGTATGTGTTTTTTATATTTTTTTTTTATTCTGAGGCTCATGATGAGTAGTCTTTTGGCCATTACAATCTAGTCATTTCATCCAACTCATTGCTTAGATCATTGCAGTCTAGGTTACAGCCGCATAATGTGATTGCAGTAGGCCCATACCCAGATACAGGACCTATTTTATTGATAAGTCCTTCACACTTCAGTGAATCAATGCTGTGTGATGTCTGTGTGTCTCCATAAACAGCACATGTACCCATAGAATTTTTAACTTTAGGTCAGTGGAAAAATCACAGAGACATGCACCACTTTGGTCCATAATGTGGACCAAAAATGGCCCTCAAAGTCTATGGGTCGGTGAAGAACCACTGACATATGGCGCTCAAGTCAAGCCTTGGGTGGCAAAACTACTTAAATACTTATGAGCTCCATCCTGAGATGATTTCTATTTTACTACGTTTAATACAAGATGTTCATCTTGTGAGTGCAAATAAGTTCAGCAGGCTGCTTTACCTTAAATGACAAGGTCAAGGTTCTGTTTCTTTGTCTGTACAGTCGTGGCCAAAAGTTTTGAGAATGACACAAAGCTTAGTTTTCACAAAGTTTGCTGCTAAACTGCTTTTAGATCTTTGTTTCAGTTGTTTCTGTGATGTAGTGAAATATAATTACACGCACTTCATACGTTTCAAAGGCTTTTATCGACAATTACATTACATTTATGCAAAGAGTCAGTATTTGCAGTTCTTTTTCAGGACCTCTGCAATTCGACTGGGCATGCTCTCAATCAATTTCTGGGCCAATTCCTGACTGATAGCAACCCATTCTTTCATAATCACTTCTTGGAGCTTGTCAGAATTAGTGGGTTTTTGTTTGTCCACCCGCCTCTTGAGGATTGACCACAAGTTCTCAATGGGATTAAAATCTGGGGAGTTTCCAGGCCATGGACCCAAAATTTCAACGTTTTGGTCCCCGAGCCACTTAGTTATCACTTTTGCCTTATGGCACGGTGCTCCATCGTGCTGGAAAATGCATTGTTCTTTACCAAACTGTTGGATTGTTGGAAGAAGTTGCTGTTGGAGGGTGTTTTGGTACCATTCTTTATTCATGGCTGTGTTTTTGGGCAAAATTGTGAGTGAGCCCACTCCCTTGGATGAGAAGCAACCCCACACATGAATGGTCTCAGGATGCTTTACGTTTGGCATGACACAGGACTGATGGTAGCGCTCACCTTTTCTTCTCCGGACAAGCCTTTTTCCTGATGCCCCAAACAATCGGAAAGAGGCTTCATTGGAGAATATGACTTTGCCCCAGTCCTCAGCAGTCCATTCACCATATTTTCTGCAGAATATCAATCTGTCCCTGATGTTTTTTTTGGAGAGAAGTGGCTTCTTTGCTGCCCTTCTTGACACCAGGCCATCTTCCAAAAGTCTTTGCCTCACTGTGCGTGCAGATGCGCTCACACCTGCCTGCTGCCATTCCTGAGCAAGCTCTGCACTGGTGGCACTCCGATCCCGCAGCTGAATCCTCTTTAGGAGACGATCCTGGCGCTTTCTGGACTTTCTTGGATGCCCTGAAGCCTTCTTAACAAGAATTGAACCTCTTTCCTTGAAGTTCTTGATGATCCTATAAATTGTTGATTGAGGTGCAATCTTAGTAGCCACAATATCCTTGCCTGTGAAGCCATTTTTATGCAACGCAATGATGGCTGCACGCGTTTCTTTGCAGGTCACCATGGTTAACAATGGAAGAACAATGATTTTAAGCATCACCCTCCTTTTAACAGGTCAAGTCTGCCATTTTAACCCAATCAGCCTGACATAATGATCTCCAGCCTTGTGCTCGTCAACATTCTCACCTGAGTTAACAAGATGATTACTGAAATGATCTCAGCAGGTCCTTTAATGACAGCAATGAAATGCAGTGGAAAGGTTTTTTTGGGATTAAGTTAATTTTCATGGCAAAGAAGGACTGTGCAATTCATCTGATCACTCTTTATATTATTCTGGAGTATATGCAAATTGCTATTATAAAAACTTAAGCAGCAACTTTTCCAATTTCCAATATTTATGTAATTCTCAAAACTTTTGGCCACGACTGTATATTCTTGTGACTGTTGGACGATTGTGATCCAAGATGTAGTACGCAGCTCCAAGTAGCAAACTAATCTGAAAGTGTGAGGGGCTATCTATGGGGGTGCACCACCAATGAGGCCATATGAGGCGATTGCCTCAGGCAGCACCAGGTGGGGGCAGCAGAAGAGCCATGGGCAATGAGCGCTTTCATTGTGGCAATGGGGTTAGGTTAGGAAATTGACATGGGGGGTGGCGCCGTTGCAGTTTTTGCCTCAGGCAAACGAAAGGCTACGTGCATCCCTGGCTATCTACAGAAACTTTTAGTGATCCATACAAGTCTACAGGAGGGAACATCGATGAGAACACTGAGGAGACTAGTAGGACGACAATGCCTGCAATGTTGGTGAGAAGATCGTTCCTTTAAAGCAGGCGCTTTGACACTAACTGCATTGCTGACTATTACTGGTAACTTAGAGACCCTTTTCAATTTAAAGGGATTGGCCACTTTCTGGTTACTGTTCACCAATATGTATGTAAGATGACTATAGGACACTTACGAATAGTCTGTCAAAATTCTGTTTCATTTTCTGTATTTCATTAGGTCTACCCCTCTTGTGCTGTCCACAAAGAGGTCTTGTTGATAAAATGGCTGCTGATGGAGGGTCATGTGACCATGTGATGTCTCTTCCATTCAAATACGCTGGACCTGCCATCTTCACTTGCACAGTTGGGAGTTTAGTGTAGGTGCAGTGTGTTTGAATAGAGGAGACCTTGCATAGAGGTGAGGGTCACGTGACCCTCTATTAGCTGCCATCTTATGGACAGGACCTCCATCTGGACAGCACAGAATATTTGCCTAAGAAGGTGGCATGGTTTACGGAATATTCAGAACGGCACACAATATCAACAACTGCTGTATTAGTATGTGCCATATAGCTATCTTACATACACATTGGTCACAAGTCGCCAGAAACCGACCAACCCCTTTAAATTAACTGTGGTGTGCCTGGACTTTTGAGGTTTACCTGTTGCGGTCCGGGTCCTTACTTGACTAATTTATGTTCTGTTTGCAGAGAGGAATGAGACCCATTTGAGCAGGTTGTTTGCGCTCTATTGCTACCATATATGTGTTTTTATTTCTTGTTGCCTCAATTTAGTGTCCATTTTACAGTTTAACAGTGTTTTCTACTTGAAGAATAGAAAGGTGCAGTACATTCTGTGATTACCTCCAGCAAATGAGCACTGTTTAAGTTTACATCTCTTACATTGTCAGCTACTGTCAATCTATCAGTCTACAACGTGTCTAAATGTCTTCCTTGCTGATGAGCGATCAATATCTCAATGGTAATGGCACTTGCATTTTGGAACAGTTCAGTGGTAGACAGCTTTTACTGTGATCTTTTCCTCTTGCCTGCACGAGCTATCCACGTAATAAGCACTCTGGTTGTGTATGCCCCTTTACACACACAGGAACATTTTTACTTGAAACTGAATCAGATCACTTAGCATTATTATTTTCCTGGCTAGACAGAATTCATACCACTTCCCAAACTTTATTTTTTACCTTTTACATACCATACCCATCACTGTGTTCTCCTATTTTCTTCTCCAGAAATGCTAGTTACTGATAGTGTTGTAAGCCCAGACTCTGATACGGTCTTCAAGGGCATAAATGCTCGGACTGTTCCTGTTTTTTTTTTGTTTGTTTTTTAAAGGAATCCTGTCAAAACCTTTTCTGTGCTCAGTCCCACAAACGCAGGGCAGGTTTGGGATTGGGGGGCACAATTGGAAATACACCAATGTTTTGTGTTTCTTAAAACAACTGTTACCTATTACGGTAAATTAATCCAATACGTGATACCGGGTTCCTTTCAGCTCCCACTGTGACCGACAGTGCAAGGGTTTGTCAGAAAGCAAATCTATTTGGCTCTGACTTTTGAGCCAATCGATTGTCATTACAGCCCATTTCTTATGATTAGAAATTGTTTTCCAAGACTTTACTATTGATCGTGGGTGTGCGACACCTGGGACCCCCACCAATCAACTGTTTGAGGAGGCATCTGCGCTTGCAGTAGCACCACGGCCTTCACGCAGCTTATCAAGCACAGCGTTGTACATTTTATAGCGGCTGTGCTTGGTGTCACAGCGCAGCCTCATTCACATTAATAGGGCTGAGCTGAGCCTACGCTATGTCACCAATAAATTTGACATCACATGGCCTAGGAAAAGCTGCGAAAAGGCCTCGGCACTACTGTGAATGCAGGTGCCTTCTCAAACAGCTAATTTGCAGGGATCCCGGGTGTCGGGGACCCCACAGATCAGGAACCGGAGGAAGAGGCAGAGACTTAGTCAGAACAAGCAATGGGTCAGGGCAGGCAGCACAGGAACAAGGTCAGACAATCCGGGTTGGCTAAGGGAGAGGCGATGCAAGCAGGCAGGGATTAGACGAGAAACAAAGTATATAGTCAGGAATACGAGTGGTAAGCAAGCTCTTTAGCACAAGATTAGGACCTTGACTCTGAGGCGTCTGGGTAAAGGGCTGAGCCACTTAAATACATGCAGGAGAGCCAGGGTAGGTTAACGAGATCACATGACATGACTCAGCCCCACCCAGGGAGTGATGCGTACTGCCACATCAGCAGCCGAGTATAAGCAGTCTCCAGATTAAATGGAAGTTGTGGAGCGGAATCCACATAGGTAATACCAACCGCACAGGCAGAGTCCAGAGCTGACAAAATAACAATAACTTTTACAAAAACAGGTGCACTCTGCGGTCTTACAAAATACTCAAATTGATGTAAAATTGAGAGATTAGCCAACATATCCTACTGTGGAGGACAGGTTTAAGCCCAAGCACCACGCCAAGGTTTCTCAAGTAGCTCGGGACCTAACGCTAAACCTACCTGTGCCGTATGGGCAATACCAGAAGCCAGTGGACAAATTACAGGCGCGCAAGGTCCGACTCACAGCAAACTCCCAGTTACCTCCAGCATGCAGCTATGTTTACAATGGGAGGAGGGAGAGAGCTCTGAGCCCCACCCAAGACTGGCTGATATAGCCCAGGCCTCACATGTGCACCAGAATGCTGCCTGTAGATAGAAATAAAGGCACATTCAGACCAGGAGTTTTTACATCTCCAAATTTTATATATAAACTACAAATTGGCGTGGTAATGAAAAGCAGGAAGTGCTCAACCCCATATGCAGTGGCGCATCTATACCGGGGGGCAGATCCTGCACTTGTGGTACGCTGATAATGGCAATCCCCAGCAAAAATGCATACAATGGAGGATGCCCGCCGCAGACCACAAGTACCACAATAGACATCCTACACAGGATAGCAAATGCGTGGATGTGATAAACAATCAAACACAATAACAATAACTTTTACAAAGACAGGTGCACTCTCCCCAGATGAAAACTGAGGTGGTTTCCTTCTTTTCTTGTCTGCATTTGTCTTTATACGGTACACTACTTTGTCGATGCAGACCTTGGTGTCACTCCAAATCTTCAAAATATCTCTGAAGAAAGAATCTGCAGCTGGTATCCCGGAGGATGCAGGAACAGGAAGAGGAGTACAAGAATGTTGACCATAGACGACAAAGAATGGGGAGGATTCATTGGTGTGGTTATTATAGGAGAACTCTGCCCAAGGTAGCAGAGATACCCAGTCGTCGTGTTGCACAGAGACGAAGTGTCGAAGATAGGTCTCCACTGTATGCCCTACCCCATTCCAGTTAAGCTCTACCCCCTTTCTACTATGCCCCACCCCCTGTCAAGCATGTCATAAAAAAAGTGTAGAAAGCCTAGATGCGCCAAATTGTGCCAATCTGCACCACCTTGAAGCAGATTTTTGCCACAAACATATTAGTAAATTTGGGCCACTGACTAATAATCATATTAATATTCATTTATTTAACCTAATGTTCACTTCTTCAGCTGATTACTCAACCAGTTATCTTTATATCTGTATATAGCTGAGAGGCTTCCACTGAATTAAAATATTTATAAGAATGATATAGCTTTATATCCCAAGGCTAGCAATTCCTGTTTCTATATTTGTAGCACAGAAAGTATGTGCCTTAGTTCTTTTCCAGCGTTCAAAGGGAAATTAGGACAGACACGTGCACCTGGCATCCTCAGGAAAGTGAACTCAATCTTTTGATGTATGTGGTAGTATTTGTGTAGAAACCAGCTGGCTCTTCAATGGCCGGAATGTCATTCCGCTCTAAAAAGAGAACACTCCTGAAATATATCGAAAGTGATTTAATTGCGTCAACCCCATGAATTGTCATTAATCGTTAATTACTGGTGGCAACGTCTCAAAGTGGTCTACAGGGTATAAGGCTGTAGGGTTTCCAAATTATAGCACACATAAATTGGCACTAAAATATTTTTTTACTTAAAATATTCTTAAAATATAAAATTAAAATAGAGAACACATTTAACAGAAGTAAATATCTGATAGATGCAGTGTTAAAGTGGTTATGTAAAAAAACTATAAATGTATCTAAGGCCTGTTTCACACTTGCGTTGTTGTTTTCCGGTATTGAAATCCGGCAGAGGATTTTTTTTTTTTTTTAGGATCCTAAAAAACTGGATCAGTCACCCACTGACTTAATGTAGTTAAGACGGATCCGGTTTGTTCCGTTTTGATTTAACACAACTGCATCTTAACGGAACGGATGCATCCTGATGTGCAAAATCAGAACAGATTCATTTAATTCTGGTTTTGAGATCCTCTGGTGGATGTCAAAACCAGAGTTAACAACAACGCAAGTGTGAAACAGGCCTATGAAACAGTTCTGGAGCATCTTTACTACTAAGACCTCTTTCACGTATTCAGTGTTTGGTCAGTGATTTCCATCAGTGATTGTGAGCCAAAACCAGAATTGGAGGCTACACATAGATAAAGTATAATGGAAAGATTTGCACTTGTTTTGAGTTTGACCCACACCTGGTTTTGGTTCACGGTCACTGATGGAAATCACTGACTGGACACTGATGTGTGAATAAGGGTACTTTCACACTAGCGGCAGGACGGATCCGACAGGCTGTTCACCCTGTCTGATATTGACTATAATGGGGACAGGGGTGGAGCTCCAGCGCAGCACGGCAGGTCGCCGGGCTAAAAAGTCTGATATGCAGTACTTTTAGCCAGGTGGCCTTTCGCCGTGCACTGCTGTGCTGCACCGGAGCTCCGCCCCGTCCCCATTATAGTCAATGGGGACGGGGCGGCAGTCCGGCGGCACGGCGAAATAGCAGCAGGACGGATCCGACAGGGTGAACAGCCGGTTGGATCCGCCCTGCCGCTAGTGTGAAAGTACCCTTAGGCATAACTCTGTATTGTGCTGTTCCACTGTTGTGACCCATTGAAATTTATGACTAAATTGACAATGTTTTCATTCCCTTTGTCAAACGGGCACAGTCTGGCATTGATTTTGTCAGACGTATAGTGGCATCTCCAACTGGGAATATCCAATTGTCAGTTTATTCATAAATGTATTGCTGGGAATGTGATGTTATGGGGAATAAAATTACTTAGCTACTGGATTAGACATGTCAAGGGAGCCGACAGTTCCTCTTCAAAGTCTGTGTGAGGGTCCATTCTCACTCACTATATTTGACACTTATTATTTAGCAATCTTTTACAGTGTATCACCCATTTAAACTTAAAATTATTTGTAGAACTTTGATTTCAACATATTTTAATGAGGTGTTGTCCTTACCAATCACAGCCAGTCCCTAATAGGTGCTTGTCTCAAGAATGTATCTGAATATGGAGACTAATGAAACCAAAGGACATACACTATGAAGATTTATTCAAAGCATGTGGCACTGCTGATCCTTGAAGAGGCGGCTGTAGTATCTGCCAACAATAAATAAATAAACTCATTAATATTATATAGAAGTATTATTTTTCATACCTCAACCAAATGCTTAGTTTAACCCCTTTAAACGAAATTACGTACATGTACATCATTTGCGTGAAGGGCATACATGGCAGGTACCGGATGTATAATACAGCTGACACCTGCTGGCAGTAACCAGTGTCAGATTACTCTGATCCCGATCATTTAACACCTTTAAATGCTGCAATCAATGGTGGCCGTGGCATCTGAGGGGTTGGAAAAAGAGAATGGGCTCCATCTATCCTCCAACTGGACATCCTGTAATGGAATCGGAAGGCTCCAGTTGATATGGCACAGCCTGGGGCCTTGTGAAGGTTCCCAGGCCTATCATAGTAAGGCTACGTTCACATCTCTGTTTTAAGAGATCCAGCACAAATGCCGGCCAGACAAAAACTGTTGCATAAAACGTTTTTTGTCCGTCCGAAAATTGGCGTTTGTGCCGAAAATCAGCCAGATCACCACTGGACCTTATTGCTGTCAATGAGGAAGTGAAGGATCTGGGTGGCTGCTCTGTGCCAGAACAGCATGCTGGATCTTAGCGAGGCCTTAGCTACATGTTAAGTTCTGCCTACAGCATGACTTAACAGGAAGCCTATCAAAATCCGATAGACTGCATTAGTATACTATTGCAGTCTATGGTACAAGCGATCAAAATACCACATATTTAAGTACAGTAAGAAAAAAAAAGTTAAAAAAAATATTTTACAAAGTCTAAGAATAAAAAAAATTCACATCACACCCTTTTCCAATTGTATATATAAAAAAAAAGAAACCTCTGTTATCACCACATCCAATAATGTCTGAACTATTAAAATATAAAAATATTTATTGTTTGTGGTGAATGTTGTAAAAAAAAAAAAAGATTAAAGTGTCTAATTTGCAGTTTTTTGTTCACACCATCAAAGTTGAATGAAAAGTGATCAAAAAGTCGTATGGACTCCAAAATGGTGCCAATAAAAACTACAGCTTGCCCCACAAAAAAATTAGCCTTCACACAGCTCAGTGGATGAAAATATAAAAAAAGGTATGGGTGTCATCATGAGATGCAAAGAAAAAAGTTTTGTTTTTTTTATTTGTTTTTAAGTAGTAAAACAACAGAACCTACAGTATATACATTTGGTATCACTGTAATCGTACTGACTCGCAGGAAAAAGTTGTGATGTCATTTTTTGCGCACAGTGAATACAGATTGTATAACTTGAATGCATTTGAATATAACGGTTAAACATGATTAAGATTGGGTTTGACAAAATGTATGTAACTTCAAACTGTGGGACGGGAGCTTGAGTAAGCTTGAAATTTCTCTGCTTTTCTTTCATCAGTATAATCTACTTAAAACCTGTGTGCGAAGCACAATTCCAGTAATTGACAGAGTATTCGGTATTCTAACACCTTTGTCACTGTCATGCTATGGGTGGAAAACTGTGATGTTGAGCAGAAGGCCATAGCATATGGACTTGCATTTTAAACGCCCTCAATAACATATCTGTCACAATCAAAGTTTCATAGTCAAAGCCTTTTACAAGAATATCCAAGGCTGTCTGATCTGTTCTGTCACATATACTGTAGGTACAAAGCGCCATGCACATGGTTAGACCCGTACGTATGTAGGTCTCTACAGATCTGTACTTTGGACCCACAGTCACTCTGTGTGCCAGTATATGATGCCATGTGCGGCACTGTATTGTGGCTTCATTCCAGACTCTCTAAAGGAGAATTCCTCTGTAATATGGCATCTGTTGGAGCCTGCCACAAATCTCTGAGTGGAACTGAAGGCAAACAGAGACCGAGGAGAGTGTCAAGGAGACCTATGGGTGTGGTAATACAGATCCAAAAACCTAGAGGTGGAATAGAGCCATAATACAGTCATGTGTATCATGAGCGCTTACGGTCATAACATTGCAGCATGCACAATCTATGAATGTATAAAAGTAATCTTTATAGTCCACAAAGGTCTTAAAAATCTTTTGCTTTCACGTGCTCCTTAAGGTGGATTTAGACGAGAAGATTCTGCAGCCGATCGTAGGGAAGGAGATGTTCCTTCCCGACAGTCGGCTGCTTGTTCAGTGACGGAGGCCGCTGCATTTACATGCAGTGATCTCCTTCACTGTATGAGGACGAGGGATCGCTATTGCAACCCCTCGTCCCCATACAGAATCATTGTTTCTGGCCAGCAGATCGCTGTTTAGACCACACCATCTGCTGCCCAGAAACTGCCCAGAAACTATGATCGGTGGTTCCTGAACGACCGACAAGATCACCTGAAGAACGAGCGTTTTGCTCGTTCATCGGGTAATCGGCGGTACATTTACATGGTCAGATTGTCGGGAATAATCTGGACGATAATTGGCTTGTGTGACTGCAGCTTTAGATGTTAAAGAGGACCTTTCATGTTTTTTTATTTTTATAGATAAATACCTTTCTTTACAGGGGACCCCCCCGCTAATGCTGCCACCCTTCCTGTTTTTTCAAATACCGCTCCTACGCCCCCTGTAGTTTTCCTGCTCAGTATGTTAATACTGATCATTGGTACAGGGAGGAGGAGACACCAGGGTTTCTCAATGGGCGTCTCCTTCTCCTTGGCTATGCCACAATCCAATCACAGCAGAGGGCGTCACAGCCAGGGAGAAGGTGAGCTGTATTTCTTCTACCTGGCGTCTCCTCCTCCCTGTACCGATGTTGAGTTTAAACATACTGAGCGGGAAAACTACAGGGGGGCACAGGAGCCATATTTTAATAAAAACAGGCAGGGTGGCAGCATCTCCGGGGGAGGGGGGTACCCCATAAGTAAAGGTATTTTTCTAGAATAAAAAAAAAACATGAAAGGTCCGCTTTAATGTATTTACGCCATCCATATGCACAACTACATGGATTCTTGTGGGTAAAGTATTGCGTTGATGCAATAAGGGCTGTATTACACCAACAGATTATCTGACCAATTATTGAAAATGAATAAAATAAATAAATGGTAACTGTTAATAACACATTTTTTTTAATTAATTGGTAAAGTGAAATAATGTATCGTCTTATTTATGAATCACTGACCCAACACCACGTCTACCCAGATTATCACTGGTGGTAGTATTTTAGCCTACCAGTGCCCAAAAGGTCCTGTTGGGACTTGAGGTTCCACAAGAGCTAAAATCTACTGCTGATTTGCAATGCTAATTATTTATCCAATATCCTACTGCATGCCTTAAGCCTGTATTATATCACACACAAACATAGATCTTTTTTTCAAAGTATTTTTCCCTAGATTTATTGTGGATTGCACATAAAAGATCTCTCTCTGCTGCTCTAAGATCAGCTGTAGACTTCAGTTGGATCAAGTATGAGTAGGCAGATAAGCTAAAAGTAGGTCAGCTGGGAAGATACTCTTATGTAGTCAAATAAAGATCCGCGTGTCTGAAAAGAACACATTTTGCTCTAAACAGAAAGATGTTTATCATTTAATGGGAATTTAGCTAACTGGAGCAATGAAATCAAATTGCTGTGTTCTGGTTCTGTTTGTAGATGTTCCTCTCATTTTACTGATGATCAAGTGGAATCTTATTGTTGTCTGTTTTGCCTCTGTCTTCGGCATCTTTAAAATCAAGACTTTGTGGCTGAGGATTGGCTATACAGCTGATCGCCGGGGCGTGCCGGATGTCGGACCCCCACCGATCTGAAATTTATGACCTATCCTGAGGATAGGTCACCCATATTAAAAGCCTGGAAATCCCCTTTTAAACTACAGATGTACAAGTGTTGTTCCAGTTGTTTACTGTTTCCTAACTGAATGGACCTTTGCACTTTGTAAGTTCAGCCCAGGTATGACCGCCAATAAGTGGCCTCCTCCCCTTTAAACCTGATAGGATTGTCAGAGTCACACGTTCCTGCACATTTCTGCCTATGTTCCTTCCAGTAGGAAAGAAAACTGTATATATACACGAGATGAAAATTATTATCACAACGGTTTTTATCGGAGAAATGTAATTTGTAATTAATGTTTGTGAACAATACAACATGAAAGTGCTACAGTAATTGCACAAATTGTCTGGAGGAAACGACAAGGCAAGCAATTAAACTGCAAGGTATTCTTGGTCAGGTTTCATTACCACCAATATGTCCACATTAAGTGGACAATGAAGTTTATATCTGATCCATGTAGTCTAATTTGACATTAAGGCCCCATTCACACGTCCGCAATTTCGTTCCTTCTATGGGGCCACACGATGTGCGGCCCAGCTCTGGAAATGCGGACCCGCACTTCCGGGTCCGCATTTCCGTTCCCCGAAAAAAAAAATAGAACATGTCCTATTCTTGCCTGCAACTGCAGACAAGAATAGGCATATTCTATTAGTGCCAGCGATGTGCAGTCCGAAAAATGCGGAACGCACATTGCAGGTGTCCGTGTTTTGCGGATCTGTGGATCCACAAAACACGCTACGGAGGTGTGAATGGACCCTAAAGGAGTATTTCCATCTCACACTATGGGGGTATATCATAGCATTACCCCATTTCTAGGACCCACACCTATCTCTAAAACAAGCTGGCAAAGTGGTGGCCAGCAGTGCCGGGTCCGGCCACCACCAGTCATTCCTATTGACCTGGCAAAAATACTCGAGCAGCATGCTCAGCTATTTTTGGAACCCCTATAGAAATGAATGGGAGCGCACCACGCTTGCTTACTTCTGTGGGGCCGATGGATATAGCCGAGCCAGAACTCGGCTATTCTCAGCAGTCCCATAGAAATGAATGGAGGGCAGTTGCAAAGTGTCTGTTTTGGAACAAATCAGATCCTGCTCTAGAAAATGAAAGATTAAATCTGGTTGCTTGTAAGGGTTAACGCTGACACCTGTGGTTAGAATAGTTCTTCCATGTGAGGCCTTTTTGGGGAGAATTTATCATAGACCAGCGTTTTAAGCCCCCTTCTCACCATCATCACGCCCACTTCTCGGAAAAGTGGCGAGGGATGCGGAGATGCACCATTTGTGACAACATTTGTCGCAAGTGATGTTAAAAAAAAGTCCCAAACTCAGCATCTGCAACCTTTTTACACCAGAAAACTGGCACAGGGGTAATGATAAATTCCCCCTTTTATGTTTATTTCAGAAATGCATATGACTTGGCACAGTGTGGCAGTGTGCGCCGGGACTTAATAGGGTTAAGAATCAGTATCCTCTTACTAGATAAGAAGGTGTCTAGAAGAGATTTCAGGATTGCTGTGTCTGAGACACCTGCTTATCGTATAAGGAGGATGTGAAACTAACACCATTATCTTCTCCTCCATAATGTTTATTGCACATACCGGAATACATTTCAGGCTCAAGCAAGTGGAGCCGCGAGTTCTGCCGAAAGGCTGGCTGATAATTCCAGACTTACCAATTGTGGCCCAATGGTTCATCCTTTATTCAGAGAGATCATAGGCTAGCTGTATGTTGCTGTGTATTATCATACTCCGCTTTGTGAGCATGTACAACAGATAGGGCACAGCCACACGTTCAGGTTTTCTGATGCACTTTTGGAAGCCAATATCAGGAGTGGATCATAAGAGGAGATAAAGTACATAGAAAAGACAGATAGGACTTTGCTTTTTTTTTTTTATTATTCACTCCTAGTTTTGGCTTCCAAAACTGGATCAGAAAACCTGAACGGGTGGCCTTAGGCCTCTTTCACATGGACTTTTCCATTCGGACGCGATGCATTTAGCAAACTCATAGCATCCAGACTGAATACTGACCAATTCATTTCAAGTCTGTGTACTTGAGCACCGTTTTCTCGCATAATCTTTGCGTTCAGGGAAAAAAAAAAAAAAAATCACAGCCTGCTCTATATTGTGCGTTTTTGACGCAGCCCTGGACCCATAGAAGTGAATTGGGATTGTGTAAAAAAAAAGGAAGGCATCCGAATGCAATGCGGTTTTCACTGATGGTTGCTTGGAGATGTAGATTGTTATTCTTCCGTTTTTCTTCATGCCCGTGAAGAACACATAAAATCTGCATACAATCTGGGCAGAAAAAACGCTGAACGCAGTCACAGAAAAAACTGATTGAACTTGCATACAAAACCATCAGTTTTTCCCTGAACAGATCCTGACACAATCCGTATCGCCCGTGTGAGAGAGGCGTTTATTTTGGAGGGGCGTGATACTGTTCCTGTTAGTTCTGATGGAGAACTTCTTTAAGGGGTTGACCAAGCTTTTAATATTAATGACCTGAGAATAGGTCATCAATATCCGATCAGCGGTGGCCCGACACTGATTAGCTGTATGAGGAGCCGTCTCCCGTCTCTTGCTGCTCACCGCTGCTGTCAATGGCATCAGAGCAGGAACAGAGACAGGAGACGGCACATGTGCACTGAACGCGCCGTCTCTTCATACAGCTGTACAAAAAACAAAATGGCTGCACACCATTATATATACAAACAATAGAGCTAAGAAATGGGCGTCATTCTGGATAAAAGTGGTACAATACCGACTATAAAGGAGTATACATGAATAATGGAAGCTCTTAGCGCACATACGTGTCGGGCCCATCTACCAGGCGTCAAGGTGGCTTCCGCAGATGGGTCCCTATCACTAAAGAAACTGCCTCACTGCATTTGTAATTATGTTTGCTTCATGGATATGCACCTGTGATCCTGAAGGTTTTAGTCAAAATTTTCTTCATACAGCTGATCGGCGGGGGTGCTGGGTGTCTGAGCCCTGTTGATCTGATATTGATGACCTATCCTGTGGATAGGTCTTCAATATTAAAAGCTCGGACAACCCCTTTAAATTGTTTTTTTTTTTGCAGTGTGTAGTTTCCTCCATAAAGATTATAAATGTAACTGTAGACAGAAATGTAAAATTTATGGTTTCACTAGATTTACAAAACTTGCCCACAAAGTTTATTTACCTTGACAGCACCATTCTAGAGATTACAGCTTTCCTCTACCTGGCTACAGCTGAAGGCTGAACTAACCGTGACAGTAGAGCTGCACTTTCATTAGTCAGTGGGGATTCAGTTACATTAATAATACATCCAGGAGTTTGTATAGCAATGATTGGAACTGACCATGGGTATTGCCTGCCATCCATGCATGCCACTTTTAGCCCTCTTGCACACAAATGTGTTCGCCCTGTGGCCGTGCTGCCCCACGAACACCCACCGTGGGGCAGCTGCAGCGGATCGCGGACCCATTCACTTTAGGACATATTCTATCTTTTTGCAGAACGGAAGTACGGGACTAAACCCCACGGAAGCACTCCGCAGTGCTTCTGTGCTGCATCTTTGGATTTGCAGACCCATTTAAGTGACAGAACGGCGACTGTGTATTGTGGATCCGCAAATGCGGTCCGCAATACAACCACGGAGCGCACACATTTGTGTGAAAGAGGCCTTAGTGGTATAGTTCTGAATTTCTGCAACGATTCAGCTAATTTCAATCATAGTATCTTGGAAGATATGTTTTTTTGCCTGTGGCATGTACAAGTATAGACACCTTGGTACAGGGATCCACAATAACCAGTTCCTCCTTATTTTCAACTTCTTTTGTAATATACTATTTCTGCTTGCCTTATTGTAAATTACGAGCTAATGAAATTGTGAAATAGTGGAAGAAAATCTTGTATTAAAAGAAAATATATATATTTTTAATACTGGATGCAAAACAGTAAAGCAAATTTTCAGTCGCTGCGTCATTTTATGCAGATGACTTCTTAACCTCAATTAAAAGGGTTTTCCAAGACTTTCTATACTGATGACCTATCCATCCGTTGGTGGGGGTTCGACACAAGGACCCCCACTGAACAGCTGTTTGAGAAGGCACCGGAGCTCGCGGTAGCGCCGCAGCCTTCTTGCAGCTTTCCCTAGGCTATGTGATGCCATAAGTGTTCTTTTGGCCTCTGTTAGGATTTTAATATCATGGATGGTATTTATTTATTTATTTTACCACCTGCACAGATGGTGGCATTCCATACAGGGGCATCTAGTTAGAAGTATACCATGTAAACTTAACTTCAGCGACCAGTAGCATGCCGTTGCTGCCCAAGCAAATATAATAATGAAAAAAGCATAGATTCTCATGACAAGTACATAAGGCCCTGATTTATCAACAGGGGGCAAATTGAAGCTTTACTTCAAATTTGTATTTTTGTGTAAAAACAGTCCATGCACTAAATGTATAGAAGCGGCACATGGCACTTAAAATTTAAGTTACATTTAGCACAGGCAAACTATCACATTCTGACTTATTTTCACTTGCCCCAGCTACAGCAGGTCGGGAGTGGATGTCAGACACTTTTTTGGGCCAAAACTCCATATGAATGCCCACAAAACAACTCGATTTCTGCAGTTGACTTAGCAGACATGAAAAAAATACATTTGACCCGACTAGCAGACTAATTTGTCTTACAAGTAAAATGACAGCAAAAATCACATTTTAAGTCAAAACAAAGACAATGCCAGTTTGATAAATCAGGGCCATTAGGTAACATTTGTAGCGTACTTGAATGGGCGTAGAGGAGCAAAATGAATAAAAGGAATGGGTGGTGTACAGTACCAAGGCAGTTTATCCAACTTGGGTTTGTTTAGTGTGGAAGAAAGATGGATTAGGTCCGATCTAATTGCAAAGTTTTATTGTAGAGGGGGTTTTCTGACTGCCAAATACACTTTAAGGTGGCTAAAGAAAAATCCTAATATGTTTGCATCTCCTGCACCACTGATCAAGGACCCCCACTTCTTCCTGTTGTCATCGATGCATGACGAGGCAGTAGGCTGCCCACCAAAATGCAACAGCCAATCCCACTGCAATGACTACAGTAGACAGCAGGGGGCGCACCAGAACACTGATGACTTCAGAGTAGCTACTGTATGTTAGGTATTGTTCTTTTTAGATTTAGATTTTTGGGGGAGTCTGGAGAAGTGTCCATTTCTTAGATATGCTTTATTTATTAAATGATGCTGGTGAATCACTCATAGACTCTTATCACGTTGGTGTGATTTCTTATGTAACTAGGATGTGTTTGTTCAAAAGTGCAGGACACCACTTTTATAAATGACCTTTGGAGACATGAGCCGAATGTCAGCGGCAGCTTGTAGTGTGCCGTTCCGGAATGTGGGAAAACTATGTCCATTCCTGATAAGACAAGTTGTGGTGTAGCTAGCGGACGGTCACAAGCACTGCAATATGCTGCCGTGTGTGTCGCCTGGCCTGTAAGACTCCTCACGCAGATTAAGGCGCTCTCCATAAGGAGCTATAGTACCCCACAAATCTCATATACATATACATGCACACATACACAATGATGACCTTAAAACTAGTGTTGGGCGAGAATATTTGAATCGCGAATATTAATCGCAAATATCGCAACTTCGAGAATTCGCAAAGATTTAGAATATAGTGCTATATATTCGTAGATTTTGTTTCATCTGAACCCATGATCCCTCCCTGCTTCTTGCTTGTGGGCCAATGAGAAGGCTGCAATGTCTTTGTCAGAGCTTAGCAACATCCCTAGCAACCAATAGGAAAGTTGCCTACCCCTTACTATATAACAACCTCCCCAGCAGCCATTTTGTAAATTTTATTGCAGTTATGAAAGAGGCCGCAGTGTCATTGCTGCGTTCTGTGCTTTGTTGTATTACATTAGACAGTTAACTTATATAAATAATTCAGATAGTTAGGGGGAGATAGTCAGTGTAGGTTAGATTGATCTATAGTGTAGCTCAGTGATCCCCAAACTTTTTTTGCACCAAGGACCAGTTTCATTCAAGACAATTTTCCCAGGGACCGGGGTTCTTGGGCGGGGCTTACGCTGTGCTAGTCGGCGCTGACTAATTCACTCACATAACACAAGTTGCATATTAAAATATATAACACTATATAAACTGACTAGGGTCTCTGCTGCACTGGTCTCTGCTGCACTGTACCGTATTTTTCGCCCTATAAGATGCACTTAGGTTTTAGAGTAGAACAATAAGAAAACAAAATTTTTCATTACACCTCAGGTCAGACCAGCAATCAGACCCCAATGTTAATCAGACCACCAATGCCTCAGATCAACCCCCCAACCGTTAGCCATCTATCAGCCCCTATGTCAGCCATCGGCCCCCCAGGTCAGCCATCGGCCCCCCCAGGTCAGCCATCGGCCCCCCCAGGTCAGCCATCGGCCCCCCCAGGTCAGCCATCGCCGCCCCCCAGGTCAGCCATCGCCGCCCCCCAGGTCAGCCATCGCCGCCCCCCAGGTCAGCCATCGCCGCCCCCCAGGTCAGCCATCGGCCCCCCAGGTCAGCCATCGGCCCCCCAGGTCAGCCATCGGCCCCTTACGTCAGCCCCCATGTCAGCCATCAGCCCTCATGTCAGCCCCCAGCGCAAATATAAAAAAAAACACTTACCTCTCCTGCTTCTGGTCACCATCACGATTCTCTTCACCCTGCTGACGGCTGTGTATCGCGGCGCACAGTGTGAGGTCACAGAGCGACCTCACGCTGTGAGCAGCCGATAGCCGAGCTGAGGACGAGGAAGCAGGGAGTACAGATCCTTTACCACTTCCTGGTCCTCCTGTGCTAATGAAGCGCTTCCATAATGGAAGCGCTTCATTAGTACCGTGTTAAAGATGGCCCTGATCGCCGTGGCCCGGCAAACAATCTAACAGGGCCCGGTCCTGGGCTGCGGCTTGGCGGTTGGGGACCGCTGGTGTAGCTGATAGGTTCTGCTGTTGTCACGGTGGGGAGTGGGGGAAACCACCCACCGTACAATGTTGGGAGAGATGGGGTAGCAACTAGGCCAGGAAGCCGGGAAAAGGGAAGCAGGTCACCTCCTAACGCCACCCTCATCCAATCCCTGAGCTCCTAACTGTATGAGCCAGCCTCAATGGTAGGGGGGCTCATACTCCAGAACCTGGACCCTTCTGACCCTAATGATCCCTGAAATAGGAGACAGGAATAAGAGACAACCAGGTTCATCCTGGAAAGGAGCAGAGCTCTATCACCAAACAAGGCTGGAGTACCACTGACTCCAGCCAGGAAGCCACAGCCAATATCCACATAGTGGCCACACCCAGGACACACCTAAATCCCCACCAGCTAGAAGATTAACCCCTCGCTCAACAGCAGGGAGACACACCTAAAAGAGGAAGTGCGCGTGCAAACCGAAAACTACACGTTGCCCCAGGCAACCAGTCAGCATGGCAACCACGTCGCGGTCAAACAACAATACGAGCGTGACAGCTGTCCATACATGCTACAGACATAGTGCTGTGATGTCACAAGTTGCCGAAAATTAGCAAGCGAGAATATCTTGGAGCACTCTATCTGCATATAAAGCTATTCTAATGTTCTGCCATGCCAACCATTTTCTCCAGTCTTCGGAAACTCATACCAGCTTAAAAAATGTAGCATAAGTGACCCACGCCTGTATTTCATGCGTATTACGCGAATATTACATTGCCGATTTTCGCAATCAAGAATATATGACGAATATTCTACAAAATATTTGTGAAATATCGCAAATTCGAATATTGATCCTGTCGCTCATCACTACTTAAAACCTCTGATAGATGAAATGACAAGCATTGATTATCTTGTGCCAGTGGCACCTTTTAAGAGGTAATGTGTATTAGGCAGCAAGTGAACAGTCAGTTGTTGAGGTAGATGTGTTGGAACCAAGAAAAATGGGTAAGTGTAAGGATATGAGCAATTTTGATGAGGGTCAAATTGTTATGACTAGACATTTGGTCATAGCATCTCCAAAATGACATGATTTGTGGGACTTTCCCCTTTATAGTGGTACCTACCAAAAGTGGTCCAGGCAAGAAAAATGAGCAACCGCTTATGCCGCTAATTCAGTTTCCTGTCATTGAGTAGTGGGGGCCCATCTCATTTAGTTATGAGGTTGCCCATTTTATAGGTATGCTACTCTTTTGACTCCAATCATGGGGTCTTTCTGCCATATTTATATTTAGCTGTTGATGCTAAATATTGTATTGTTAATAACATTTCTACCCATAAATAAAAAACAAAACAACTAAAGACATTCTGTATAAGCTAATATGTCTAGAACATTGTCTTCCCGTTAAAAGTGCCATCCACAATGACGCATAACCATTCCAGCCAGAATGATCTGTAACTGTGCCAGCCAAAATTACTCAAGAATGTTCCATACAGTGCTAGCCGCAAAGGCCCAAATCAGTGGCAGCTATCAATAGCCAATAAATGGTCAGAAACAATGCCTCATACAGTGAAAGTCACGAGTGCCCACCATAACAGTGCCAACCACCAATAACCCAATCTATGTTCAGCAACAACGCTCCTTTCAGTGTCGGCAGCAATTCCCCATACAGCTTCTAAAGTGTAAAGATGCCCATGTAGTTCAGGAATAGCAGTTACTTAACCCCTTAAGGACTCAGCCCTATTTCACCTTAAGGACTTGGCCATTTTTTGCAAATCTGACCAGTGTCACTTTAAGTGCTGATAACTTTAAAACGCTTTGACTTATCCAGGCCGTTCTGAGATTGTTTTTTCGTCACATATTGTACTTCATGACACTGCAAAAATTGGGTCAAAAAAGTTAATTTTTTTGGATAAAAAAATACCATATTTACCAAAAATTTTGAAAAATTTGCAAATTTCAAAGTTTCAATTTCTCTACTTCTGTAATACATAGCAATACCCCAAAAAATGTTGATGACTTTACATTCCCCATATGTCTACTTAATGTTTGCAGCATTTTGGGAATGATATTTTATTTTTTGGGGATGTTACAAGGCTTAAAAGTTTAGAAGCAAATCTTGAAATTTTTCAGAAATTTACAAAAACCCAATTTTTAGGGACCACTACAGGTCTGAAGTCACTTTGCGAGGCTTACATAATCGAAACTGCCCAAAAATGACCCCATTCTATAAACTACACCACTCAATGTATTCAAAACTAATTTTACAAACTTCGTTAACCCTTTAGGTGTTGCACAAGAGTTATTGGCAAATGGGGATGAAATTTGAGAATTTCATTTTTTTGCCTAATTTTCCATTTTAACCCATTTTTTCTACTAACAAAGCAAGGGTTAACAGCCAAACAAGACTGTATCTTTATTGCCCTGACTCTGCCGTTTACAGAAACACCCCATATGTGGCCGTAAACTACTGTACGGGCACACAGTAGGGCGTAGAAGGAAAGGTGCGCCGTATGGTTTTTGGAAGCCAGATTTTGCTGGACTGGTTTTTTGACACCATGTCCCATTTGAAGCCCCCCTGATGCACCCCTAGAGTAGAAACTCCATAAAAGTGACCCCATCTAAGAAACTACACCCCTCAAGGTATTCAAAACTGATTTTACAAACTTTGTTAACCCTTTAGGTGTTGCACAAGATTTAATGGAAAATAGAGATACAATTTCAAAATTTCACTTTTTTGGCAGATTTTTCATTTTAATATTTTTTTTCCAGTTACAAAGTAAGGGTTAACAGCCAAAAAAAACTCATTATTTATGGCCCTGATTCTGTAGTTTACAGAAACACCCCATATGTGGTCGTAAACCGCTGTACGGGCACACGGCAGGGCGCAGAAGGAAAGGAATGCCATACGGTTTTTGGAAGGCAGATTTTGCTGGACTGGTTTTTTGACACCATGTCCCATTTGAAGCCCCCCTGATGCACCCCTAGAGTAGAAACTCCATAAAAGTGACCCCATCTAAGAAACTACACCCCTCAAGGTATTCAAAAATTATTTTACAAACTTTGTTAACCCTTTAGGTGTTGCACAAGATTTAATGGAAAATAGAGATACAATTTCAAAATTTCACTTTTTTGGCAGATTTTTCATTTTAATATTTTTTTTCCAGTTACAAAGTAAGGGTTAACAGCCAAAAAAAACTCATTATTTATGGCCCTGATTCTGTAGTTTACAGAAACACCCCATATGTGGTCGTAAACCGCTGTACGGGCACACGGCAGGGCGCAGAAGGAAAGGAATGCCATACGGTTTTTGGAAGGCAGATTTTGCTGGACTGATTTTTTGACACCATGTCCCATTTAAAGCCCCCCTGATGCACCCCTAGAGTAGAAACTCCATAAAAGTGACCCCATTTTAGAAACTACGGGATAGGGTGGCAGTTTTGTTGGTACTAGTTTAGGGTACATATGATTTTTGGTTGCTCTATATTACACTTTTTTGTGCGGCAAGGTAACAAGAAATAGATTTTTTGGCACGTTTTTATTTTTTGTTATTTACAAAATTCATCTGACAGGTTAGATTATGTGGTAATTTTATAGAGCAGGTTGTCACGGACGTGGCGATACCTAATATGTATGCAATTTTTTTTATTTATGTAAGTTTTACACAATGATTTCATTTTTAAAACAAAAAAAATGTTTTAGTGTCTCCATAGTCTAAGAGCCATAGTTTTTTCAGTTTTTGGGCAATTATCTTAAGTAGGGTCTCATTTTTTGCGGGATGAGATGACTGTTTGATTGGCACTATTTTGGGGTGCATATGACTTTTTGATCGCTTGCTATTACACTTTTTGTGTGTGATGTAAGATGGCAAAAAATGGCTTTTTTTACACCGTTTTTATTTTTATTTTTTTACGGTGGTCATCTGAGGGGTTAGGTCATGTGATATTTTTATAGAGCTGGTCGATACGGACGCGTCGATACCTAATATGTATACTTTTTTTTATTTATTTAAGTTTTACACAATGATTTCATTTTTGAAACAAAAAAAATCATGTTTTAGTGTTTCCATAGTCTAAGAGCCATAGTTTTTTCAGTTTTTGGGCGATTATCTTGGGTAGGGTATGATTTTTGCGGGATGAGATGACGGTTTGATTGGTACTATTTTGACGTACATGCGACTTTTTGGATCACTTTTATTACCTTTTTTGGGAAGTAAGGTGGGCAAAATTTCAATTTTCTCATAGTTTTTATTTTTTTATGGCGTTCACCGTGCGGGGAAAGTAAAATGACCGTTTTATAGATCAGGTCGTTATGGACGCGGCGATACCTAATATGTGTAGTATATTTTTTTTTTTTTATTCAGTGATAAATGTGTTTTTTTTTTATCTTAACTTTTTTCACTTTTTTTTTAATTTTTTTTTGACCCAGACCCACTTGGTTCTTGAAGATCCAGTGGGTCTGATGTCTGTATAATACAGTACTGTACAATATATATTGTACTGCACTGTATTTTACTTACCACTTTGTCTGAACAGATCTCTGCCTTCAGCACAGATCTGTTCAGCACCATGGACAGCAGGACGCCTGAGAGGCGTCCTGTTGCCATGGGAACCTTCCCCGTCTGCTCAGAACTTCGCAGACGGGGAAGGGTAAGGACGGGGCTTGGGGGGCTGCCTGGGAGCTCTCTCCCTCTCCCATCGGGGGACTGCAAAGGCACAGCAGCCCCCCGATGGGAGAGGGAGGGAGCTCCCTGAGCTGTTAACCTTTTCCATACAGCGGTCCGTACGGACCGCTGTATGGAAAGGGTTAAACGGCTGACATCGCATCACCGATGTCAGCCGTTTATACCAGGGTGCCAGCAATGTGCTGGCACCCTGGTATACCCACTAGAAGCCAACGATTATTCAAGGGGAGGCGGGCGGGAGATCGTGATCCCGCCTCCCGCACCGCCCGCCTCCCGCACCTCCCGCACCGCCTGCGACACCCCCCCTGCACCACCCGCCCACATAATATCATTCAGGGGTGCAGGGGGGGGGTTAATAAAACTTAATTTCTGGCATTTTAACGTTTGATCCCCGCGGTCAGAGACCGCGGGGATCAGAATCGGCTAAAAGCGCAGCAAACCGCAGGTCTGAATTGACCTGCGGTTTGCTGTGATCGCCGATACGGGGGGGTCACATGACCCCCCTCGGCGTTGTGAAAGGATGCCGGCTGAATGATTTCAGCCGAAATCCCGTTCGGATTAACCCCCGGGGCGGCCGCAATCTTATTTTAAACTCATGACGTACCGGTACGTCATGGGTCCTTAAGGACTCGGGAACCATGCCGTACCGATACGTCCTAAGTCCTTAAGGGGTTAAAGGGATTATCCCATGATTAATGTAAAAGATGAAAATCAGACACCATATAGTACATAACAATCTCTTTCTAACAAAGCTAGAACCAGCCCTGTACCTCACATGGATCCAGAGATCTCCCCATTCATTGCTCTACTAGATTTATGTCAAGCCGACAGCTCAAGGGGAGTGTCTTTTCTGCTGCAGCTCAGGGGGTGTGTCCATGCTCTCCCTATCACAGCTCAGGGGGTGTGTCCATGCTCTCCCTATCACAGCTCAGGAGGCGTGTCCATGCTCTCCCTATCACAGCTCAAGGGGAGTGTCTGCGCCTCTACATTAGGCGCATCCACCGGCAGCACACAGGGATTAAGACTGGCGTATCAATAGTCTGCTTTATTAAATGGCCCCCTAAGTGTTTTCTTTTAATATCAGAAACTCTTCTGTGTGTCTGCTCGAGTTTATTTTGGTAATCTATGATTTTGTTTTTTATTTTATGTATTTTTTGCTAACCATCTGCTCAGTGCTTACACTTTTACATGAATGAGTGATCTCATCAGGTTCTCATGCCAGCTGTCATTTCCACTGTGTCAGTGACCAGCTCAGGAGTTTTACTCCAAGACGGCGGTCACACTGAGGCTCATGCAGAGGGCACGGACTGTTGGTAAACAGAAGACTGGAAGTGTGCTGATCTTATTACCAGGCATGTGGAATAATGATAATATAGATTAGATAACATGGTTATAGCTTTCCATGCTACCATCCTGCAAAGATCGGAATTGCAATTAGATTACTAGGTTTAATTGCAGTTTTTCAGTGCCTGACATTGTGAAGCTGATTGCAGAGGAAGACTCCAGTTCGCAGACGACTGTCAAAAACAATGGCGTTTATTATTGTCAGTTGAAATAAATAGCCAGAGGTCATTAGGTGCAGTAGTTTAAATTGCACCAGTCCTGTTGAACAAGGTGTCAGATAATACAAACGTCTGCATCCATTCAGAACGGATCCGTTTGTATCTTTAACATAGCCAAGACGAAAGTCAATGGAGGACGGATCCGTTTTATATTGTGTCATAGAAAACTGATCCGTCTCCATTGACTTACATTGTGTGTCAGAACGGATCCGTTTGGCTCAGTTTCGTCACACGGACACCAAAACACTGCAGGCAGCGTTTTGGTGTTCGCCTCCAAAGCGGAATGGAGACGGAACGGAGGCGAACTGATGCATTCTGAGCTGATCTGTCAGGTAAAGTACGAGTGTGTGCCGCCCTGAGCTCCACCCTCACCTCTGTCCCTGCCTACTTGCACGGTCCGCCCTAGGCGACGGTGTACAACTTGACGGCGGTCCCTAATCTGAGTACGTTTAGGGCCTTAAAGGTAAGAATACAATAAAGGAGAAAACAACAAAGTGACAGGCAGGCACTGAGGGGTTAATCAAATATCAAAGTCAATACGAGCCGAGGTCAGGAGCCAGGAGGAACAACAATACAAAAGGGAAAAGCAAGATCAAGTCAAACTCACGCGGGGGTCAAAGCCAAGAGGTCACGTCAAATGCAGGAGGTAGCAAGGTCAAAATACGGAGCCGAGGTCAAAACGCAACAAACGCTAATAGACTATATGCTGGTGAATGAAATAAGACCAATCACAGGCAACCTGTGGCCAGCTGTGTGTTTAAATAGTCCTGGCTGGCGAGTCACATGACGTGGCCAGCATCACGTGACTCACAGTACACAGCCCAACACAGCTGAGCACCGATCATCATTATCGGCGCTCAGCTCCTCTGCCGCTTGCCTGCTGCCATGGAGACGAGGACGCAGGCTGCGTTCTTGACCCTCTCCTTGCGCAGGGTGCTGGCGGCGCTGCAAAGGAAGCACGCGTCGCCGGGCCCTCGTTACAGGATCCGTTTCCATTCAGAATGCATTAGGGCAAAACTGATCCGTTTTGGACCGCTTGTGAGAGCCCTGAACGGATCTCACAAACGTAAAGCCAAAACGTTAGTCTGTGGCGTAAAAAAGTTGCAAATTATATTGCACGCCATATTTGCATCATAATTTGTGACTTTTTGAGCTTCTCACCATTTTTCTAAAGTGGCAAAAAAAGGTGTGGAGCTTAGCAGGAGGTGGTAGGGCTTTGTGTGGCCCGCTGGATTTACTATAACTTACACCAGAAACTGGCACAAGTTATAGATGACGTTTACACCAGCCGCTAGCTGCCGTAGACTCCAGTTTCTGGGGAACAGACTCCCAGAGACGCGATAATTTATTGAGGCATTTGCATATTAATAAATTAGGCAAATCTCACTCCGGCACAGAGGGGATCAAGAATGGCGCATGGGAAAGCCGGTCTTGATAAATGTCGCTCATAGTTTTTTATGTGAAAAGATTCAGTATAAGGACTCGTGCACGCGACTGTGTCCGTTTTGCAATGCACAAAACACAGATACCGGCTAATTTGCGAATCCACACGCCCTCCCCTTTGTTAGAAATGCCTATTCCTGTCCGCAAAACGGTCAAGGACATGTTCTACTTTTTTTGTGGGGCCGAGGAACAGACATACGGATGCGGAGAGCACACTGTGTGCTGTCCGAATGTTTTGCAGCCCCATTGAAATGAATCGGTCCGCATCCAATCCGCAAAAAATGCAGATTAGATGCGGACCGAAACCACAGTTGTGTGAATAAGGCCTAAGGGTGCTTTCGCATGACCATTTTTATTTTGCCCGTATTTTTTGCCAACCCATTGAAATGAATAGGTCTGAATCCAATCCACAAAAAAAATTGATCGAATGCTGACCAAAAATACATTCGTGTGAATGGAGCCTAACTAAAGTGTAACTGTCATTTAATTTTTTTTCTTAAATGTGTAGGGCAAATGACTGATTATTTTTGCAATGTACTGAACAGTGAAGACGCTCTTGGCTCACTGCTGCTGCCCTTACTGCCTCCCTCTTATATTTTGCTAAAAAAAAAAAAGGTTTGCCCTGTCTGGCTGACATTGGTACACTGTCGGAGGTGACACTTTTTGTAATTTAGTGCACATAGTACTTTGATAGTTGTAACTTTATTTGTTCGACTACCAAAATATTTTGTAAAATGTTGTTTACCTGACATTTTTGGCTTTTTATTGATATATTTTTTAACATTTTTTTTCCTTTAGTTTTTTTGGGGGGAAAAACTTATTTTAATCCATAGCTCTTTATTCTTTGAATATGCAAACTGAGACCAAAAGAAATTATTAAAAGGAGGTCCCTATTTTGTGTCAGTTATTTTAATATAAAATATATAATTTCACATGAACAGGTAGATAATAGGGATGGTTTCAGTTGGTGTGTTTTTTTATTTTATTTAGGGTACTTTCACACTAGCGTTATTCTTTTCCGGCACTGAGTTCCGTCACAGGGGCTCTATACCGGAAAAGAACTGATCAGTTTTATCCCCATGCATTCTGAATGGAGAGCAATCCGTTCAGGAGGCATCAGGATGTCTTCAGTTCAGTCATTTTGACTAATCAGGCATAAGATAAAACCGTAGCATGCTACAGTTTTATCTCCGGCGAAAAAAACTGAAGACTTGCCTGAACGCCGGAATCCGGCATTTTTCCCCATAGGAATGTATTAGTGCCGGATCCGGCATTCAAAATACCGGAGTGCCGGATCCGTCCTTCCGGTCTGCGCATGCACAGACCAGTAAAAATATGAAAAAAGATACAAGACGGATCCGCCTGTCTGCATGACAAGCGGAGAGACTGATCCGTCCTTGCAATGCATTTGTGAGTCTGTGCCCCAGAAACTGAAGTCTACGGCAGCTAGGGGCTGGTGTAAACTTCATCTATAACGGAAGCTCAGTTTCCGTATGTCCGTATTGCCATTTAGCAAAAAAATAGAACATGTCCTATTATTGTCCGCATTATGGACAAGGATAGGACTGTCCTATTAGGGGCCAGATGTTCAGTTCCGCAAAATTACATACGGTCGTGTGCATGAGGCCTTAAATTTATATATTTATACATTTCTGGGCTTATTCTTATTTATTGAAAAAGTAGAGCTTTAGATTTTTTTTTTTACTTTGCATTGTTTTGTTGATACACAGTTTAATATGCCACTGCAGCATCAGAGTCTAAACAGTCTCAGGGGCCAATCCGTGCAATGTACAGCATGCCAATAGTCAGGCGTGAATAGACAGCCAGCACTCAGATCCATCATACTTGTCATGTAGACATAGTACAAGATCTTGAAACTGAAGCAGCACTGACCCATATTTCCCCCATGGCCAGACAGAACCTGAAAAAAACAGACTGGATAATTTATGCATTCAGTGATTGCAGTTTCCATCAGATTTTCATACATGATCTAGTCTTTACATTTCAAAGAATTGTGCCATGAGAAAATGACTTATTGTTTGAGTCAAGATTTTATTTTAAGCATATCTTTTAAGTATTTTGTCCTTGTCACTATCTATATTTTAAGAAAAAAAATCTTCACTATGGCACTAAGGGCTCTTTCACACCTGCGTTCTTTTCTTCCGGCATAGAGTTCCGTCGTCGGGGCTCTATGCCGGAAGAATCCTGATCAGTTTTATCCTAATGCATTCTGAATGGAGTGAAATCCGTTCAGGATGCATCAGGATGTCTTCAGTTCCGGAACGGAACGTTTTTTTGCCGGAGAAAATACCGCAGCATGCTGCGCTTTTTGCTCCGGCCAAAAAACTGAAGACTTGCCGCAAGGCCGGATCCGGAATGAATGCCCATTGAAAGGCATTGATCCAGATCCGGCCTTAAGCTAAACGTCGTTTCGGCGCATTGCCGGATACAACGTTTAGCTTTTTTAGAGTGGTTACCATGGCTGCCGGGACGCTAAAGTCCTGGCAGCCATGGTAAAGTGTAGCGGGGAGCGGGGGAGCAGCATACTTACCGTCCGTGCGGCTCCCGGGGCGCTCCAGAGTGACGTCAGGACGCCCCAGGCGCATGGATGACGTGATCACATGGCACGTCATCCATGCGCATGGGGCGCTCTGACGTCATTCTGGAGCGCCCCGGGAGCCGCACGGACTGTAAGTATACCGCTCCCCCGCTCCCTGCTCCTACTATGGCAACCAGGACTTTAATAGCGTCCTGGGTGCCATAGTAACACTGAAAGCATTTTGAAGACGGATCCGTCTTCAAATGCTTTCAGTACACTTGCGTTTTTCCGGATCCGGCGTGTACCTCCGGCAAGTGGAGTACACGCCGGATCCGGACAACGCAAGTGTGAAAGAGGCCTTAGGCTTCATTCACATCTGTGTGAGTTTGTTAAACATAGCGGAGAGGAAAGTCCTGCATGCAGGATAGTTCTCCCGAACAGAAACCTAACGAATCCTATTATAGTCAATGGGATCTGTTAGGCTCCATTGCTGTCAGTTATCTACCGAATCTTGGAGTTTCATTATTTTTGTTCTTCTGCTCCTATAAGGCCTCTTTCACACGGGCGTCCCGGATTTGCTCCGGATGCGTCGCATGTGCATTGCGGGTAACCCGCGCAAGTGCGCCCCAAATTTCAGTCCGTTTTGACTGCGATTGCATTGCGTTGTTCACTTTTTATCGCGCGGGTGCAATGCACTTTGCACGCGCATGATAAAAAACTGAATGTGGTACCCAGACCCGAACCCGGACTTCTTCACTCAAGTTCGGGTTTGGGTTAGGTGTTCTGTAGATTTTATTATTTTCCCTTATAACATGGTTATAATGGAAAATAATGAGCCAACCCAAAAACAAAACCAATAACCCCAAAGAAAAGTGGGAGACACACATTTAAAATATATGTAATTTATTGAGACATGATCACATAACAAACAATATATGAAACATAAGGCACAAGTGTACAGGAGGGGGGGAGACCTCATGTAAGGAGGTCAGATACAACCTCTCTCCCAAATGCCCAACTGGCAGGGAAAGAAAATTAGTGGGTGACTTTAAACTTGAATGTATGGGTAGTATTTGTTTTGGCTCTGAGGCTACTCTGCTCAGGGCTTCATTGCACAGTGCACTTTATATGAGTTAATAATTTTTATGAACATCATATCTTAGCATATCTTAACATCCTCCTGGTCTGGTCATGTGACGCGGTGGGTGTGCCTCGCCTTGCTCTGTAAGCTGGGTGGCGCGTCTTTATGATGTCATCCCTGCAACACTGGGCGGATGCGCTAATCAGCTGCCAGCTGTGGACCACACCATTTAAGGACGAACTCAGTTTGTTACTTTACCTCCTGACGAAGCCTCTCCAGGTGTTGCAGCCTTTGGTCACACGCTCTGGGTCCAGCATATCATGGGTAATGCATGTTTTGTTGTTTTGCTCAGTTAGTTGTTACATTTCTTTTTATATCTCTATTACCACCTGCACTTGGCACACTTGCCTCTGTCTGTATTGTACAGTTCAATGGCTATGTGCATATCTTATGCGGCCATCCCAGGTCTTTGGGTGGGCTAGTTTGCCTTGTGCCATTTGTACATTTTTTCATTTATCTTTCAGTGCATGCAACATACATACCAGTACATGTTACTTTGAGTGAACCTACAGTTCTCACAATGTTCATGCTGATGTATACCTAGGGCTGTGACATCTTTTTCCCTGCCAGTTGGGTGTTTGGGAGAGAGGTTGTATCTGACCTCCTTACATGAGGTCTCCCCCCATCCTGTACACTTGTGCCTTATGTTTCATATATTGTTTGTTATGTGATCATGTCTCAATAAATTACATATATTTTATGTGTGTCTCCCACCTTTTCTTTGGGGTTATTGGTTTTGTTTTTGGGTTGGCTCAGTATATTATACTAGACCCCAGTGTTATCTACACATTATATGTGAGTTTTTTCTTATAGGTTGGTATAATGGAAAATAATACCATTCTTAATACAGAATGCTTAGTAAAATGTGGATTGTGAAAGTAGCCTTAGTCTCATAATATGCTGACATTTTGCTGTTCTGTAGAAGTCACTTCTCACTATTTATTTATTGCACTTACATAGCGCTACTATGTTCCGCAGCGCTTTACAGACTTTAGCATCAAACTGGTGCTCACAATCTAAGGTCCCTATCAGTATGTCTTTGGAGTGTGGGGGGAAACCCACGCAAACACGGGGAGAACATACAAACTCCATGCAGATGTTGCCCTTGGTCGGATTCGAACCTAGGACCTCAGCGCTGCAAGGCACCAGTGCTGACCACTGGGCCGCCGTGCTGCCCTCACTATCATCACAATGACAGATAATGCCTAATATGTGGATATCACATGACCCACCATTCATAGTAGGGGATAGTCATAGCTTATATACTCAAGTCAACGAACATCTCCAGACTACACAATCATTTGATCCAGGAGACGGCTGCAATTCACATCTTCAAATGCCGTTTACCAGCAGATCAGGCAAGATGGCTGTTCCCTGAATCGTGTATCAGTAACAGAATAAAAAAAAGCTACAATCAGAAATGAAAAATAGATAGAAAAAAGGATATGAATCAGTATCTGGTTTTAACTAGTTAAAAAATAAATAAAGGTGACGCATTCCCTTTAAATCTTGTGGGATCATCAAAAAAAATTGATCCGGACTGAAATAAGTGGTTGCTTTTCAGCATGTTTTTTTTTAAATAGAAAAGAATGACCATTTATGATTGCAATGATAACCAGATGACCTGGTGAATGAAACCAAATGTTCATAGCATTATAAACATGTGGGCACCACTCAGGCTGTTAAACAGTGACTATCACTTTTTTCCCAAAAATCAATGATGTTTAGGGTGATCGCTCCTCCCTCCCCGCTAATGCCCAGAAGACCCTTTGTGTTGAGTGTAGCATGTAATCTGCGCTCAAACAGTATCTTGGGAGAAGAATGAAAGCGAATGTTGTAAGCGGATAGCCTGACGCCTCTAATGCTTCAGGTGTTGGCTGCACATTGCCAACTGTATCAGCAATTTAATCTTCACTTACCCTGGGTGACCTACTTATACAAATATTGACAGGCAAATACTGAGCTTATGTACTTTACGCAGTGCTTGACCACTGAGCCTAAAAATTTACGCTTTTGTGGCTATAATGCTCTTACAAATATAGAGTGAAAAAAGATACCTAAAAACGTAGCTCTTTATCCTGCTGTTTAAAGAGGACCTGTCGCCAAATAGGAGCCCCGAAATGTGCAGCGCCAGATAGGTTAACCAAGAATGAAGGGTACCTAATCATAACAGTATACCATGGTCAGTAAAGGATGCCACACAGGTCTCTATGTACAGTATGTCAATTCTTTTGGTTTGGTGGCAGGTCCTTTTGAACAAAAAGATGTCAAATTAAAGAGGACTTGTAACCTCTACTGACTTGTCTGATTTGGTAACTACTTGCATCCCTGTTGTAATAACAATTCTGGAACATCTATGTTGTGCCATTGCTTTATTATTTCAAGCTAAAAGTCTCCAATGAAGGTCCAGATGGGTGTTACCAGTTGTAGATGTGTTTCTGCAGAGCCTGACAATGGTAGCACTGATTGGATAGTGTCAGACTGTGCAGAGACACACCTCGAATTTGTAGAACCCATCCGGACCTTCATTGCAGACTGCTAGTAAGTCATTCATAACTTTTGGCAGGAATAATAAAGGAATGGTACAGCATAGGGTAATAAGAATAGATTACCAGAAATTTTGTTACAAGGGGGATGCAAGTAGCTGGTAAGTCATACATGTCAGGAGAGGTTACATCTCCTCTTTAAAACACATCATTGCCCAGTTAGGGTGTATTCACACCTACCAGTAGGGTAGCAAAACAATATTACTGTTTTACCACGTATTTACTTTCCTTTTTTGGATGAAGTTTTTAAAGGTGAAAGTATGTCTTTTACTTGTAAAAATAAACCCTCTATATGTGGACTTTAAGACATTCTAAGTTAGGCTAGAGCGCATAGAGCATAAAGATCCTATCATATCCAAATACCAATACATATTCTTATTGTGTTGCTGTCTTGCTTTCTTAACATACATTTATAGGAAATGTTCATATAACTCTGGTTATGGGACCTGTCTTCTGCTGTCATCCTCCTGCCAGGCCTGGTAGCTGGGTCCACTCTGCCTCCTTTCTCAGGCTCCAGCCTGCTCATCAGCCATGTGCCTTCTCCAGTGCCTGTAGGATGCACATGCTCCTTCAAGCTCTTATAGTGTACTAATCTTCGACAGCAAATGGTTGGCAACCTGTTGCTGTTTTAGGCTCCTTTCTCAGAAAGAAGGTGCCTGAGCAATATGCTTACTAGTTCTTTTCTAAGGTGCTGTTTTGTTGTCTGCCCATGTACTGACCTTTGCCATTTTTCCTGACTCTGACCCTTTGCTACCTGACCTGTGCCTGATTTATGTTCTCACCCTGTGCTGCCTGCCCCGTTTCTGTTACGCATATTTGCACAAACGCTATCTGCCTTGACCTAGACCTGTTACTGACTATGGCTTTTGTCTTTTCCTTCAGTGCTATGCACCTGTGTCTCTTGGCCCCGTGGGTCAGCAGCCAAAACACGGAGACTGCTCCAAGAGGTACTGTGGCAGTCCGGTGCTTATCTTGCAGTAAAGACCAGATCCTTGTATAGGGGTTAAAGAGGATGACTCTCTTAGGTGTAGCCTTAAGTCAAATCCATTGACACAGTGGGTCCACACACACTGCCCATAATGTCTGATCAGTGAGTCTGATTTGGGGAGCAGGTTGTCTTGTAATTAAGATTTATGTAGCTTGATCATGCTAGTAATACACTAGTAATATATTATGCCCATCTGTTTCAAGCTGGTCCATCGTGGCAAATCATATATTAACAGCTACAAATCACTACCACTGTAGCTGTTAATTTACATTTTATTTTTAGCAACCATTTAGTGTCTTCTTATTGGAAATCACTGCAAGAAAGCAATTTTCATGATTTAGGTCTTAATTTTAGCTGACTATGAACGACTGCAGTCATTTTGCCATATTACATTTGTTATTATTTTTGATTCATTTTACCTTTATTGAATTATTAGAAGCAAGGTAAAATACCAGTGATGGGTTGAATGATTGGACAGGGGACGTGTCAATGGGAGGAGGATAGTCATGTTTCTTCATTGTTTAAAACAATGGATCAGTTCGGCTAATTTCACGCTGCGGTTAGTGGTCCTGGTAGGCTGTGGCAGAAAAGAGCTTACAGGAGGTCTCTGTTTTTCGTCCGGCTGAATCCCAGCATATTTGCTGGGTACAGCTGGATCTCCGCCAGACCCCATTATCATCAATGAGACCAGCGGGCATTGTGGTAATATCCGGGAATGCCAGATCCAGAGAGATTCAGTAGGCTATTCTCTGCCGGGACAGCCTGCCAGAACTAACGGCAGCAGTGGGAAAGAAGCCTTAAACTAGTATGGATGCTATGTTATGCAATTAGCTTAACTGATCCTCTATTACTTTCAATTGATTTTTTTTTGCATGATTGCAACTCAAAGGGCCACATCAGTTTTTTTTTTTTGCTAGATGGAAAAGCGCAGACATCTGCGCTTTCCCATCAAGTAAAAAGTAAACTGACAGAAATGCTAAATTAAGAAACAAGTGCACTGTTTGTGTATTTAGGCCAGGTTCACAGAGTGTAAATCTGTAGTCTGTTCTGGCAGAGGAACAAACTACTGAAGTTACTGTATCCAGCATAGCCGGATACCACCGGATTCTCATTCACTATAATGGGATCAGGCGGGTTTCCACCATAAATGTCAGCTTTCTGCCCAAAAAATTCCACTGCATGCTGTGCTGAATATGGTAACTCTGGTAGTGTGTTCCTCTGCTGAGAATCAGGTACTCATGTACTCGGCCAGAAACCGCACGTGACCTCCTGAATTCAACTGCTGTGGTCCACACCTCACCTCCTAAGCCCCTGCTCCATGTCTTAATCAGAGACAACTGGAGGAGGCGGACAGAAAATGGCAGCTGTTGAGGGCCACCACATAGGGACAGCTTTTGGGGCAATATGTCATGCTGTACTGTGGTATTTGGATCTGCTGAGGCAGTATATTGTGCTGCACTGTGGTATAGGGTTCTGCTGGGATGGCATTTCGCACTATGGTATTGCTGACCCTACTTGTGTTGCCAAACCTTTTGTCAATTTTGACCCCCCCCCCCCCCCCTACAACATGGAACCACTTTTAGTTTTTTTTCCAGGGCCACTTTAAGTTCCTAGTCTGCCCCTAGTGGTGTGAGAGCTCTGTTCAAGTTGAATTAGCAGTACTCCCATCTGCATGGGCTGCATCGCCCTTGTATGGCATAGTTTTTGATTTTGTCTTGACAGCCATTAGAATTTTTTTGAATAGATACCATGTACAGCTTGCCACATTGGAGTCTACATGAAAATTAGTGTTTTTTCACTTGAACATCCCCTATCTGTATAGTCCTTTAGCTACGTAACTCAAGACAAAGCCAACACAGGGACAGCTTGCTTCAACATTTTGAAAACCCTGCCTGGTTTCACCAAAATCCCTTTATTTCAGATGTCATTTATAGAAATAATACGGAAAACGTGCTTAGAATTATTGTGAAAAAATTGTGCATCTGAGCCTATCCTCCTCCTCCTCCTCCTCCCTCCATGGCTTCTCTGCTGCAGCATTATTCTGAGTTGGTCGTCATTCAGCCCCAGGCAGCAGTCCTGCCTGCTCCTGTTTTCCAGATACATTTCAATGCACCAAATCCATAATCGCCCTATAGTTTAAGAGCACATCTATCAGGCATTCAGCAGAAACGAGAAAAAACTGCAGTAAATTAATCTGGAGTACATTTCTATATTCCTATAAAAAAAAAAAATAATAATAATATCAAGTAAAATATTTATTACCGCACATTCACCTGTAATATAGATATGACAGCCTTATACTATAGCCAATGATCACTGCCATATTTTGGGTGACTGGGTTCATGAGTTGGACCTTTCTATTACACAGTTACAGTATCCAGTAAATCAGTGTCTCATTTCAGCATAACCCAGGTAGTATGAATAATAAAGGATGGGGAAATGAACATAAGAAAATTATATTTCTCTCTCTCTTTTTTTATTTTAATCCATTCCTAGTTTTGACTTCAAAATTGCAACAAAACGTCATGTGTGAAACCACCCTCAATGTCAATAATAGGGTTCGAAGTGCAATAGATACAGAATATCTGATAATGGACAAAGGACAGCAGAGTGTTGTTATAATCACACTTTAATGATTTATTTTTTTATTAATAAATAATAATAATAATAAAGTTCTATATTTTAGTGGCCTGTTAGAGACATACTGGGTTAACTATAGTGGCATATAGTTATAAAGCGTAAGCTGCATCTTTGCTTGTGTGTCAGAAAATCATATCTTTGCCAGCCAAGAACGTAGATTTCTGCTATAATGTTTGCCAATTTATGACATAAATTATAGTAAACCTGTGGAATCCCATGCCACCTCCTTCTGGCTCAGAACCCCACTATATTTTCAAAACTGGTGCACATGCCCTGACATTGAGTCCTAAACGTTTTGCAGAAAATAAATTGTGTGCTAAAATTTCCGACATTTTTCATAATAAATCCTCGTCACTCCAATAAAAATGCCTTTTCATGTCCGTGTCTGCGGACAAAAATAGTACATGCTCTATTTTTTGCAGGGCTGTGGAACGGAAGTGCGGATGCGGACAGCACACTGTGTTTTAGAGAATGCTCAGCCTCTAGGTGTAATGACAACGCCCCCGTTGCTCCTAGAGGCTCATTTGCATATATTAAGACATCATTTTTCTCAGCAGTGCGGTCACATATGAACATGGGACCAACACAGATGCCTTCAGCTGCCAAGTGCACATGTAACAGGTCAGCCGGTGTCATAGGGACAAATCTGCTGACAGATGGCCATATACAGCGCTTACATTGCCCTGTAGTGCACCTATACATGAATGTAATGGCACCTTTGTCTTTTGTCTTTACACTTGCAGAAGCTGGAAAAAACGAACTTTGATTGATATGCAAATGACCCCTCGCAAGTGCCCAGGGGCGGCGTTCACTGTGTTGGAGCCCAGGCTGCTCTGCCTTCTTTCATTGTTCCCCCGCCCCAGCCTCTGCATATGCCCACCCTCCTATTCCCTTGCATCATCCTTCGGTCTGGCTGAGATCCCGCGACCGTGCACTGCCTCGCCGGGCCGGAGCATGCTCACTGCAATGCCCATTGTGGGCATTGCATCGCTTTAACTACTGCGCATGCGCCGGCAAATGCCACATTGCCGCTGGTTTTGCGCCGTTTGCCGGAGCATGTGCAGTAGTTAAAGCGATGCCGTGCCAACAATGGGCATCGCAATGCGCATGCTCTGGCCCGGCGAGGCAGTGCGCAGGCGCGGGATCTCGGCTGGACCTTAGGATGACGCAAGGGAATAGGAGGGTGGGTATATGCAGAGGCTGGGGCGGGGGAACAATGAAAAAAGGCAGGGCAGCCTGGGCACCAACACAGTGAACGCCGCCCCTGGGCACTTGCGAGGGCTCATTTGCATATCAATCAAAGTTCGTTTTTTCCAGCTTCTGCAAGTGTAAAGACAAAGACAAAGGTTCCATTACATTCATGTATAGGTGCGCTACAGGCCAATGTAAGCGCTGTATAGGGCCATATGGAGGGGACAGGCTCCCTTTAACTGTTTTACTCTAGGCTAAATATATTGGTGTTTCTGAACATATTTACAGAGACTCTGCAGGCAAGGATAGGGAAACTCCAGACTACGGGAAGGTGAGGAAAAGGTAATATTTTCCTAATAAGAAGTATTATAAAATGTTATGTATTCACATGTGTTACTGATTCATGCAAAATTATGCTAGCTTTAAAATGCCTGAAAAAATGGAAGTTATTGCTGTGATTCTAAAACAAGCAATTTTTATTTAATGTTATAAATTGCTACTTTATACTTTAATGAGTTTCTTCCAAGCTGCAAAAACTAACTTCATAAACTTTCTAAGATATGATTGTAATGAGAATAGATAAGGTTAGCTGACGGCAGTGTGTAAACATATTCCGCTCCTGTTGCTTGGATACCTATGCGAGGTGGATGTGTACAATTGCAGATTCATGACTTGCTTAGGAAAGGTCTGGCCATCAACCAAATATGATTTGGCAGGTGGAAGCTTTTATATTTATCTATGGACCATGGCAGAAATTAGATCCTTAAATCTGCACATGACAAATTTTCCTGTTTGACAGGTTTTGTGGTAAACAGAGAATATCTTGCCCTTTTTTGCATGTTGTCTTTATATATATATATATATATATATACACACTCACCTAAAAAAATGATTAGGAACACCATACTGATACGGTGTTGGACCCCCTTTTGCCTTCAGAACTGCCTTAATTCTACTTGGCATTGATTCAACAAGGTAATGATGGCATTCTTTAGAAATGTTGGCCCATATTGATAGGATAGCATCTTGCAGTTGATGGAGATTTGAGGGATGCACATCCAGGGCATGAAGCTCCCGTTCCACCACATCCCAAAGATGCTCTATTGGGTTGAGATCTGGTGACTTGGGGGCCATTTTAGTACAGTGAACTCATTGTCATGTTCAAGAAACCAATTTGAAATGATTCGAGCTTTGTGACATGGTGCATTATACTGCTGGAAGTAGCCATCAGAGGATGGATACATGGTGGTCATGACGGGATGGACATGGTCAGAAACAATGCTCAGGTAGCCCGTGGCATTTAAACGATGGCCAATTGGCACTAAGGGGCCTAAAGTGTGCCCAGAAAACATCCCCCACACCATTACACCACCACCACCAGCCTGCACAGTGGTAACAAGGCATGATGGATACATGTTCTCATTCTGTTTACGCCAAATTCGGACTCTACCATTTGAATGTCTCAACAGAAATTGAGACTCATCAGACCAGGCAACCATTTTCCAGCCTTCAACAGTCCAATTTTGGTGCGCTCGTGCAAATTGTAGCCTCTTTTTCCTATTTGTAGTGGAGATAAGTGGTACCTGGTGGGGTCTTCTGCTGTTGTAGCCCATCCGCCTCAAGGTTGTGCGTGTTGTGGCTTCACAAATGCTTTGCTGCATACCTCGGTTGTAACGAGTGGTTATTTCAGTCAACGTTGCTCTTCTATCAGCTTGAATCAGTCGGCCCATTCTCCTCTGACCTCTAGCATCAACAAGGCATTTTCGCCCACAGGACTGCCGCATACTGGATGTTTTTCACTTTTCACACCATTCTTTGTAAACCCTAGAAATGGTTGTGCGTGAAAATCCCAGTAACTGAGCAGATTGTGAAATACTCAGACCGGCCCGTCTGGCACCAACAACCATGCCACGCTCAAAATTGCTTAAATCACCTTTCTTTCCCATTCTGACATTCAGTTTGGAGTTCAGGAGATTGTCTTGACCAGGACCACAACCCTACATGCATTGAAGCAACTGCCATGTGATTGGTTGACTAGATAATCGCATTAATGAGAAATAGAACAGGTGTTCCTAATAATTGTTTAGGTGAGTGTATATTACTTAATATATTTCTATTTCAATTTTTAGTGCTTAAAAATGGATTTCCTTATGAAACGTGACATTTATAAAATTTTGGTATATCCAACTAGCAGCTAAAGTTTGATAATTTTGCTGGTTAGATTGATATTGGGATTTTTCTATCTTGTCACAGAGGCCATTTTTGCAAAAGTGACAACAGGAAGTGCAGCCATGTTGGTTGTCTTCTTTGAATTAGTTTCTGACTATTTCTCTAAGCATCATTTGTTCATAACAAAGTAACCGTTTCTGACAAGCTTATGAAAAAGTGACAATCAATGAAGATTACACTTGCTAACTGTTACGCTGGTGGCTTGTGTCCGCTGCACCACTCTCACTGCCTCTGTGTGAATTGATTCTAGTTTGCTTTATATCTCCTTTCTGTCCTTTGGCACTGCAGAGGTTAACTTCCTTTGCTGTGTTCTGTTGCAGTATGGCTGTGTCTAATTTCTAATTCACTTGCCTATTTAAACCTCAGTTTCTCCCCCTTGCCTGAGCAATCTTGTTTCATGTTCTGTATCTGCCAGGACCTACACGCTGTTGCCTGTAGTTGTTGTCTGTGTGCCGACTTCTGTCTGTCTGCTGTTTGTCTGTATTCTATTCCAGTTTGTATGTGTTCCAGTGATCTTCTTTTCTTGTCTGCTTGCACTCTGTGTCTTCCTGTGTCCTGTGCCTTGCTTGGTTCTGTCCTGGTGCCTTTCACTGGCGGTGGATCAGCAGCCGACCACTTTGCCGTTGGTACAGTGGTTCCACAACCAATGTTCGTAACACCAATCAATGGAAAAAGCAAAAACTACGAGGACCATAAGTACTACATTTTGGTGATCACCGTAATTTCTTATTTGATCCCATTGACAATTTAACATTTTGGTGGAACTCTGGATACCCTTTGTGTCAGTTTTTATTTACTACATTTACTTAATTGAGCACTAGACTGCCACCTATATTGTAGCTAATTACTCCCTCGTCGATCCCAGTATTGCACAGCACTTTACAGCATAAGTAACCATATAAACTCATTTCATCTGCAGAACCACATGACGCTCAAAAGATTCTTTTTGCAGCTCTTGACTATCCGATCCAATGAGTCAGTTCTGGATTCCTTTCAATTGTGGAACAAAATTATAGTTCTTCATAGGCAGGATTGTGTGAACAAGAGGTATATAGGGTGTGGACAAATAGTGCTATTGTACCCCCCTTTAGCAGTTCTGCTGGTCATATAAGGGGTATGTGATGTGTGGACATTTTGCGGTTCAAGAGCCTTTTAGGGAGTTGTCCCCAGTCAATGCTCATTTGGTTACTAGTCTACGGTAGGCTCCATCAAAGATAAACAAATGCTTCATTCAAAAGGGGTATCCTCTTAGCAGAGGCATAGCTAAAGGCTCATGGGCCATGGTGCAAGAGTTTGGCTTGGTCCCCCCTTCCCTCAGTGCTTTATGGCCAAGGACAGGGAAGCACATAGCCTTTTTGCTGCCTGAGACAATGCCCCCCATGCCAAATTCCCTCCAGCCAGAGGTGTGACTTGACCAGCTTGCACTGTCTATAATACCGGTGTCTTCTTATGTGGCACAAGGGTCTTTGGGCCCCTCAGGATTTTGGGCCCAGTAGTGACTGCTACCTCTGCACCCCCTATAGCTATGCCCGTGCCTCTTAGCCTCTTTCACACATCCGTGTCTGTGATGCCTTCCATGACAAGACAGTCAGTGTTTCATCTGTGAAGATGTCTGTGAAAGGTTCATTGTTGGTCCGTGTGTCCTTTTTTGCCTTTCATGTGTGAAAAATGGATTTCCAGAGAATCTCCTACCAATGGTCAATAATAGTCCTACCAATGGTCATTGAAAACCACTTCTATTAGTGGTTTTCATGGACCAATAGACTTTAGTGGACGTGTTTGGTCCACATCATGACCAAAGTAGTGCCTGTCTCCATTATTTTTCCACTTAATTAGTGCAAAAACAGGAATTAATGAATGAGCACGTTAAGGATATATGTGCTGCTCATCGAGAACAGGGACAGCGCACATCCGCGATTTACTGACGGGTGAAAGAGGCCTTAATCAATCTGGGGCTTCTTCGAAAGGAATGAAGTGAGATGGTATCTATTAAGGATACGACTTTTGAATCAACCATTTGGTTAGTTCTGGATTCCTGGCACTGTCCTTGAACACAACACATTTTTATTTGTCTTCTGCAAAGCTAATCCGTGACTGCAGAGACTGGCAGCGGATGAGATACTTGTGTAAGTGGCTGCTGATTGACGGCTCACATGTAAGTTTCTGCTAACAAAGTAGACAGTAGTGCAGGGCCAAGAGATAAGTGTTTTTTTATGGGCACTGTGGCTGGCACATTTGTATGGGGAGAATTCTTGCTATCAAATTCTTGGCTGTGAATAATTGCCAGGGAGAACTGCAAGAGGCAGGGGAGGCAGGGCACGGTCACACTTTGCATTTTGCTGTGTTTTTCTGCAGTGTTCATATGTGACATGTACATCAGACTTTTAAAAGAATCTTACATTGTGCTTGCTTCGGCTGCACATATACTACAATTGGAAATATACAGAGAAGATTAGAATGGCCCCTGTAAGAACTGCAAATTTCTAACAAAAAAAAATTTGTGTTAAAAAATTGTATCTCATGTTTTTTCTATGTATACCTTCCCTACGGTTGGGAAACAACTTGGTAAAAAGAGACTAAGGAGGACATTTATTAAGACCGGAATCGTACATTATGATGCTGTGAGTTCAGGTCAAAGGAGCAGTTTTTGATTTGGAGAAATGCGTCCATCACGTGTTTCCCGCACCGAACACGCTAGTGGCCTAAGAGTGCCTTCACACATGGCAGATTATGCTGCAGAAATTTTGGGACTGAAAATTAGTTCCATTTTTCTGAATAGGTTTGTATTCCAGCTATCCGTTCCTAAAGGGGTTTCTAGCAGGAAAAATAATTTTCAAAAGGCTCAAAGTAGGTTAACCCCTCCAGAACCAGACAATTTTGGAAATTACATTTTCTTTTATTCATTTTTTCTCTTTGAGAATAGTTGTATATAATATATTGCAAAACAATGTAAAATAACTTGTAATGTGAAAATAAAAAAATAAAAACAATTCCACCATTTTATGGGTGGTTTTTTTCATGGCATTCACTGTGTAGTAAAAATGACATGACAACTTTATTGTGTGGGTCAGCCAAATTTATACTTTTTTTAAAATTGTTTTACCACTTTAAGGGCATTTTTTTTGGAAGGTGATCTGTAGTTTTTATTTGTTTTATTTTGGAGTACATTGCATTTTTGAGCATTTTTATTACAATTTTTGGGGATGTAAAATAAGGAAAAAACAGCATATCTGGCCGTGGGATTCTTTTTTTACAGCCTGCCCCCTCTATCTAACTGATAAGATGCTACAGTTGCTAATAACCGTGGCATTTGAGAGATTAAGCAGCCAAGATCATATATATTTCCATACCAGTAGGGTGTTAGATGTATAACACAGCCAGCACCCATTGTGTATGAAGTCGTCTCAGTTCATGAGCCCACTCCATACACTTCCTACTCGCAGATATTGTACAGTTACATTGTTTCCCACAAAGGGTTTAAAAAAATAAGGCTAAGGCAGGTCTCTGCTTCAGCCACTGATTAGCTGAGCAGGTATTTCCTGTGTGTCGAGATAAACCCTGGAAGACCAGTAGGGATGCAGTAACTGTATGAATGGGAGAACGAGTGCGGCTGGTGATTGGTGAGGTATCATCTATTTTATTTTATTTTGAACCCACTCTGAGCACTTTAAGAACTGTCTTTTCCCTGCTGGACAACCTCTTTGACACTCAGAACTCACCAGTCAAAACCGATGATATTTTATAGCAAGTAAAAAAAAATATATATATCAGGTACCCTTCAATCAGTTCAGTTACAGAGGTCATTTTTATTTTGAAAAGATGTTATTATAACACAGATGAAATAGGGAAACTTACAACATTTATTTGTGGTTTTACATAGGTGTAATGCCTTTTGGACAAATATTTGAGATTTTCTGTTAACCATGGACAGCTCCTTCAGTTCAGTACATTGACTAACACATACTGTATGTTCACTTTAAAAAACATGAACATTTGTTTAGTATCCTTAATGTGTGCTCGGAAGAAATAAAACACTGTATTTGCAAATCTACACATATATATTGCTGGGGGAAAGTATTTGCCCCCTCTTACAGATTTATTTAGTTTTTGCACATTTGTCACACTTAAATGTTTCAGATTATCAAACACAATTGAATATCAGACAAATATAACCTGAGTAAACAAAAAAAGCTATTTTTAAATGATAATTTAATTTATGAAGGGAAAAAAGCTATCCCAAAGAACCTGACCCTATGTTAAAAAATTATTTTAATTATTGCCCCCTCCATGAATTAACTGTGATTAACGATAGTTTTTGGGTCCACTAGCCACACCCAGGCCTGATGACTGCCAGACCTGAAGAATCAAGAAATCACTTAAATAGAACCCGTCTGACAGCATGAAGTAGGCTAAAAGATCTCAAAAGGCAACACGCTATGACCCGATCTGAAGAAATTCAAGAACAGACGAGAAAGAAAGTCATTGGCATCTATCAGTCTGAAAAAGGTTACAAAGCCATTTATAAGGCTTTAGGACTCCAGTGAACCACAGTGGAGCTTTTTGGAAGGTGTAAAATTAACACAGTATTTCAGAAAAAGAATATCATACCAAAAGTCAAACAAGGTGCTGGTAGTGTGATGGTCAGGGGCTGCCTTGCTGCTTCAGGACCTGGACCACTTGCTGTAATTGATGGAACCATGAATTCTGCTCTCCACCAGAAAATCCTGGAGAAGGAGAAAGTACGGCCATCAGTTTGTGACCTTAAGCTCCAGTGTACTTGGGTTCTGCCGCAGGACAATGATCGGAAGCACACAAACAAGTCCACCTTCGAATGGGTGATAAAAAAAACTAAATGAAGGTTTTGGAGTGGCCTAGTCGAAGTCTGGACTTAAATCCGATTGAGATGCTGTGGCATGACCTTAAACAGGCCTTTCATGCTCAAACATCCTCCAATGAGGCTGAATAAAAACAGTTCGGCAAAGAAGAGTGGGCCAAAATTCCTCTACAGAGATGTGAAAGACTCATTGCCAGTTATCGCAAACACTTGATTGCAGTTGTTGCTGCCAAGGGTGGCACAGCCAGTTATTAGGTTTAGGGGGCCATTACTTTTTTCACATAGGGCCAGGTTGGTTTGGATAGCTTTTTTCCCTTCATAAATGAAATCATAATTTAAAAATGGATTAAAATGTTTTTTATACTGATCATCATGGATGTCCAGACCATTTATGATTTTAGATTATTTGATTCCAATATGTACCTATATATTTCTGCACTTTCATCTGCCTATCTGTAATACATTTACCTAGCGGAGCGGTAGCAGTGCCCTAATGTCACAGCCACCCCACCCCTCTTTGTGTACCATGGCACAATGCACATGGTTGCTTGACTAAATCACAGTAGAAAGCACGTCCGCACTTGTCAGTAGGTATCAGGTATGATAGTGCATACGCTACTAATGTTTAATTCAAAACTGACCGACTATCCTACCCCAAAATTCTATTAGAACGAACCTCTGCTTTCACCTTTTCTAGCCACAACCCTGACCCTGCTTATAACTGAGGAGCTGGATCTGTCTGTGAAGTCTTAACCCTGCAAGTTTTCTACAAGACCTTTCCATTAAATTGTTGGGTGCGAATATTCAAATTGTGAATTTTAATCACAAATATCGCCACTTCGAGAATTTACGAAGATTTTGAATATAGTGCTATATATTCGTATTTGCGAATATTCTAGATTTTTTTTATCTGAACCCATGATCCCTCCCTGCTTATTAGGCTACTTTCACACTAGCGTTCGTCGGTCCGCTCGTGAGCTCCGTTTGAAGGGGCTCACGAGCGGACCCGAACGCAGCCGTCCAGCCCTGATGCAGTCTGAATGGAGCGGATCCGCTCAGACTGCATCAGTCTGGCGGCGTTCAGCCTCCGCTCCGCTCGCCTCCGCACGGACAGGCGGACAGCTGAACGCTGCTTGCAGTGTTCGGGTGTCCGCCTGGCCGTGCGGATCCGTCCAGACTTACAATGTAAGTCAATGGGGACGGATCCGTTTGAAGATGCCACAATATGGCTCAATCTTCAGGCGGATCCGTCCCCCATTGACTTTACATTGAAAGTCTGGACGGATCCGTACGAGGCTATTTTCACACTTAGCTTTTATATGCTAAAATAATGCACACGGATCCGTTCTGAACAGAGCCTCCGTCTGCATTATTATGATCGGATCCGTTCTGAACGGATCCGATCGAACGCTAGTGTGAAAGTAGCCTTACTTGTGGGCCAATGAGAAGGCTGCAATGTCTTTGTTAGAGCTTAGCAACATCCCTAGCAACCAATAGGAAAGTTGCCTACCCCTTACTATATAAGAACCTCCCAGCAGCCCTTTTCTGCAGTATTTTGCAGATCTGAGAGAGAGCAGTGTCATTGCTGTGCTCTGTGCTTTGCTGTGTCATTACATCAGACGGTTAGTTAGCTCATATATTATATATAATACAGATAGTTAGTGGAGATAGTCAGTGTAGGTCAGATCGTGGTATAGTGTTCTGCTGTCCATACATACACGCTACAGACATAGTGCTGTGATGTCACAAGTCCACAACAATACTTAGTGCACTAATCAGTAATATGTAGTCAGACCTGCTAAAATGTGAAGTTGCACGTATTGCGCCAAAATGTGCGCATCATTAATTGCCTATTTGCGCAATCGCGAATATATTGGAGCCCTCTATCTGCATATAAAGCTATTGTAATGTTCTGCCGTGCCAACCATTTTTCTCCAGTCTCTAGTAGCTTGAAAAATGTAGCATAAGTGACCCACGCCTGTATTGCGAGCACAATACGCGCTTATTACATTAGTAATCAAGAAAATAACCGCAAATTGTCGAATTCGCTAATTTATGCCGAATATTCGCCCAAATATTGGCGAAATATCGCAAATTCAAATATTGCCCTGGCGCTCATCACTATTCCTTTACTGCCAGCAATAAATCTCTCCTTTAACTCAGTCCATGCTCTTTCTTTATATACTCTGCTTGTCCTGGACCTAACAGAGTACCAAGACTCTAAAAAAAAAAAAAAGTTTTGGGGAAGGAGAGTACTATAATTAAAATGTGCTGCCCAGTCCAGTTCTTTCTTTAAATATCTGAGAACCAGGTTAATTACATGATGCATCCATTGTACTGAAAACCACCACTGAATGTCCAATAATGCATTTACAGCTCAAGCAATACGGAATGTCATGCATGCTTCTTCTTGTTCCTTTTAAATGCTCAGGAAGAGCCAACTAAGAAAGACAATTAACACTTTATTTAAAGTGCAAATAATATCACTTTAGGTGCCATCTCCATCTGAGAAACAGGGTATTCCCATTTTCAGTGTTAAACACGGTTAGGACACCTACAGAGCTATATAACGGACATGATTTTCATGTGACTAAACACTCTCTTTCTCCAGTAAACATTTCTTGTAATTCTTATCAAGCTTTTTTTTTTTTATATTTCCATTTTCCTTAAAATATTTTATGACAAATCTGGGCTCGTGAAAGGAGTTGTCCTATCACCACAATTTATCCTCCATCCTCATTCCCCGGCTGCAGACCACCACTGATCACGAGAACCGTGGCCTGTGTTTCACCTTTTTGAATGGAGGAGCAGATATCCATGCATGTCCACTGCTCCGTTCAACTCTATAAGACTGCTGGAGATGGCTGAGTACAAGTGCTCCACTATCTCTAGCAGTCCCATAGCGCTGAATGGAGCAGTAGCAGACGTGTGTATGCCGCCCTATTAAAATCGGGCAACGCAGGCCCCGCGTTCTCATGATCAGTTGGACCCCTGCAGATCAGATTATACACTGCATGCTCTCCATTCATTTCTTTGGGAGTTGGGAAAATTGCCAAGCAAGCGTGCTCAGCTGTTTTCGGATGTTCCATAGCAGTGAATGGAGGGTGGACTGCGTAAGCGCAGCCACCTATTCATTCATTGCTATTGTATTGCCAGAAATAGGCGAGTTGGTGCTTGGCTATTTTCCGAACTCTCATAGCTGTGAACAGAGGCATGTATATCTACTCTCTGTTCAATTCAAGGGACCTGTTCTGGAGAAAGACTGGGATCCCTTCAAAAAATTTATTAGAAGTAGGTCATTGGTATTAAAATTACCCTCCAAAAAATATTAATAATTGGGCTTTATATTTTTATTATTCTTTAATACATGTTTTGTCTTTTTGTGTTGCTCTTTTTTTTATTTTTCGGTGTTGCCAAAGCTAACCCGTCAAAAAGTCACTCACTGTCCATTTGACAGATCCAGTTTTTTTTCCTAACAAGCCGTATATTTTCTTTAGTCCTTCTTTCAGATGGTTCCAAACATATCCTGTACAAGCATGTGTAGACAACCGCAGCCTTACAATGTGGTGCCCACTCTGTATTATGTATCTCACTAGTTGGAATGATCACAAGCTTTCTCACAAATGAGTTTTTAGCACATTAAGTTCCACTGGTCTAGACGACAGTACAATGTGTCATTGGATCCAATAGTGGCTAAAAGACAGTAATCAAAGAGTAGCCATAAATAGGTCATATTCAAAATGGTCTAATGTTATAAGTCAAGCACCCCAGGGCCTTTACTGGGACCATTATTGTTTAAAGGGAATCTGTTAGCTCTAAAACACCTCCCAAACTAGAGTAGATGTGATGTATAGTGTAAGTGATGGCAATGACGGTCATGTAATTTATATCTTTATACTCACTTGCATTCTGACGCTGTGCTCTCACAAACCAACAGTAAAATGCATTGAGAGGACTCCTCCTTGAGTCCATTATATGTTAGAGCTCAGGAGTCCTCTCCAGTGTATTTTACTGCTGTCGGAGCACAGCATCGGAATGCGAGTGAGTATGAAGATAAAAATTACATAACCGGACTCTGCATCACTTACGCTATATACCGCTTACTCTAGTTTTGGGGTGTTTTAGAGCGGACAGATTCCCTTTAACCTGTTTGGAAATGATGCAGAAGTGGAACTTGCACTAATACAAATTTTTCTGTACTTGAAGATGAGAAAATACAGTCCCTACAAAGTGGCCCAGATAACCTGACCTAATGGGCAGCAAAATGGTAGCTGAGGTTTAATGATAATACGCTGCTTTACAGTATAACATGCTTGGATCAGGGATGAGTCTTCAATGGAAAAGGATCTGGGTGTAATTGTGGATAAGAAACTAAATGATAGCATGCAATGCCAGTCTGCTGCATCAAAAGCCAACAAGATACCGTCCTGTATCAGAAAGGAATGACTTCTAGAGAGAAAAGTATTATTTTAACACTTTACAAACCAATGGTGAGTTTTGGGCACCATTTCTATTTTATGGCGAATTAGGTCATTAAAAAGTGTCTCTCTCTGGATCCCTTTGGGTCTCTAAATATAAAATGGTTGAATTTGATGGACTTAGGTCTTTTTTCAAACCACTATTTATGTAACAAGCTGTCACAACTGCATGTAAGCAAGCATAATTATTAATGGACAAAAAAGTATGATATATTGTCTAAATTTATTGTTCGATCCTAAACTCTTTAGCTTTAACCCTAAAACCTTTAATGATACCTGACCCATGGAGGCACGGACATCTATTGTCCTCCTCATTTACTTTAAATGAAAATTATAATGAACTAAACAATATTTCTAATATTGCTCACTTTTTGCCAATGGTTTCACTTAAAGGGATTGTCCCACGAATAATATTCTACAATTTTTAAAACCAGCACCTGGAACGGAATCATTTTGTAATTGCATGTAATTAAAACATTTGCATAGTCTCTGAGTTATTCAATACAATCTATCTGTATAGCACCACCTGCTGTTCTTTATTTCTTATTTCTTTGACCCCCTTACTGAGGTGGCCGCACATGCTCAGTTTCATCCTTCAACTTCTTCCTGAGCTGTGATAGGGAGAGCTGAGACACGCCCCCTGAGCTGTGATAGGGAGAGCTGAGACACGCCCCCTTATCTGCAGGAGAAAAGACACTCCCCTTCAGCTTGATATAAATCTACCAGAGCAATGAATGGGGAGATCTCTGGACCCATGTGAGGTACACGGCTGGTTCTAGCTTTGTTAGAAATAGATTGTCATGTACTGTATGATGTCTGATTTTCAGTTTTTACATTCGTCATGGGATAACCCCTTTAAACTGGCTTGAAACAAATTGAAAAAAATCCCTACACAGACATGAGTGATACTTTTAGCATCTCTTATTACATTCTGAATATAGTTGTTAATATTTCCATTGTGTCACTAAAGCAAACTATGATGCTTTTATTCTGCTAGAAATAATTGACATATTGGGGATACTGCAGATGCCTTAGACACATTAAACATTTTAGAAAGTCTGTGGTCTGATGACAGCTAATCTGGAAGTTCTGACACTAACATGACTGTAAAGCTGAACATTCAATTTAGCTTTCTATTAATGAAGCAAAAGTGAAAAAAAAAAGTCACGTTGCCTAAAATATCTTAATTCTAGGTTACTAAAGCACCTCTGCTCATTTGTTCTGGGAGTAAATTAAGAGGCTGATGGTAAAAATATAGACTTAGAAGATCAACACTTCAGACACTTGATTTTCTGCATATTCTTTTAAAGTCCTCTTTTTATTATGTAAATGTTCAGATTTTTCTGATTTTACAATGAGGCCATCCAGCACACATGGGAGAAAACCCAGTTATTCTTTTAGAAATGGAATTGATAGTCTACTTAGGTATCATCAAACACCTTTTAATCACAATGTTCCCACTTATCAAGTTCTAACTAATTGGGACACTACACACAAAAATTCCAAATTCGCAGTCATACTTTAAACTCATATAGGTCATGTGTGGTTTTTTTTTTACTTTGAATAAAAAATATCTATACATTTAAGTATTGGTGCCCTTTTGTGTATTATTTTAATAACTGGAGATGAGCAAATTTCTTGAAATTAGTGTCAGGCGCAATCCTAACGAATCAGTCCAAAAATTTGATTCAGGTCCAAATTGATTCTATGAAACAGCATGCCACATGGCGGCTATGGCGCCCACAGCGCTTGAGAGCGGGCACCATCGTTAAAGTGGTCATTCAGGAAAGGGTTAAACTGGAATGTTGCAAGTATTTTTTCCCCCCCCCCATGATTAACAGACAGTCACAATTAAATGTTGCTCCCCTTCTATGAACACACTGCACATTAGTATTGACATGTTATTTTAACACAGTAAAATGTTTTGAATGAAACCGTTATTGATAAAGTAAAATGCTCGGACCTCGTAATTATAAACAGTAACAGAATTACAACAGTTTTTTTCAGTAATTAGCAGACACAGCACAACGTCCCCTTGTATGAACACACTGTATACTGGTATTAACAATTTACAATGATATAGTGACTCAGTAAAATCAGTTGAAATAAACTGGTATATTGATTCACTAAAATACGTTAAATTAAACTGATATATTGATGCAGGTTGGCCAGATCACACAGGTTGTAGTGTATCATAGTATAGACAGGGAGGAAAGCACACAGAAGGCAGTCAAAGGGTTGAGGGGGATAATCATATACTGTAGTTTGTATGTAAATATAGAGAGGAGAATGCCCATGTCAGACTAGACTCCCAAGGGAGCCTGTGTTGCTAATAAATTGAGCCAGGCAGCCAGCCCCTTCAGACATTTAGTTGTTACATGACGCTGACAATGTGTCACAGCTTGCCTGCAACTTCTGAACTTCCAAGACCAAGTGACCCCTGCTGCAGTCGGGTGAGCTGTGCACTTTAAAACCACTGCTTATGCATTTTTTTGCTATTAGATAGCCCCTTTAGCAACATATTTTTGTGTGGACACAATTAAGTTATAGTATTAATGGCTGACTATATGAAGAGCATGTTGTCACGATTCCCTGTATTGTGGCCTGGTTAGATCTGGTATGTTCCTGAAATACAATTTTCTAAAACACTTTTACTGGAATCTTTGTCACTTTTTATGCTTCTGTTCAGTGAAGTGTCCCAGTTTATGAACTTCCATTGGGAAATATTCATCATGTTTAAGTGCGTCTGACTAAAGCTGGATTTTATACCAATGCTCCTTAAGCAGCTTTGCCCAAAAAAAAGGAGATTTTAGAATTCAGAGAAGCCCTTTTTTTCTATGCTTTACAGTAAAAGGAGAAAATAAAATGTCATTATCTTAATTACAGTGGTTATTATTAACTCTTCTGTGCCTATACTATTGCAGCTTGGAATTTTCTTTAAAACATACAGTTGAATACAGTATTTATTATATGCAATGCACAGTCAGGTCCATAAATATTCGGACATCGACACAATTCTAACATTTTTGGCTCTATACACCACCACAATGGATTTGAAATGAAACAAACTAGATGTGCTTTAACTGCAGACTGACAGCTTTAATTTGAGGGTATTTACATCCAAATCAGGTGAACGGTGTAGGAATTACAACAGTTTGCATATGTGCCTCCCACTTGTTAAGGGACCAAAAGTAATGGGACAATTGGCTTCTCAGCTGTTCCATGGCCAGGTGTGTGTTATTCCCTCATTATCCCAATTACAATGAGCAGATAAAAGGTCCAGAGTTAATTTCAAGTCTGCTATTTGCATCTCAAGTTGAGATCCAAAGAGCTGTCACTATCAGTGAAGCAAGCCATCATTAGGCTGAAAAAACAAAACAAACCCATCAGAGAGATAGCAAAAACATTAGGCGTGGCCAGAACAACTGTTTGGAACATTCTTAAAAAGAAGGAACGCACCGGTGAGCTCAGCAACACCAAAAGACCTGGAAGACCATGGAAAACAACTGTGGTGGATGACTGAAGAATTCTTTCCCTGGTGAAGAAAACACCCTTCACAACAGTTGGCCAGATCATGAACACTCTCCAGGAGGTAGGTGTATGTGTGTCAAAGTCAACAATCAAGAGAAGACTTCACCAGAGTGAATACAGAGGGTTCACCACAAGATGTAAACCATTGGTGAGCCTCAAAAACAGGAGGGCCAGATTAGAGTTTGCCAAACGACATCTAAAAAAGCCTTCACAGTTCTGGAACAACATCCTATGGACAGATGAGACCAAGATCAACTTGTGCCAAAGTGATGGGAAGAGAAGAGTATGGAGAAGGAAAGGAACTGCTCATGATCCTAAGCATACCACCTCATCAGTGAAGCATGGTGGTGGTAGTGTCATGGCGTGGGCATGTATGGCTGCCAATGAAACTGGTTTTCTTGTATTTATTGATGATGTGACTGCTGACAAAAGCAGCAGGATGAATTCTGAAGTGTTTGAGGCAATATTATCTGTTCATAATTAGCCAAATGCTTCAGAACTCATTGGACGGCGCTTCACAGTACAGATGGACAATGACCCAAGGCATACTGCAAAAGCAACCAAAGAGTTTTTTAAGGGAAAGAAGTGGAATGTTAAGCAAGGCCAAAGTCAATCACCTGACCTGAATCCGATTAAGCATGTATTTCACTTGATGAAGACAAAACTGAAGGGAAAATGCTCCAAGAACAAGCAGGAACTGAAGACAGTTGCAGTAGAGGCCTGGCAGAGCATCACCAGGGATGAAACCCAGCGTCTGGTGATGTCTATGCCTTCCAGACTTCAGGCTGTAATTGACTGTAAAGGATTTGCAACCAAGTATTAAAAAGTGAAAGTTTGATTTATGATCATTATGTCCCATTACTTTTGGTCCCTTAACAAGTGGGAGGCACATATGTAAACTGTTGTAATTCATACACCGTTCACCTGATTTGGATGTAAATACCCTCAAATTAAAGCTGACAGTCTGCAGGTAAAGCACATCTTTATTTCATTGCAAATCCATTGTGGTGGTGTATAGAGCCAAAAATGTTAGAATTGTGTTGATGTCCCGATATTTATGGACCTGACTGTATATATGACATGTATTGATTTACATTGTACAAAATGTTAAATGTTTTGTAAAGAAAATACTAAATTGGCAGTGTAATGTCTTTGCAAATAAATGCAAAACTAAAAAACATTGAGCACTTTTCATAGCATGTTTTCTTGTCTTGTTACAAATGCTTACGACCCGCAGTTATGCCACAAAACAAAACACTTTGTCAGTAGTATATCCCTGTAGACTATAATGTAACATCTTGTTTTGAGCAAAGAAAAATGCATACAAAAACACCATGAAAATTGCCTCAAAACACTCATTCATTCACATTCATAGCACATTGAATGATCATTTCTGGGCAGCAGACTGTGCTGTGTGAACAGCGATCTGCTGTCCTGAAACATGGAAGCTGTATGAGGAGGAATGATTGCAGTAGACATCGCTCACCCCGACAGTGACGTTGATTGCTGCATATAAATGCAGCTCTTTACTTCCACTGAATAGCAGACAATTATTGGGAGGTTGGGGTACATTTACACCAACAAATTATCTGACAGATTTTCTGACTGATCATTGGTCAGATGGACATTTACACACACAGATCTTTTGTTATACACACAACTATTGGTCCGATTGGACAGAAATTGGTCAGATAATCTGTTGATGTAAATGCACCTTAACAGTCCCTTCCAGATATTTGCCTACTTAGTCGGCAGTGTAAATATGCCTTATGTTTACACCATAGTTGTAAGATGAATAGAAGACCGCAGCACTCAGTGTCTTCACAATAGTTTCAAGATTTTATTCACCAACTGTGCATTCATCTTACAACTATTTGGGACCCGACAGGCTAGGGCTCAACAACACCGCTGGCACCGCCACCTTTGGGATCTACCAGAGTGGATCAGTAAATACTGCTGTCTCTATCCTGGATTGTCCTTATGTTTACACCATCTGTTAGTTATATTAGTGCACATCAGTGTCTCAAACACTTAAAGATTTATCCAACCCCTATAATGCCCGGGCCCCTCACACAGGTTGTACTTACTATGCTCTCCGGCACCTGTGTCGCTCCTGCTCCCTGCACGGCCGCCGCTGCAATCCCCCCGTTGCGCGGAACAAAACTCCTGAGATGCTAGGATGGCTCGTGCGGGCATCAGAAGCGATGTGGGTGCCGGGGAGCAAGGTAAGTACAACCTATGTGAGGGGCCCAGGCATTAGAGGGGACATTATAACCCCTTTAATAAATGTGGATGTATGACATTTGTTGTCTTATACTAATTTAGCATTGTCATCTGCATTTACCGTATTTTTCGCCCTATAAGATGAGGAGGAAAATAAGAAAAAAATTATTTTGAACCAAAAGGTGTGCTTTTGGTGGGCTTTGAACTAATGGTAGCCTGTGAATGACACTATTATGGGGGATCTGTGGATGACACTGTTATGGGGGATCTGTGGATGACACTGTTTTGGTGGTTTGTGGATGACACTATTATGAGGGATCTGTGGTTGACACTGTTATGGGGGTCTGTGGTTGACACTGTTATGGGGGTCTGTGGTTGACACTGTTATGGGGGTCTGTGGATGGCACTGTTATGGGGGGGATCTGTGGATGGCATGACACTGCTATGGGGGGGGGGGATCTGTGGATGACAGATAAATAGCATGTTATGCTATGTGTCATCCACAGATTCCCCCCATAACATTGTCCCTGTGTATTGTGAATGACCCCCAATACAGGGGGTGGGGGCTGGCATCTACACTAGTTTTGTAACGGCAGCGGGGCCCAGTGCAGTCATTGTATTCTATTGCACCGGGCCGCGCTCACTGTATTAATCGTAACTAACTGCAGGCAATGTTTAACTATAGTATAATTTAGCATTGTCATCTGCATTTACCGTATTTTTCGCCCTATAAGATGAGGAGGAAAATAAGAAAAAAATTATTTTGAACCAAAAGGTGTGCTTTTGGTGGGCTTTGAACTAATGGTAGCCTGTGAATGACACTATTATGGGGGATCTGTGGATGACACTGTTATGGGGGATCTGTGGATGACACTGTTTTGGTGGTTTGTGGATGACACTATTATGAGGGATCTGTGGTTGACACTGTTATGGGGGTCTGTGGTTGACACTGTTATGGGGGTCTGTGGTTGACACTGTTATGGGGGTCTGTGGATGGCACTGTTATGGGGGGGATCTGTGGATGGCATGACACTGCTATGGGGGGGGGGGGATCTGTGGATGACAGATAAATAGCATGTTATGCTATGTGTCATCCACAGATTCCCCCCATAACATTGTCCCTGTGTATTGTGAATGACCCCCAATACAGGGGGTGGGGGCTGGCATCTACACTAGTTTTGTAACGGCAGCGGGGCCCAGTGCAGTCATTGTATTCTATTGCACCGGGCCGCGCTCACTGTATTAATCGTAACTAACTGCAGGCAATGTTTAACTATAGAATATCTTCAATCCAGCAGCCTGTACTTACGTCCGTAGCAGGCAGGAGGCAGGAGACTGGGCGGGTGGATGGGCACTGGCAGCGTAACTCACTACGTCACGTGCCTGCGCCGCCTGCTTCATTCATAAAGTTGGCGGAGCAGGCGCATGACGTAGTGAGTTGCGCTGCCGGTGCCCGCCCAGCCTTCTGCCTGCTACGGACGTAAGTACAGGCTGCTGGATTGAAGATATTCTATAGTTAAACATTGCCTGCAGTTAGATACGATTAGTACAGTGAGCAGGGCCCGGTGCAATAGAATACAATGACTGCCCCTCCTCTTTCCTCGCTGATACACCTCCGACTGCGCTGTGCAGCATGCGTTCGGCGGTGTATCAGTGTAAACGGCAGCATTTGCCCATAAGGTATATGTAGTGGTGGAAGATTGTATTTAGATACACTTCCAGAATTTCTGGTGCTAAATGAGTTTTTATCACTCAAGATGTTCCATATTTCCCACCTTTTTAGCTAACATTTTCATTTTTTATGAAATTTTTTCAAAATGAAATGGGTGCCAGACTAGGGATCGTGCTTATGGGCAGGCACCCTGCCATTCACTATATCCCTTCACATTACAGAATGATCCTCTTAAAGTAGCATTCCAGGCATTCATTTATTTTCAGGGAATTCTGCTGACAATTCACACTTATGTTGGGAACAATGTATCAAATTGTATTTAATCTATCAATTATATTGGATGCCCAAGAGATAATTGACTCCAGAATTCTCTGATCTGCTTATTAGCAAACAGATTTGGCCCATTGTATTGTGACTGCTGAGACTGAGGGTAGTTGCAGTGGAACAGTTTCTCATTGTCCCATACAAAGGACTGCAGAAACTACTGTATCTGTACATGCTAAGGGATCTCAGAATGTAAAACTGGCCATAGACATTAACATTAAACTGGCTGATGGATGCATAGCTCATCAATTTTGTGACTGTACCATAAGGTCCTAGCTATGTGACTAATGTATGAATAAAAATCCAACACAAAATTTCAGACTGAAGCCTGAGGTTGAGCTACAAAGATAAATCATTTCAGAACGTTTTCCACCTTTGATGTGACCTATAAACTGTACAACTCAATTAAAAAACAAACTGAAGTCTTTTAGGTGGAGGAAAGAAAACTAAAAAACTAAAAAATGATGTGGTTGCATAAGTGTGCACACCCTCCTATGACTGGGGATGTAGCTGTGTTCAGAATTAAGCAATCACATTCAAAATCATGTTAGATAGCAGTCAGCATACACCTGCCATCATTTAAAGTGCCTCTGATTAACCCCAAATAAAGTTCAGCTGCTCTAGTTGGTCTTTCCGGAAATTTTCTTAGTCGCATCCCACAGCAAAAGCCATGGTCCACAGAGAGCTTCCGAAGCATCAGAGGGATCTCGTTGTTAAAAGGTATCAGTCATAAGAAGGGTAAAAAGGAATTTCCAAGGCATTAGATATACCATGGAACACAGTGAAGACAGTCATCATCAAGTGGAGAAAATATGGCACAACAGTGACATTACCAAGAACTGGACGTCCCTCCAAACTTGATTAAAAGACGAGAAGAAAACTGGTCTGGGAGGCGACCAAGAGGCCTACAGCAACATTAAAGGAGCTGTAGGAATATCTGGCAAGAACTGGCTGTGTGGTACATGTGACAACAATCTCCCGTATTCTTCATATCTCTGGGCTATGGGGTAGAGTGGCAAGACGAAAGCCTTTTCTGACGAAGAAAAACATCCAAGCCAGGCGACATTTTACAAAAACACATCTGAAGTCTCCCAAAACTATGTGGGAAAAGGTGTTATGGTCTGATGAAACCAAGGTTGAACTTTTTGGCTATAATTCCAAAAGATATGTTTGGCCCAAAAACAACACTGCACATCACCAAAAGAACCCCATCCCCACAGTGAAGCATGGTGGTGGCAGCATCATGCCAAGGGGCTGTTTTTCTTCAGCTGGAACTGGGGCCTTAGTTAAGCTAGAGGGAATTATGAACAGTTCCAAATACCAGTCAATATTGGCACAAAACCTTCAGGCTTCTGCTAGAAAGCTGAACATGAAGAGGAACCTTATCTTTCAGTATGACAACGACCCAAAGCATACATCCAAATCAACTATGGAATGGCTTCACCAGAAGAAGATTAAAGTTTTGGAATGCCCCAGCCAGAGCCCAGACCTGAATCCGATTGAAAATCTGTGGGGTGATCTGAAGAGGGCTGTGCCCAGGAGATGCCCTCGAAATCTGACAGATTTGGAGTGTTTTTGCAAAGAAGAGTGGGCAAATCTTGCCAAGTCAAAATGTGTCATGCTGATGGACTCCTACCCAAAAAGACTGAGTGCTGTAATAAAATCAAAAGGTGCTTCAACAAAGTATTAGTTTAAGGGTGTGCACACTTATGCAACCATATTATTTAATTTTAATATTTTGTCTTCCCTCTACGTAAAAGATTTCAGTTTGTTCTTCAATTGAGTGGTACAGTTTATAGGTCACATCAAAGGGGGAAAAATTTCTGAAATTATTTATCTTTGTCTCATTTTTTTTTATATCACAGAAACCTGACATTTTTACAGGGGTGTGTAGACTTTCTATATCCACTGTATATATACACACAGAAATGTGGCCATTTAATTCAGATAAGACATAGATGTGACTGTATTTTATGACTCTTTGTACTGGTATCTTCAAGTAGTCACAGCTCAGCATAAAGAGAACAATGTAAAAATGTATTTTTTCCACATTTCTTTGTACGCTTATGTCCTAAATTCAGTGACAAGTAAGGATGTGCTTTATGTAACAGATGCAACATGCCATGTAACGTGATTGTAGTGAAAACACTGTGTAATGCAGATGATCAAATGGCATTTCTTCCTGTCTTACTGATCTCTTTGTCCAATCCCCTAAAAGACTTAGGTTGACATGTTATCATCATGTTCATGATGTACATTTAGCATGTGCATCAGAAAAGCTCCTGACATACATGTTTGACATGTTATAAGATTTGATTAGCCCAATAGAGGCCAAAAGGGGTGTATGATGAATTGGTGATGACTGATATATCCTGGATGGACTATTGCATTGTATATTTGTGCAGTAGTGGGGTAGTAGACTTTGTATAAGATGCATTTTTATTTTTTTTACAATAGGACCCTATGAGTGATGCATGCTACAGTATGGCATCCATTAGAGACATCCATTTAACACATAGGTCCCGGCGTATACATTAAACAGAGGGCATGGAGGTGAATCCAACAGATCGTTAAATGTCATGTTTTCTTTCCTGTAAAGGGTCACTGAACATTCTAAAAAATTATGATATGATATGTCGTAGCAATGTTTTAAAGGTTTTAATTGGTGGGGGTCTGAGTGCTGAGACCCCCCACTGATAGTTACAATGAGGACAAAGAAGTGCTGACATATTGTCCTCTCTCTCCTCAGTGCAGGGAATGGAATCAAGATGGGCCCTTAGACTTCCTACGGAGTCCTTCTCCTGCAGGGAGGAGAAAGCATGTTATACAAGTGCTTCTCTTTCCTCATTCTAGCGATCAGTGAGGGTCTCAAAAACCTTTGATCTGTCACTATGACATACCAAACAAAAGTTTTTTCAAAGTGCAGTGTCACTTTAAGTAAATTCCAAGTATATTCTTAAAAGTTTGTTCTGAGATGGGGCGGGTTGGCCATAGACTCTACAGAAAAATGTCCTGGTTGGCTGATGCCCATGGGGCTGCCTGAGCCCTCCTCACGGCTGCCAGCCAGGTAAGTAATGATCTGTCATTCTCAGAGTGAACGATGGGGCGTCAAGTAGGTATGTACCCGACCAGCGACCACAGGTGCTCTCCTGATTCCTGAATTTAACTATATTGCCATCCTGAGGCAACTAGAATAGGAGGACAAAATGTGCCAGCTGGAGCTGGCCACCACAAAAGGGCAGCTTCTGAGGAGGTATTTTGGGCTGCCCTGTGGTTTTTGATGCTGCTGGGGCAGGTTAATGTGTTGCACTGAAGTATTTGGCTCTGCTGGGGCGGTATTTTGTTCCGCAAAATGGTGTTGCGAGCCCTGACTACTTGTATTAGCCCGTCCTTCTATTAATTTAGACCTGCCTACCATATGGGCCCACGTTTAGGTTTTTTCCACAACCACTTTAAGTTCCTAGTTGGCCCCTGTTCTGAGATGATAGCAAAGTATACAAAAAAAAAAGGAAAAGCACTCAACCTCTACTTTATTATAAATCTCAAAAAGCAATCTTTATTATACTGGTTCACTTCCAGTAAGAGGAACCCTCCCCATTGGCAATCGAATGTTATACTTGGACAAGCATACCATATTCATCCTATAAACAATGAATGTGATCATGTTGAAATTGAGGAAGACTGATACAGTCTAATGCACTTAGCTTGAGTCCCACAGAAGAAAATACAGATCTGTCATTTAAAACTTTTTTGGGGAAAAAAACTGCTGTAAATGGAGCCTTCCCTACATCACAGTAAATGTGTATTTTGTGTAGTGAAAATACCAGCACTTTTATTTTAACCAGCATTTCAATGTCATCATCATCTTCTGTAAAAGAGACAACCAGTAATCCTATGATTATTTTGGTCAACCGCAGCACACTGATTTGCTAGAAAGAGCAGTAATATAATGACTTATAGATTTCCTTAATATTCTTAAAACATGCTTTTCATTTTGTGAATACAAGATAAAGGGCTAGAAAAGCAGATTAAGCCAAGTAATGCAAAGTCTTTTGCCTTTTAAATGTATCAGTTTGACTAAAGTAAGTGGTTCGTGTAACCACCTACTAGTGTTGAGCGAAAAGTATCCGAAGTGGAATTTAATCAGAATTTCAACAAAAATGTTATTCACTGCAAAGCCAAATTTCCTTGTGCTTTGTGGTAATGAATCCATTTTCCCTGAAATAGAGGTAAAAACAAGAAAAAAACATACTCGCGCGCAAAGAAACCACCACAGCCACTGTTTGAAAATTCAAGAGCGGTAATGTATGATGTCACACGCGAGATTTCTTCAATCGAGGTGTCTTTGATCAAAATGGCTGCAGCAGCCTCTACGCGATCAAATGGATATCTCACATGCTGCATTCAGCGGTGAAAGCAGCATCTGAGGGGTTCAATGATGGAGGCAGCACCATCGCCATTCCCCGTCATTACACCTGCTACATACAAAGAAATGCTCTTCGCCACAAAGCAATTTTCTATGTGAAATTCTGTGAAGCAGCCGAATCTAATATTTTATAACTTCGCTCATCTCTCCACATGCTATAGTTACTGGGGTGCTAAACTTCTTCTTTGTTTTACTACAGGGTCTTACGGTTTTTGGAGAGGGGGGGGGCAGCATGAGCAGAACCATGGGCACCACTGGTGTCTTGCAGCGCTGGGTCCTCCGAGTACTCTGGTTTCTTCCCAAAGACATACTGATAGAGACCTTAGATCCCCATTGGGGGCAGCTTGATGCTAATGTCTGTATAGCGCTGCGGAATATGTCAGCGCTATAGAAGTGCATGAAATAAATAAATAAATAAACCATTCAGGCCATTTCTGTAAAAGTGACAACAGGACGTACAACGATATTGGAGGTCACTTTTTAAATAATTATTAGAAAATGGCGATTGTTATTTTGTCTGCATAATTTATCAAATATATAGTAAAATTACAGTTTATACTCAGTTGACATAACAGAATAGACGAATGCCAACATGGACTCGTGCTCGCAAGAGTTTTCAAGGTCCGTATTGTATGTACGCGGCCTGTAATATCCTGTGAGAGCCTGTTGTACCTCCTTGTCCCTTGTATTTCACATCCGTTCATAAGTTGCTTCACAGACTCTATCGTCCCCTGAAGCATTCCTTCTAGAGTAGAGTGCTAAGACGATGATTTACTAAGGTGTGACCTGGCATGGTTCAGTAACCGAGTCATATTTCTTTATTGGCGTGTGCTGTCTTGGGAATTATGCCGTATGGTACACATTAATCACATAATAGCTGTCCACCAGTATCGGTAAATTTACCCCATGATTAGTCCCTCAGCGCATGCGTTCACCTAATACTTCAAATACAACTTCTTGTAGCATACTACTCCTTTAAAGGGCATCTGTCAGTAGATTTGTGCCTATGAATCTGGCTGATCTGTTGCATGTGCACTAGGCCTGCACAATATATCGCCATAGCAATCGCAATAAATCGCCATATCGCAATCGCCAATTGGCCGACCCAAAAATGCTGCAATTGTATTACCACAATTTTCGCTTTATAAGGCCTCATGCACACGACCGTTGTGTGCATCCGTGGCCGTTGTGCCGTTTTCAGTTTTTTTTTTCGCGGACCCATTGACTTTCAATGGGTCCGTGGAAAAATCGTAAAATGCACCGTTTGGCAGCCGCATCCGTGATCCGTGTTTCCTGGCCGTGAAAAAAATAAGACCTGTCCTATTTTTTTCACGGCCAACGGTTCACGGACCCATTCAAGTCAATGGGTCCGTGAAAAAACACGGATGCACACAAGATTGTCATCCGCGTCCGTGATCCATGTCCGTTTTTTTCCTATCATTTCAATGGCAAACTTGACTTAGATTTTTTTTTTCATTTTTCATGTCCGTGGATCCTCCAAAAATCAAGGAAGACCTACGGACGAAAAAACTGTCACGGATCACGGACCTACGGACCCCGTTTTTGCGGACCTTAAAAAAAAACGGTCGTGTGCATGAGGCCTAAGACGAACTTTTTTCCCCCCAAAGTCAAGCGATGGTTGACTTTTTACGTGGTTGACACGGATGTATCGCCGGCCGCTATGCTGCACAGCGCGGCCGGCGATACATCAGTTACAGTGCGGGGAGGGAGGAGGGGCTGGAGGCAAGTCGTTATTTTGATGAACAAATGTTCTTCTATTTATTCTATTTTATTTCTCTGTTCTGTGCAGTGCTATTAGGAAAATGGCAAGTTGTGTATTTTGTACTTTTGCAGTAATGCAAATATGTTATTTACTTTAGTAAGATGTTTTATTTTGAAAAACACTGTGCATTTCAGTTCTTGAGTTGAGCATAACTACATTTCAGCATTATCAGTCATTTGTGTGTGCTTTTGCCTTGAAAATCCAAGCAAATAGACCTCTAGCACAATTCCCTTAAAATATCGCAATGGCATACCGTTATCGCAATTTTTAGGGCCCTAATCGCAATCGCACAAAATTCCCATATCGTGCAGCCCTAATGTGCACTTGGCAGCTGAAGTCCTCTGTTCCATGTTCATATGTGTCTCTGTTGCTGAGAAAAATGATGTTTTAATATATGCAAATGAGCCTCTAGGAGCAACGGGGGTGTTGCTGTTACACCTAGAGGCTCAGTTCTCTCTGCTATAGCCATGCTCTCTCCACTTTGATGGACAGGACCAGGCATGATGATGTTTTCGATGCCTAGCCCTGTCAATCAAAGTAGAGAGGGTGCAGCAGTTGCAGAGAGAGCAGAGCATCTAGGTGTAATGGCAACACCCCCATTGCTCCTAGAGGCTCATTTCCATATATTAATACATCATTTTTCTCAGCAATGTGGGCACATATGAACATGGGACCAACACAGATGTCTTCAGCTGCCAGGTGCACATGTAACAGGTCAGCCGGTGTCATAGGTACAAATCTGTTAACAGATGCCCTTTAACTCTATTCACCACTCACTAAGCATCTCAAGTGTTTTGCCCCTCAGTTCTATGGAGAAATATTGTCAGTATAGGAAGACCTCCATTCATAGCTATTCCCCTTTTTTTTCTACAGACTGGCACAGAGATTTTTCACCTACAACCAGCCTTCATACCATTTTACTTTTAGTATTTTAGTATTTTATTCTTATAACCATGCATAGATTTTTCACTTACAACTGAAATAATTAACCAAGCCTGGAGCCACTATGACAGGAACGCTTTAATTACCCACATAGAAAGCCATAATCAGATTATATTATCTTTATGCATTAGACAACAATGGTATTATTTGCAGATAATCATTTTGCACTGTATCGTGTGAATTTCAATATCTGTGGATAGGTTTAGTTTTATGTCTCTACTAGAGCAAACCCCAGAGGAGCTGATGTAGAGGATGGGAGTGGTAGTGGCACTGTAGAAGTGTTATGTCACAGTGTACTCCCTCAGGTCATTGCTCCCTCGGGATCGGTGCAGTGGAAATGTAGTCTAGAAGAATGAGGCCAGAATTGAACGTAACAAAGTCTTTTCACTAAGTGCAATGTAGAACTTCAAATACATTCATTAGTAGCAGATTGTGAGTGCAATCTTTTGGCACCAATAAAGATTATGGCGGCAGGTTGGATGGCGGCAATTTAGCACTTAGGTCGTACTGACCTAGCAATGTTCTGGGTGATGGATGTCTTAGCTGTAGTCTCTCACAGAAGTGTCTTCAAATGATGATAAAGCTGTTCACCCTGTTGTATCTCTTCTCAAGGATTCACTTGAGTACCTCATCAAGTTAATTTCACTGGAGAACCTTTTAGGAGCAGGAGCTCCGACTTGTGCTTCCTCTCCACACTTTTTTTCACGGATGGTGTAACAGAAAACAAGAAGTTACAAATAAGGATCCGACTGGCTTGATCCAAAACTAAGGAACAAAAGGGTGACCCTTATTAAAGCCCTGAAGCTCTCCCTGTCTTCTCAGCCCATGCAAAGATCTTAGTGATAGAAGGTTGCATGTCCACGTACCTAGACTGAATGACACCTGCAAACCATAAAATAGTGAGGGGACACGACCACCAGCTCCCTACACTTAATACGGAGGGAGTCAGGGTCAACTAGAACCAAGCCAACAGGAAAACAACAAATACAAAAATAGACTTATCTGAAAACCCAGCTGTAGCAACTTCCAGCAGAGAACACAATCCAGGATGTAATATAAACCGCAAGGTGAGGCAGTATGGGGAGGAGATATAAAGGGAGGCAATCACTGCTAATAGATGACAGCTGGGAGAGGGAGGAGAGATGTCAAAACGAAAGCAAAACAAAAGATCATGCAGGAGGTACTGAAGAATGTCTATCAGAACTTCTCAAAGATCTGGTGGTGACAACTTTCACTTAACAGGAACTCCCCCTCCTGGCAGGAAGCAGGACCAGCCCACTCCTACCAAGAGGGGAGGAGCAGGGTAGTTAGTCATGTTCCTAATTAACCCTTGCCATCCATAACTTTACTGGTAGTTACTGCCATAGCATACAAATTACAATACAATACATAACAATATAAAACAATAACTATATACAGAATTGTAGTACCCCCTGGTCTGGGGTACTACATCTCTGGTCCAAGCCTGAAGCTAGTGGACATCGGTAGTGCAATGTTCATTTGTAACATGCACAGCATAAAGAATTAGTGGCTGCAGGGAGACGTTTGTGTAGTTACCTGTTTATTTCCAGTAATTCATGTCAATTATCTTCAACATTGCAATAACAGAACAGACTCTAGTATATAAATGACACATGTCAGAGATGGCGCAAAAGTGAAATTGTTAAGGGCAGGGGCAGACTGGGAACTTACAGTGGCCCCAGAAAAAATAAATAAGAGTGGTCCCATTTTCAGGACTGGTCCAAATTGACAGAAGGCAGAGCAAACACAAGTACAGTGCCTTGCAAAAGTATTCACACCCTTGACTTTTTTCATGTTTTGTTACATTACAGCCTTAAGTTCAATGTTTTGGTAATCAGAATTTTATGTGGTGGGTCAGAACACAATAGTCTAAGTTGGGGAAGTGAAGTGAGAAAAATATATAAATAAAACTATTGTTTAGAAATAGAGAACAGAAAATTGGCATGTGTGTATGTATTCACCCCCTTTGTTAGGAAGCCCCATAAAAAGTGCTGGTGCAACCAATTACATTCAGAAGACACATACTTGATGATCTGTCATTACATATACACACCTTTTTTGAAAGGCCCCAGAGGCTGCAACACCTAAGCAAGAGGCAACACTAACCAAACACTGCCATGAAGACTAAGGAACTCTCAAAACAAGTAAGGGACAATGTTGTTGAGAAGTACAAGTCAGGGTTAGGTTATAAAAAAATATCCAAATCTTTGATGATCCCCAGGAGCACCATCAAATCTATCATAACCAGATAGAAAGAACATGGCACAACAGCAAACCTGCCGAGAGATGGATGCCCACCAAAACTCACGGACCAGGCAAGGAGGGCATCAATCCGAGAGGCAGCACAGAGACCTGAGGTAACCCTGGAGGAGCTGCAGAGTTCCACAGCAGAGACTGGAGTATCTGTACATAGGACGACAATAAGCCGTATGCTCCATAGAGCTGGGCTTTATGGCAGAGTGGCCAGAAGATACCCATTACTATCAGCTAAAAACAAAAAGGCATGTTGTGAGTTTCGAAAAGGCATGTGGGAGACTCGCAAAATGTATGGAGGAAGGTGCTCTGGTCTGAGGAGACTAAAATTGAACTTTTCGGCCATCAAAGAAAACGCTATGTCTGGCGCAAAGCCAACACATCACATCACCCAAACACTATCCCCAGTGTAACATGGTGGTGGCAGCATCATGCTGTGGGGATGTTTTTCAGCAGCCAGGACTGGGAAACTGGTCAGAGTTGAGGGAAAGATGGATGGTGCTAAACACAGGGATATTCTTGAGCAAAACCTGTACCACTCTGTGCGTGATTTGAGGCTAGGACGGAGGTTCACCTTCCAGCAGGACAATGACCCCAAACACTCTGCTAAAGCAACACTTCAGTGGTTTAAGGGGAAACATGTAAATGTGTTGGAATGGCCTAGTCACAGCCCAGATCTCAATCCAATAGAAAATCTGTGGTCAGACTTAAAGATTGCCGCAAAAGGTGGCTCTACAAAGTATTGACTTTAGGTGGGTGAATAGTTATGAACATTGACTTTTTCTGTTATTTTGTCCTATTTGTTGTTTGCTTCACAATAAAAATAAAAAAAAGCATCTTCAAAGTTGTGGGCATATTCTATAAATTTAATTATGCAAATCCTCAAACAATCCATGTTAATTCCAGGTTGTGAGGCACCAAAACACGGAAAAAGTCAAGGGGGGTGAATAGTTTTGCAACGCACTGTAGGTGATACCATATTGCTGCACACTATACCACCCCAGCCGTGCCAAAAACTACAGTGCATCACAAAATACTGCCCCAGCAGCACAAAATACCCCGAAAAAAATTGCCACTCTGTGTTGGCCAGCATCAGCTGCCACGTTCTGTCCTCCTACTCCAGTGGCCTCAGGGTGGAAATACAGTCAAATTCAGGAGTCAGGAGGGGAGTGTTTGATCATTACTTACCTGGCTGGCAGCTGTGAGGAGAGCTCAGGCAGTCCCTGGGCATCGGACCATCAGGAAATTACCCTTTTAGGGTATATTTCATATATGTCTTCTGTTTGTTCCTGGGTCATGAAAGGGATGTCTACACATGAGTAATCAGCACCCTTTAAATACATCCGACTCAAAATAGTTTTCCATATAAAATCCTGCCTTGATACAAGAAGTATGCCCTTGGTGTATACATTGATCTCATTAGTCTCCCTGCATAAAAATACAGTTTAGAAATATTCTTCTAGGGCTCACATGGGGTGTGACGTCAAACCATTAAAAGTCTTGGCAAAAAAACTTCCGCTTAATCTTTTTAAAAGTTTGGATCAACACATTACATCAAATATTTCTTGGAGGAGCATAAAATAAATGATTCCTTGGCCTTGTATGTTGATGACGTTATTCTAATGGCCTTCTAGCTATTAACCTCTTTCACAAAGCTCATTAAAGAAATTGAGGATTTTTGGCCAGGATTGCAGTTTCAAAGTGACTTGGCGTTCTTTGCTGTATTTATGTAGATACAGTACGATAGTCGCAGATCATAACTGAGCTGTAGATTTCATTATTTAAAAATTATTGCCATAAACATTTTAAAGCTTAACAAAGCCTCTCATTCCTTAACTAAATATTAGTCTCTAACTTGCATCTAACATATAAAGAGTAAAAGCTTGAATGTACAGTGCATCTAGTTATCCTATTGCATTGGTGTTCCAGATAATAAAGCTGATAATCAAGATACTTATCTTGTAATGTTTGTCATTAGATTTTACTATACCAATTGGCTGCTTCCCTAGTTGCTGTGTATGGCAGTCTTTAGTCTGTGAATGGGATCAGCATCACAGCCTATACTATGCTGATGGATTACAGGAGAGACACAATATAGGGACTTTATTTGTCGACTTATCTCGAAATTCTGTCATTAAAAAGTTGCGCTTTATGATGCATAACATATTTTTGCTATAATTTGTGACTTTTCTTTCCTCTAACTACTTTTGAAAAGTGGACATAAAACTGGCCAGAGATGTGGGGCAAAGACGCTACAACAGATTTATAATTTCTAAAGTCAAATTTGGTGCAGCTTACCCCAGCAGACTTTGGTTTAAGGCTGGTGTATGTATGCCAGCCTTAATAACTCTGCCCCAACAGGCCTCATGGGAACTACTTTATATAAAGCACATAGCAACATAGGTTTGCTCACTCATTTTAAGATCTGCTTTGAAAAAGCAACAGCTGAAATTTGTATGATTGATATGGACAACAGGTCCAGTTCATGTCTGCCCTGGTCCTGATAGATGAGGACCTGAACATGTAAATTGCCCAGCCAGCACTGTAGGCTATGACTGGGATGCTCCTGCTGCTACAGGACAGTATATTAAAAAGTGTAGTTATAAAGGGACCCAGGTTAGCAATCAGTGGATTACAGTCTACGGGTAGACTGCTGTCAAACATTGAGGAGATCACAAGTTCTTTAGCTAATCCATGACGATGTCCAAGTCCATAGTGTTGAAATAAAAGTTGCAATTGAGGTGTTAAAATCGTAGTCCACCAGAATGCAGCTTTTTGTTTCAGTTGGCATTCTGCTCTTAATTGTCACTATGCCAATTTAAAAAAAAAACTCAATACAGCCTATGCCAAACACTTAAACGAAATCTAGTACTAAGAAGTGTTAAAAGAAAAGTACACTTAGTAATGAATAATAAAAGTAAACAAGAAATATAGTTGCCTTCACTGTTCGCCTTCAGGATTTTTTTGTAGAAAGAAAACATAGGGGTTAATTGCCTATTGATCTATTCCATTTCCAGGGGGAAACCGCTGAGGGAGACAGAGCTTAGCCAAATTGGGTACAAAGCGCAGACAGGGCACAGGGGGATAGGCTCCTGCTACAGCCAGTTGTCTTACAGCCAGGCACGTTACAATGAGGAAGAGGAGGGATATGGCTGATCTGACAGAGTACATAGGGAAAGTGTCTTTATAGTTTCTCAGTTTTTATTGCAATATGAGAAAAAATTTATACAAAGTTAAAGAGAGATGAAGGAAGGAAGAGTGGTGATATTATTTCCATTATTTTTTTGCATTTTCTATAGATTGTACAAATGCAGGAAGTTCTGTTTTGCATTCATAGGAAGATCTTCATAAGGTCATGACCTTTGATGACATCACTACGCTCATCACATGGTCATTCACATGATCCATCACCATGGTGATGGATCATGTGATGAGCGTAGTGACGTCATCAAAGGTCCTTTTCCTCACAGATGAAGACAGAAGAGATGCCGGCTGCACGAACAAGTGGATTAAGGTGAGTTAAAATATTTTTTATTTTTTTTAACCCCTCCAGCGCTATTGTATGCATTCTGTATTCACAATGGTATTATTTTCCCTTATAACCATGTTATAAGGGAAAATAATAATGATCGGGTCCCCATCCCCGTCACCTAGCAACCGTACGTGAGAATCGCACCGCAATCGCAATCTCGATTTTCACGCAAACCCATTCTTTTCTATGGGGCCTGGGTTACGTGAAAAACGCACAAAGAGGAGCATGCTGCGATTTTCACACAACGCACAAGTGATGCTTAAAAATCACCGCTCATGTGCACAACCCCATAGAAATGAATGGGTCCGGATTCAGTGCGGGTGCAATGCGTTCACCTCACGCATTGCACCCGCGCGTTAAACTCGCCCGTGTGAAAGGGGCCTTAGTCTTTTAGTTGACTCTTCAAACTTTGTCCATCAGATATCTCATTTAGCTTATTTCCAGTCTGTTCCCTTATTTGCTGTTTATCACTTATAACTGCCACGTTGTGAACCGTGGTACTTGTTACGTGTCCATTGTTTGTCCATCTCTTCTATTGTCTCTGTTGTCTATCGCTAAGTTGTGTTGTCTACCAAAACAGCATGGTTGTAAATAGATGGAGAGAAGCATGGTGTCTACATATCATGAGTTTTTAGTTATTTTCTGCTGCTGACATTGCAAGGTGTGCCCCAATTTTAAAATTATCTGTAATTTTCTTTCTTCAAAAGGAAGAGATAATTGGAATTATAAGAACATGAACCCCCTCCTATTTGTGCTTTTATTTATCTTACCTAATTTCATTGTTACTTTACCCAATCAATCACATTATGGGCTATGCATTTTCATTTGCACTCACATAAAAAAGAAAAAAAAGGCTTGTATCATAATTGAGAAATATTCCCATGAAGATAAAGCATAATGGCCTTATAAAGTGTTCACGTCTATATGTCAAAATAACAATTTCAAAATGATTTGTTTTCTGTTGTCATGTAATTGCTGATCATAATAGCTGAATGCTGTGTGTCGCATTTTCTCTCTCTTTTACTGAAAATTGAGCCCACTAAGCAGAGATCAAAAGACACATGAGCTTATCACACAGCAAAGAGGTAGGGAGTCAAATATGAAAATATCAAAAATATTATTACATTAGATTTGTTGCATTTTTGTTTATACAGTTATTAATATGTACCGTATTTTTCGCCGTATAAGACGCACTTTTTCTCCCCCCAGAATGGGGGGAAAATGACCCTGCGTCTTATACGGCGAATGCTGTCAGTTTTACATCGCAAGCTGCGATGTAAAGCGAGCGGGGACTCGGGGAGGGACTGGGAGGAGGAGCTGGGGCCGGCAATAGCGGCGGGGCGGTGCAGTCACTGTACTATAGCCCCGCCCCGCCGCTCCGGTATACTAATATAATATGTCATATTCAATTAATGGTTATTAAATATGCCGCTTTATGCCTAATAGTACCTTAAATCCTAAGCGCTTCAGTAGTATGCAGGCCGGGCGGGCGGCAGCGTAACTCCCTGATGTCACGTGCCTGCGCCGCCTACTTTATGAATGAAGCAGGCGGCGCAGGCAAGTGACGTCAGTGAGTGACGCGCCGCGCCGGCCGCCCGGCCTGCCGGCATTGTACTGAAGCGCTTAGGATTTAAGGTACTATTAGGAATAAAGAGGCATATTTAATAACTATTTATTGAATAAGACATATTATATTAGTATACTGGAGCGGCGGGGGATCTGTGAATGGCACAGTTATGGTCTGGGAGGGTCTGTGGATGACACATGTATAACAGTGCCATCCACAGATCCCCCCCTGTAACAGTGCCAGCCACAGATCCCCCTGTAACAGTGCAAGCTACAGATCCCCCCCATAAGTGTCCGTCATCCACAGTTCCCCCATAACAGTGTCCGTCATCCACAGATCCCCCCATAACAGTGTCCGTCATCCACAGATCCCCCCATAACAGTGTCCGTCATCCACAGATCCCCCCATAAGTGTCCATCATCCACAGATCCCCCCCATAACAGTGTCCGTCATCCACAGATCCCCCCATAACAGTGTCCGTCATCCACAGATCCCCCCATAACAGTGTCCGTCATCCACAGATCCCCCCATAACAGTGTCCGTCATCCACAGATCCCCAGTAATAGTGCCATCCACAGACCACCATTAGTTCCAAACACACAGCACACCTTTTGGTTAAAAAATTTTTTTTTCTTATTTTCCTCCCCAAAAACCTAGGTGCGTCTTATACGGCGAAAAATACGGTATGTAATATGGAGGGAAATAGCCAGTGTTTGATCAAAGGAGTTGAAGCTGAATACAAGTGAATAAGGGCTTTCTTTTTAAACTTATTTATATAGTGCCGACATATTCCGTAGAGCTTTACACACCATGTCACTGTCCCCAGTGGGGCTCACAATCTAAACTCCCTTCAAAGTAGTATAATATGGCTTCCTTCAGCACCCCACTTGTGGATTTTCCTTAGAACTGCATCTGTAGCTCTGCAGTATCCTGGTTGCAATTGGTATGGTCTGTATAATATATAATATATATCATATCTTCTGATAGATGTGATCTGGCCCCGCTTACCTTGTGTGATATCCGGGCCAAGTAACAGAGCATGTACTGCTATAGCCAATTCATCTAGGCTGCTTCTTATAGATGATGCACGTCTTTCTTCACATCTGCATTGGTATTTATATGGTCTTAGAAACAGAAAAAATTTGGTCAATTCTGGATCCATCACGTAATGAATAGTGATGGGAGCAGCATAGGCAATATTCGAATTCGCGATATTTTGTGTATTTTTGGCCGAATATTCACCATAAATTTGCAAATTCGAGAATTCGTGATCTGTAGTCTAAATTTTCTTGATTGCAAAAATCGGCAATGTAATATATTCGCAATAACAATTTGCGATTAGAATATTCACAATCAACACTAAGGGCTAGGCAACTTTCCTATTGGCTGCTAGGGATGTTGCTAAGTGCCAATATTCACAATAAATTCACAATTAGAATATTCGCGATCAACACTATTTGTGAATACGAATATATAGCACTCGCGAATTCTCAAAGTGGCGATATTCATGATTAAAATTCGCGATTCGAATATTCACGCTCAACACTAGTAATGAACACCGATGGCACCCGACAGACCCCATTGACTATAATGTGATTCCTGTGTGTTTTTCGCTTTACCGTAAAAAATAGTGCTGCATGCTCCAAAATGTTTTAGTAGCCTCCAACGCACATTTGAAAACATCCTAAAGGCCCCTATATACATTAGTGCATTTTTAGCTGAACCGGACAGTTTAATGTGTATGGGGAGCTCCTAACTCTCCCCTGACAGATGATTTTGCGGGAGAGAAGGATTAGGCGAAATTAACATTTTTGCCTGATCCTTTTGTTCTCCTGCAAGATAAGCTGCCACCAGAGATGTTTGGCGCCGTCTTTCTCTGCTCTCTCCATTAAAAACACATTGTAAGAAGGTACAAGCAATCATTGTGGATGATAGGTATGTGTCACCGAGGTTCCTGGTCTCGGTGGAGTAAGAGCCAGTTTTCATGTGTCAGAAGCAGTTGCTGTTTGACACTTTGCTATTTAGTATGGCTGTAAATAGCTGATCCGGGACGTCTCTTACTGGGAGTAGTCAAAGTGCTGGGTGGGTGACTTCTCCCCATGTTCCAGGCTGGGTTTTGTCAGGTCTATAAAAAACAGCCAGCAGTGTCAGGTGTGGGGAATTATTTCTCTCTGACATTGGAGCTCTGGCAATCTCTGTACCGGGATCTGAGCCTTGTGCCAGGCTGGAGGCCTGAATCCGGGAGGACTGCTCTATTCTGAGCTATGCCGGTCGGGTGTGGATTAACACCCAGGACAAAAGGTGACTGTTTTGTTGTTGAGCTATCTGGGTGTGAACTAACTCCAATACTGCAAATGAACTGTCGTGCTGTGTACTTGCAAACACTGACGTTTTTGAGTTATAAACCGGTCTTTGCCTCTATACTGCGTCCGCTTGTCCTGACTACCAAATCGAGTCCCCACAACATATACAGGGAGTGCAGAATTATTAGGCAAGTTGTATTTTTGAGGATTAATTTTATTATTGAACAACAACCATGTTCTCAATGAACCCAAAAAACTCATTAATATCAAAGCTGAATATTTTTGGAAGTAGTTTTTAGTTTGTTTTTAGTTTTAGCTATTTTAGGGGGATATCTGTGTTTGCAGGTGACTATTACTGTGCACAATTATTAGGCAACTTAACAAAAAACAAATATATACCCATTTCAATTATTTATTTTTACCAGTGAAACCAATATAACATCTCAACATTCACAAATATACATTTCTGACATTCAAAAACAAAACAAAAACAAATCAGTGACCAATATAGCCACCTTTCTTTGCAAGGACACTCAAAAGCCTGCCATCCATGGATTCTGTCAGTGTTTTGATCTGTTCACCATCAACATTGCGTGCAGCAGCAACCACAGCCTCCCAGACACTGTTCAGAGAGGTGTACTGTTTTCCCTCCTTGTAAATCTCACATTTGATGATGGACCACAGGTTCTCAATGGGGTTCAGATCAGGTGAACAAGGAGGCCATGTCATTAGATTTTCTTCTTTTATACCCTTTCTTGCCAGCCACGTTGTGGAGTACTTGGACGCGTGTGATGGAGCATTGTCCTGCATGAAAATCATGTTTTTCTTACCTTGCAGACTTCTTCCTGTACCACTGCTTGAAGAAGGTGTCTTCCAGAAACTGGCAGTAGGACTGGGAGTTGAGCTTGACTCCATCCTCAACCCAAAAAGGCCCCACAAGCTCATCTTTGATGATACCAGCCCAAACCAGTACTCCACCTCCACCTTGCTGGCGTCTGAGTCGGACTGGAGCTCTCTGCCCTTTACCAATCCAGCCACGGGCCCATCCATCTGGCCCATCAAGACTCACTCTCATTTCATCAGTCCATAAAACCTTAGAAAAATCAGTCTTGAGATATTTCTTGGCCCAGTCTTGACGTTTCAGCTTGTGTGTCTTGTTCAGTGGTGGTCGTCTTTCAGCCTTTCTTACCTTGGCCATGTCTCTGAGTATTGCACACCTTGTGCTTTTGGGCACTCCAGTGATGTTGCAGCTCTGAAATATGGCCAAACTGGTGGCAAGTGGCATCTTGGCATCTGCACGCTTGACTTTTCTCAGTTCATGGGCAGTTATTTTGCGCCTTGGTTTTTCCACACGCTTCTTGCGACCCTGTTGACTATTTTGAATGAAACGCTTGATTGTTCGATGATCACGCTTCAGAAGCTTTGCAATTTTAAGAGTGCTGCATCCCTCTGCAAGATATCTCACTATTTTTGACTTTTCTGAGCCTGTCAAGTCCTTCTTTTGACCCATTTTGCCAAAGGAAAGGAAGTTGCCTAATAATTATGCACACCTGATATAGGGTGTTGATGTCATTAGACCATACCCCTTCTCATTACAGAGATGCACATCACCTAATATGCTTAATTGGTAGTAGGCTTTCGAGCCTATACAGCTTGGAGTAAGACAACATGCATAAAGAGGATGATGTGGTCAAAATACTCATTTGCCTAATAATTCTGCACTCCCTGTACATTCTGCCTAGTGAAATGTGTCAATTGCATCAATTACTCTCCAGAATCATGGTCTATACAGGGAGTGCAGAATTATTAGGCAAGTTGTATTTTTGAGGATTAATTTTATTATTGAACAACAACCATGTTCTCAATAAACCCAAAAAACTCAATATCAAAGCTGAATATTTTTGGAAGTAGTTTTTAGTTTGTTTTTAGTTTTAGCTATTTTAGGGGGATATCTGTGTGTGCAGGTGACTATTACTGTACATAATTATTAGGCAACTTAACAAAAAACAAATATATACCCATTTCAATTATTTATTTTTACCAGTGAAACCAATATAACATCTCAACATTCACAAATATACATTTCTGACATTCAAAAACAAAACAAAAACAAATCAGTGACCAATATAGCCACCTTTCTTTGCAAGGACACTCAAAAGCCTGCCATCCATGGATTCTGTCAGTGTTTTGATCTGTTCACCATCAACATTGCGTGCAGCAGCAACCACAGCCTCCCAGACACTGTTCAGAGAGGTGTACTGTTTTCCCTCCTTGTAAATCTCACATTTGATGATGGACCACAGGTTCTCAATGGGGTTCAGATCAGGTGAACAAGGAGGCCATGTCATTAGATTTTCTTCTTTTATACCCTTTCTTGCCAGCCACGTTGTGGAGTACTTGGACGCGTGTGATGGAGCATTGTCCTGCATGAAAATCATGTTTTTCTTACCTTGCAGACTTCTTCCTGTACCACTGCTTGAAGAAGGTGTCTTCCAGAAACTGGCAGTAGGACTGGGAGTTGAGCTTGACTCCATCCTCAACCCAAAAAGGCCCCACAAGCTCATCTTTGATGATACCAGCCCAAACCAGTACTCCACCTCCACCTTGCTGGCGTCTGAGTCGGACTGGAGCTCTCTGCCCTTTACCAATCCAGCCATCTGGCCCATCAAGACTCACTCTCATTTCATCAGTCCATAAAACCTTAGAAAAATCAGTCTTGAGATATTTCTTGGCCCAGTCTTGACGTTTCAGCTTGTGTGTCTTGTTCAGTGGTGGTCGTCTTTCAGCCTTTCTTACCTTGGCCATGTCTCTGAGTATTGCACACCTTGTGCTTTTGGGCACTCCAGTGATGTTGCAGCTCTGAAATATGGCCAAACTGGTGGCAAGTGGCATCTTGGCATCTGCATGCTTGACTTTTCTCAGTTCATGGGCAGTTATTTTGCGCCTTGGTTTTTCCACACGCTTCTTGCGACCCTGTTGACTATTTTGAATGAAACGCTTGATTGTTCGATGATCACGCTTCAGAAGCTTTGCAATTTTAAGAGTGCTGCATCCCTCTGCAAGATATCTCACTATTTTTGACTTTTCTGAGCCTGTCAAGTCCTTCTTTTGACCCATTTTGCCAAAGGAAAGGAAGTTGCCTAATAATTATGCACACCTGATATAGGGTGTTGATGTCATTAGACCACACCCCTTCTCATTACAGAGATGCACATCACCTAATATGCTTAATTGGTAGTAGGCTTTCGAGCCTATACAGCTTGGAGTAAGACAACATGCATAAAGAGGATGATGTGGTCAAAATACTCATTTGCCTAATAATTCTGCACTCCCTGTACATTCTGCCTAGTGAAATGTGTCAATTGCATCAATTACTCTCCAGACTCATGGTCTATATTAGCTTCTGCTAGCTAGGCTACACCCGCTGGCGTATAAAAAATGACTGGGCCCCTCAGAAATTTTTGAATGGGGCAATTTCTCTGCGTCCTCCTCCTCCCATGCAAAGTCCACTCCTGCGGCTAGTCAAGATCACTCTCTTAGACAAGGCCCAGCAGCCGCTCTGTCCGTTTCCTACAATGTCACTGTATATAATGTCATTTTATAATACTGTTAAGGGGGCCCTGACTATATAAGATCTTTAAGTCCTCCTCCTGGGTGGGCCCTTTCTAAATTTGGGCCCCAGAGCACCCGCATTCCCTATAGCTACGCCCCTGACTACACCTACCTTTGTGATAGGCAACAGAAGATAGAGCATGTAGTTACCAAAGGATAATCGCTGCACGGCTCTTGTTTATGAAGACATTTCTTGATGCAGTTTTTACTATTTCTGATTAGATGGTTGTCATGGATTGGTGGCATTCGTCCAGCTGGTGTGATTCGTAGACTACAGTGAAACTTACTTATGTGCTGGATTTAAAGGGCATCTGTCAGCAGATTTGTCCCTATGACACTGGCTGACTTGTTACATGTGCGCTTGGCAGCTGAAGGCATCGGTGTTGGTCCCATGTTCATATGTGCCCTCTAGTAAGAAAAATGAGGTTTTAAGATATGCAAATGAGCCTCCAGGAGCAATGGGGGCGTTGCCGTTACACCTGGAGGCTCTGCTCTCTCTGCAACTGCTGTATCCTCTGCATTTTGATTGACAGTGCCCGGCAGTAAAAACATCAGATGGCAGATGCCCTTTAAGGAAAATATGGTTAATTCTGGTTCTCTATAATTCAGCATCAAGAGTGAATGTATTAAATGGCTGGTATCCTCCCTCAGTTTTACATGGTCAGCATTGTATGAGTTTGAGTTTATTCTGACTGGGCACACGGCTTATGCCTCCACCCGTCCTCGGCTCGTGGACGGTATCGTGGTGCCTCCTTGTACAGGTAAATTAAAGTGATAACTGCATACAACTAAATATGAGATGGACGTGCGCACACAGGGCTGCAATTCTGTGCAGAAAATAAATCGCAGAAATGCCTTTCTGTGCAGCATCTCCATATCCTGGAGGATGAATCTAATAAATCAATATCGCCCCCCCCCCCCCTCCCCCACCTCACTCTTTCTCTATCGCTCACTTTTTTTATATCTCCTTTTTTTCCCAGGAAAAGGGCAGTTGTTTCTGGCTTCTCTCCTTTGCATATCATTGATATATGCTTAGAGAGTCCTGTCTGTTATAAAGGGTGAATTTATAATAAAGGGGGGGGGGGGAGTCTCCGCCGTTACTATGGAAACATCTGCGTCTGACAATGTCTGGAAAGGCTTTCTGCCGGGCTGCGCAATCAGTGACTCAGTCAGGTTATGTGATTCAGTCCCTCCTTTCTATCTCTTTGCTTCACCTCTTCCAAGTTCCCAAATCACCAACCTGTAAGGCATATGCCCATAATCCATAACCAGGGACATTCGCTGGATACAGTTTTACCAGTCGGCTTTGTGCACACTTGGCCTACGTGCAATGACATTCCTTTATCAGCTCATTTGCAGTACAGACGAGAAGCTTGAATAGAGAGAAATCCCAGCCCTCCTTGGAGACAATAAGTAGGGATTTTGTGCAGATCTATCCATTACAGCAGTGACATCAGAAGTGCAATACAGAACCAGAGGAGTTTCTCTGCTGCTCTTACAGGGAAATTCCATAGTGATTTCTCATATGTGATCATGCAAAATCTGCCTATACTTTTTTTATTAGCTTCTATAAAGGCTATGTACACTTTCGGGGCAATTTTGTTTCATGATTGCATTTTACTCATTTAGGGCTAAAAAATATTTTTTCACTCTGTCTATTAAAAATATTGAGCTGTTCTGTCACAAAAGGTTAACGGGAATTTGTCATCAGAAAATGACCTGCTGTTTAAATGACTTTTTACTGTATATTCAACATATTTTTAAAGAGGTTGTTCCAAGATTTAAACTTACTTCCTGTTTACAAGATAGGGGATAGGTATCTGATAAGTAGAGGGAGCCCCACTGATCATGAGAATGGAAGGTTCTATGTCCCCCAATATGACTGGCACAGCGGTGCAGCATCCACACTGTCACTCCATTCATCTCTAGGAGACTGACTGCTATTCTTAGCTTCTTTTAAAGGGTTTCTATGAAACTGAGAATCCCAGTTGGCTGTGCTGGGTGCAAAAGTTGGGTGAAAAAAGTATCATCTGTCCCAGATGCTCCGATTCCAGTACCAAGTTCATTTCCCTCCTCTTCCAGTATCTACCAGACTGGAAGAGTAATGTGCACCTTACAGCTGCCAGCCAACCAATGACAGCATGGCCAGCAGCGGTGACGTACATGTAGACAGAACATGTCACACTTCCAATCCATCGGTGTCTGAAAGTGGAAGAAGGGAGCTTGGTGCTGGACCCACACTCAGTCACAGGGTAGATTTTTTGTTGTTGTTTATTTTTGCAACTTAGGCACCTACCCTGGCCATTTCAAAGAGTTGACAGTCTTGGGGAACCTCTTTAAGCAATGCTCGATAGAATTTCTACGTGTGAAACCTTATGATGCAAGAAGTCTTTTTTTTATCAATAAACATGAGTGCAAATATAGACATAGCTCTTATCAGTAGGGGCCGGTCTTTACCTTCTAAATACTAAGGTTAAAAGTACAATGCATTAGAAAATATTATCAATTCCGCACATTAACACGCAAAAGGTTTGCTAAATGTGACACTGGCTTAAAAAAAAATTCTTCATTTGGATCTTAATTTTGTAAGATTGAGGTGCTTTTAGTAATCAGATCAGTAACATGCCGTATGAAATGTGAAACTAATTACTTATCAACCATGTCTCTGTGGATCTTACACAGAGTGAATAGATAGGCTCAGCAAACTGAGTTAGTGAAATTAATTCCAATGATGCATGAAGAGATTTCAAAATGATTAATAGCCACTGCTCAAATGATCATTTTACAGTTTTTGTCTTGTTGGGAGTGAGTTTAAATGACTACTGATACGGCCTAGGCTTATGTATGAAACCTTTGTTCCAAGTAAGTTTGCAGATATTTATCTACAGTACATAGGAGGTTTGGTATCGGGTGTCCATTCTGCATGTCTACACTTTAATTCACAGTAAATAAATAAAAACATAGAAAGGCTCTGTTCACACTGCAATCAGTCCTGACAGATCTCAGAGACTTTAATGGAGTAATTCAAAAAGACTCCATTAAAAGTAGTGCTGTATTTGCAGCAAGCCCCTGAGAAAGTGGTGCAAAGGATGGGAGTGGTAGTGGCCCAGATGAGATATTGTGTCATGGTGTACTCCCTCAGGCTGTAGAAGCCTGGGGATTAGTGCTGGGGAAAGATGGTCAGAAGTAAAAGAATAAAAGTCTATCTTTGCTCAGTGCAAAAGATAAATTATAGTACAGTACATCCAGCATTATGTTGGCAAAGTACAATTTTTCTTTTCTTCAGATGATGAGGAATGGTGGCTGACAAAGTGGCAGTTAATGGCACCTATGATGTGCTATATTGCTGATGACTCTCTTATGCTTCCTGCTAACAGCTGTGGTTTTGGGTATGGTTATTCACTGTGTAATGCAGGCTTTGAGTTGGTCTGGTCTGGATATAATCTAGGTGATGAGTGTCTGAGCCATAGTCCCTCTCCTGAAGCAGGGTCTGTGATGCCATTATTGCTGGTCCCTCTGCTTACTGTAAACGGTGAAACTTTTCTGATATCTGTATCTTTTTGGTATTTTTGCATCTCTCTGGAGCAGTGGTCTCACAGAACAGTTGGATCTAAAGTTTGTCCCTAAGACCATTGGAGCAGAAGCACTTGTACGTGCTTTCTCACTCCTCACTAGACTCCCTAGAACACCCCCTCCTGGCGGGAAGCAGGACCAGCCCACTCCTAAGAGGGGAGGAATGGGATAATTTGTCCTATTTATATTGCCAACCAATGCGGGCTGTACTCCATCTGCTGGTGTACACTGTAAACAGGGACATGGCAAAACATAGCAAACTAAAAAACATTGTAGATACCCCTAGGTCTGGGGTACTGCATATACCACACTATAATTGCTGTTAAAAAAAAATACCAGAAAGGCCATTAAACCCCCAAACACAAGTATGAAAAAACTGTAAATACATTTGGTTGTTTTTTTTTTTATGAACGTATTACAGGGTGTTGCCATTCTGGCCATTAACGAGAAACAGGAACTTGATATAAAAGAGCTAATGGAAGTGTAAACGGAGCCTAAAGTTTTTTGTGGGTGTATGCTAATGCAATCTCCCAAACTGTAAGGAAGCACACTATATATCAAGCAACAGGTCCCTCTGACTACTATATATTATCTACTTCTACTATATAATATCTATAGATTGAATTTGGTCTTGTTGAAAGGTTCTTTTTAATTAATTCAAGACTGAGCCATTTTACCTACTTTGTAAACAGACACATGTTTAGTTTATTTATTTTTTGTAGCACACATAGGATCGAAAGCAATACATTTTTCTATTTGGTTATTCAAATTATTTGTGTCCTTTTTTGGTAATACATTGGGCTTTTTTTATTATGTAATTATATTTTTTTAACCATTTTTTAAACCATGAAACATGAACCACAATGTGCAACTAAAACATTAGTTTAAATCATTCCCCCTTTCTGTTACTTATTTTTATTATTTCAGTTCAGAGGCCAAGAAGCTAATGCAGGATCTATTTAACTGCTAAAGCTCGTGGACAGGAAAATATGTAATAGATTGTCACTAGAAGGTTATTTAACTTCTTATTGAAAATCCATTATATCTTTGCCTGTCGGTAAGCAGCGCCAGCTAAATAGATCCTGCTTAAGCTTTTTGCCCTTCAAACTTATTTTCTTTTTGGACACCAAGATGCTGGGTGGATCGCTGGCTGTAGCCACAGTGTCAAAAGATTTTGTCATAAATAGCGGCCTACCTCCTAGTATGACCTCCCAAGGTGAGTGCTTGTCACGGATGGTGTTACAGAAAACTAAAAGACACAAATGAAGATCCGACTGACTTGATCCAAAACTAAGGAACAAGGGTAAGCCCTGTAAGCTCTCTCCCTTACTGCTCAGCCTATGCAAAAATCTCAATGGTAGAAAATTGCATGCCCTCGTTCCTCAACTGTATGACACCTGAACACCCTATAATAGTGAGGGGACACGACCACCGGCTCCCTACACTTAATACAGAGTGAGTCAGGGTCACCTAGGATCAAGCCCACAGGAAAACAGAAATAAAGAAACAGACTTATCTTGTGGATGCGGCAGTAACAGCTTCTAGCATCAGCACACTCCAGGAAGTTGTATAAACCGCATGGTGAGGCAGTATGGGGAGGAGATATATAGGGAGGCAATCACTGCTAATAGATGACAGCTGGGAGAGGGAGGAGAGATGTCAAAACGAAAGCAAAACAAAAGAAGATCATGCAGGAGGTACTGAAGAGCATCTATCAGAACTTCTCAAAGATCTGGTGGTGGCAGTGCTATTGCACTAGATCAGGTCCCCCATCAATTTTTCCCTTGGTTACATGATATTACTCCACCTTTTTTTTCGAAGCGTTGCGTTTTATTTCACATTGTGCCCCCTTATAAAGTCATATAAGACCTTTGGGGGTATTTTAACATTACATTTTTTATGGATGATTTCTCTGGTAACTGGGGGTGACCTTTTACAGGGAGAATACAGCATCATGGTGTCACGATCAGTGTGGGGGAAAAACTCCACACTAAACAGAGGAGGGAAGGGGAACAGTAACTGGGCCTGGAAACTAGGGAAGGAACAGGTCACCTCATAAACAACCTTAATCCGGGCCCTAACTACCTATCAATATGAATAGACTTTGAAGGTACGAATATTCATATTCTGTATACCTAGGCCCTAATATCCTTATAAGGCCCTGGAATAAGGTAAGGACCAGACCCAACTCATTCCTCCCCAGATGGAGGAATGGAAGTCTCTGTCACAGGACCAGATACAAACAACAGAGAATATAACAAACACAAAACAATAAGAAAAGACAAGACTTAGCTGAAAGTAGAAAACTGGCAACTCCAGAAGCACCACAGAGTACAACCGACCAGCTAGTTAGAAGGCAGGAAGAAAATCTATAAACCGCACCTCCAAGAGTGAGAAGCTGCTACTTATGGGAAAGCTAAATTACCAACAAGCAACACCTGAAGCAAGGGGTGTGGCATTCACCAAAACACAGACACAATAAGATCCACAGTAAACTTGTCAATTTAACCCACAAGTTGCCAGTCTCTCTGATCTCCTGGTACCTGCCAAGGGAACGTCTGTGACAGTACCCTCCTATGGGTGACCTCGGGCACCCAGGACCGACCTTATCCGGGTGAGATCTATGAAAGGCATTCACTAAACGATTGGCATTAACTTCGGATGCCGGCACCCACATCCTCTCCTCCGGTCGATAACCTTTCCAGTGGACAAGATATTGAAGGGATCCATGGAGAACTCGAGAGTCAACTATTTTCGTGATCTCGAATTTAAAATTACCGTCCACCATGACTGGAGCGGGTGGCAAGGAAGATGGCTGTAAAGGTTTTACATATTTTTTCAATAAAAACCTATGGAACACATTATGAATTTTCAGGGCCTGAGGAAGCTCAAGACGAAAAGCTACAGGATTAATAATGGCCGTGATCTTATATGGGCCAATAAACCTTGGACCCAACTTCCAGGAAGGTACCTTCAACTTAATGTTTCTTGTGGACAGCCACACAGAATCACCACCACTTAGGTCCGGACCATTCATACGTTTCCTGTCAGCCACATGTTTATATTTGTTGCCCATATTTTTCAAGTTATTTTGAATTTTTCGCCATATCGATGACAATGATGATGAAAAATCTTCTTCCAAAGGAATGCTAGAAGTATTAGAACCAGAAAATGTGCCAAACTGCGGGTGAAATCCATAGGACCCAAGAAACGGCGACTCACCAGTGGACTCCTGACTACGATTGTTTATGACAAACTCTGCCAAAGACAAAAAGGAAGACCACTCCTCCTGGTTCTCGGATACAAAACATCTCAAGTAAGTCTCCAGACTCTGATTAGTGCGCGCCGTCTGTCCATTCGACTGAGGATGAAAAGCCGAAGAAAAGGACAGTTGAATTCCCAGACAAGTACAGAACGCCTTCCAGAATCTGGAAACAAACTGAGTCCCACGATCTGAGACCAAGTCAGAGGGAGTGCCATGAAGTTTCACAATGTTGTCCTGTGCATACCTGTGCAAGGGTTTTAGCATTAGGTAGGCCTGGTAATGCAATAAAATGTACCATTTTACTAAAGTGATTAACTACCACTAGAATAACTGTCTTTCCTGAAGAATTAGGTAGATCAGTGAAAAAGTCCATGGATACATCATGAGTCCATGGTCTGGACGGAATGGGTAACGGAAGTAGAGATCCAACAAGCAACACCTGAAGGTGTGTCCAAAACTTTTGGTCTGTACTGTATATATATATATATATATATATATATATATATTTTTTTTTTTTTTATTAATTACTTGTTTTCAGATTTCTGCTTGATTTCTGTGAATAGGCACATTCCTGTTTACAGTTAGAGGCTGAAAGCAACCTGACTTATTCCTGCTCTGATAGTTTGCTAAAATCTTATATTGTAGCTAACCACCAGAAAGCTGAAGACTAGAAGAGAAGAGATTTATGTTCAGCCCACAGAACATTGCTTAGGCTGGGTACACATAAATCCGTTGTGTCCAGGCAATTGTTTTATGCTGGAGCCAGACAAAACCAATGACCGTTTTGTTTACTTGCACATCTTGCATTTTTCTCACTGGTGCCTTAAAGTGCCTGGAAGAAAAATGAAAGATACTGCATTTAATTTTTCTGTCTGATGCTGGAAACATCCAGCATTTAATCTGTTGCACCAGATTCCAGAAATGACCCCACGAAGAAAACATGAAATCAGTTCTGCCATTGGTTTCCCTTCAGGCTTTGTGTATCATGCTGAAGGGCAGGGACGTTGCTATTGGGGAAGCAGGGGAAGTGGCTGCTTTGGGGCCGAATTCAGAAGGGGCCCACCCAGGAGGAGGACTAAAAGATTTTATTGTCAGGGCCCCCTCAGCAGTATCATACAATGGCATAATAAACCGTCACAGTATATACAGTGACATGACATACATGTAGGAAACGGACGGAGCGTATGCCGGGCCTCATCTGAGCGATCTTCACCAGCCGCTTGAGTAGGGGTTGCACGGGGGGAGGGGGATTCAAAAATTTGCTGTGGGGTCCAGTCATTTCTAGTTACGCCATTGCAGAAGGAAAACTACAACAGATGGCTTAATATATGGGAACCTAGCCTAAAAGCCCTATTACACCATGTGATATCTGGGCCAATGATCAATAACCAGCATTCATAGGAATGCTCGTTCCTGATAACTGGCCTGTATAATCGGGCCACTTATATAAACGAGAAAACAATTGCATCTTTCACTCAGACATTATTATCTGTGATGTCACCATTTCCATCTAATTCCTCTGCCATATTTGTTGCTGAACTGTTAGACAATGAATTAATCTATAATGAAATGAAGGGTGGATTGTCAGAACGTGCAAAACTAAATGCAACTGGATGCGCATACGTAAGTAGTATTGACGAACAGGGTACTAGATTAATAAATTGGGAGTGAGAGAGTATTGATGTAATCAGAGAAGCATTCTATAATTATGACTGGTGAGCTGTCTGTTCTTATAATTGGTTGGATGATTAGTAAAATGATGACAGAATGTGAAACTCGGAGAGCAAAAACATTGATAGGACTGTATGGAAGGGGGTGATGCCTTAAGAAAAATGAGGGGCCGCTCACCTTGTGGCCTTGTCATGGGCATAGCTATAGGGGAAGCAGCTGCTTTGGGGCCCTAACTCAGAAGGGGCCCACCTAGGAGGAGATCTAAAAGATTTCATTATTGCAGCGTCCCACATATGTGTGTAAAAGGGACACTTTAAACATCTGCTTATTTATCTAATGTATTTGCAATGTATAGTATTTCCTATTATCAGGCTGGCAATGTCATTACACCCATTCGCCCCTAGGTGGTGCTGGCGCCACATAATATGTATAGCCAGGGGTTTGCTAATAAAGTTAGTTAACAGGAAGTGAATTCAGTTACTTCAGAGTATAGTGAAGGAGAGGAGAAAAGCAGGAATTGGGATTGAACGGGAAGAGGGGATTGCGCAGAAGTTTCTAGCGGGGGGGGGGGGGGGGGTCCATTCAAAAATTTGCTGTGGGGCCCAGTAATTTCTAGTTATGCCACTGGGAGTTGTGCAAGGCACACGACAGCCAGTGGCGCAGTGTATACTGTATATTATTAAAGTCCCGCTGCTGCATGCTGCCCCTCTGATTACCAGAAACCTTATTAAGTGTGTAAACAATGCGTTTCGGGGTTGCACAAACCCCTCCGTTGGGTAAGTAACACCTGCATAACATCAGCAGTCAGCGTCCGAGACTGCCCGACTATGCAGGCGCAGCTAGCCTCGCTTGGAGGCGGGATAGTATTGCATGCTCTGCAGTGCTAGCCAGGAATTCATTCTAAGGCCAAATGCACACGGCCGTGCATGCCAGGCCGGGATACCAAGGACCGCTCACGGCCGTGTGCATTCGGCCTAAGGCATACAATGTAGCGCAGGGGGCAAGCCATGACTATATCATCACAGATGACTGATATATTCATTGTGGGTTGTAACCAGGTTAGGATCATGAGCACAATGTAAGGCACGTGATCCGGAACGCGCCAGTAGCATATAATTTGACCGGGAGTGCAGTGTTGGCCCGATAGTAAACTTTTATTAAGTATCAGTGCAAAATGTGTTAGTCTCAACAAGAGTCCCCAATGCACACCGGCCGTTCCGTGCATTGGGGACCGCAATTTGAATGGGTCCGTGATCCATCCGCACCACAAAAATATAGAACATGTTCTATTTTTTTCGATGCAGAGTCACGGACAGAAACACCACGGAAGCACTCCGTAGTTCTTCCGTGGGGGTCCGTGTCTCCGTTACGCACCTCAGCTCCAGATTGCAATGTGCGGTCCCCAATGCACGGGCAACGTCCGTGCGGCGGCCAGGGTGGATCGAGACCCATTCAACCTGAATGGGTCCGTGATCCATCCGCACCGCAAAAAAATTGAACATGTTCTATTTGTTTGCAGTGCGGAGGCACGGACAGAAACACCAAGTGAACGGGTCCGCATCCGTGATGCGGGGAGCACATGGCCGGTGCCCGCATATTGCGGAACCGCTGTTTGCAGGCCGCAATACGGCCACAGGCAGGCAACGGCCGTGTGCATGAGGCCTAACAGTAATTATTTAAAGAAAGTGTTTTGTTGCATTATTCATTAGATTATCATCTAAAAGGTAGAGCCTCAGAAGATATTGAAGTGTTCAATCATTTAATAATAAACCTGTAGGGGTTTGTTGAAAGATTTTTATGCGCTAGCAAACAGGAAATAACAAGAAATGAAATATGAGCCTACCCCGGATAACATCACTAGCCAAATAAAAGCCGTGCTCCACTCCTCACTAGTGCAATATGTAAGCGCAGATGATCAGTTCTTCATTGTAAAAGGTGCAACAAACAACTCAGTGAGGAAATGTATTATGGATTTTACGCTACTTTTGTGGGATTCCATATTTGCACAATAATTTGCAAGTTTTTGCGCTTCTTGACACTTTTCTAAAAGGACTGGGCTTAGTGGAAGGGGCAGAGCCTAAACATCCCGCTAGATGTACTATAATGTATGCCAGAACACCTACTGACGAACACCGAACAGCTGATCAGTGGGGGAATGGAATGTTGGATCACCACCAATCTGATATTGATAGCCTATTCTGAAGATAGGCCATCAATATCAAACTACTGGAAAGCTCTTTTCAATAGCGTAAAGGATCCAGATGTTTACCTGTGAAAAATCTGCCGAAAGGACAATCTTTCCGCATACAGAAATAAACAATTTATATTTGGATACTTTTTTTATGCCATGTTTTATGTTTTTTTATGAACATTGATGTGAACAGGGCCCATCTTTGTCCCATCATGCCTTAGGGCAGTGTGATGCGTCCTGACATGTCACTAGCCATGCCCCTTGTTCTTACCAATAAGACTCCCTACGTCCTATATCATAAGGCTCCAATGGAGGACGTAGCCAACAGCAACTGAAGATCTAAACTGATTTGCCACAGGGTGCAATGGCAGGTTAATAACTTCAAAAAAATGAAGTTTTGATAAATGGTAGTATTTTGGAAAAGTGATATAACAGCTATATCTGTTGAGCTGGACACATTTATATTAGTGGCACTACCCCTTTAAATTTTTTAAACTGTTGTGGAGTTAAAGAGATATTCTGGTTATTTTAAGTTATCTCCTATCCCAGGGGTGTCAAACTCAAATTCATCGGGGGCAGCATCAGCAGTTTGGTCACCCTCAAAGGGCCGGTTGTATCGGACTTATGGGGGATCTGTGGATGACACTTATGGGGGATCTGTGGGTGACACTTATGGGGGATCTGTGGGTGACACTTATGGGGGATCTGTGGGTGACACTTATGGGGGATCTGTGGGTGACACTTATGGGGGATCTGTGGGTGACACTTATGGGGGATCTGTGGGTGACACTTATGGGGGATCTGTGGGTGACACTTATGGGGGATCTGTGGGTGACACTTATGGGGGATCTGTGGGTGACACTTATGGGGGATCTGTGGGTGACACTTATGGGGGGATCTGTGGGTGACACTTATGGGGGGATTTGTGGGTGACACTTATGGGGGGATCTGTGGGTGACACTTATGGGGGGGGGGATCTGTGGGTGACACTTATGGGGGGGATCTGTGGGAGACACTTATGGGGGGGGATCTGTGGGTGACACTTATGGGGGGGATCTGTGGGTGACACATATATAGCATCTCATGCTATGTGTCATCCACAGATCCCCTCCATAAGTGTCCCTGTAGTGAATGACCCTCAATACATGGGCTAGGGGCCGGCATCTGCTTTTATAATGACAGTGGGGCCCGTGCAGTGACTATTCTACTACACGGGCCCCGCTCACTGTATAATTGTATCTCTAATAGTTAATGGTTACCGTATGTATATAATCGCATACAACTACAAGCGCTCGCCGAGAGGAGGGAGGAGGCAGGCCGGGAGGACGGGCGCTGGCAGCGTGAGTCATACGTCATGCGCCCACGCCGCCTGCTTCATTCATAAAGTGGGCGGCGCGTGACATATGACTCACACTGCCAGCGCCCATCCTCCCAGTCTGCCTCCTCCCGGCGAGCGCTTGTAGTTGTAAGTACCGGTAATACACAGCGCTCCTTATGCGATTTATTATCACTTCCTGCAGGGGCCGCCTGCAGGAAGTGATAATAAAAGGTGAAGGCTGGCCGCCGGCGGCGGCTACGCGGGCCACATGACGAGGTCTGGCGGGCCGGATTCGGCTCGCGGGCCTTGTGTTTGACACCCGTGTCCTATCCACAGGATAGGGAATAACTATTAGATTGGTGGGCGTCCTACCGCTGGGACCCCTATAATCATAGGATCAGGGGCCCCGTACTCCGGAGCCCCCCAGAAATTAATGGAGCTCCTACCAGCATTCGGACCCCCAACTATCTAATAGTTAAAGGGGTAGTGCCACTAATAAAAATGTATCCAGTCCAACAGACATCGCTGTTACATCACTTTCCTAAAATTCTACCAGTTATCAAAACTTCCTTTTTCAGAAGTTATTAGCCTACAATTGCACCCTGTGACAAATCAGTTTTGATTTTCAGTTGCCGTTGGTTACGTCTTGCATTGGAGTCTTATAATGTAAGATGTAGGGAGCCTCATTGGTAAGAACCAGGGGCGTGGTTAGTGACACATGATCTGCTGAAGTCACCACACATCTCAGGAGGCATCAATCCATACAGCAATGCCAATAACCCCCAAAAAAGTAACAGACAATATAATAAAAAGTCTAGTTTATTAAATCTCGCATATAACAGAACATATATAGAAATGAGGGGCCGAGAAAGAGCAAAGCCCTAAAAAGTATGCTACAGAAACAGAGCCAACCCAGGAAAATTGGACTAAGCCAGTATATTCACAAGTTCAATGCATATAATTGGGCCAATATATTCATAATTCAGTACATATAATTAATGAATATCTGAAGTTTCCCAGTATCCCATATACAGGGTATTAACTCTGTGAGTGTCGATATGTATACACACTGCACTACCCTTGTTGGGAACAAATATATATATATATCATTGGATCGTCCAGCCAGACAATGTGACCGGACAAACAAGGCTGAATAGCCACAGGCCGTGCAGTGCTGGAATCTCGAAGCAACACTCACCAGAGCAATATAACAATTAGACAAATAAACAATGGGATACTATAAGATGATGCTATATAAATGAATCGGGAACACATATAAATACCTATAATGGCGGTGGTCCAATATAACCTGTAGAGCAAACACCCTCGACGTGCGTTTCGCCAAGATAGCTTCATCAGGAGGCAATAGTAGCTAAAATATCAGGGTAATATATAGACCTCTAATAAAGTGCACCTGGAGATAATCAGAGCGCATACCTGTGATGATATGGTAGGAAACAACGCTGCGGCGTGCAAATCCCTCCCCCCTGGCAAACACGTCTCACCTGACATGGATGGTCACGTGACCGCAACAGATATCACCTTACAAGGTGGCGCGCAGAGCGGCCCGCGTGATCGTAAGTCACGTGAAGATGCGCAGCCAGCCATTGCCGTCGGCAAGGTCAACCTGAGCACAGCGCAATGGAACCCCACAGCGCATGTACAGGTTGCGCTCAATTCCAGGTTGAAAGTGCATAACCAGCAGAAAATCATAGGAGGGGCAATATAAACGGAAACCCTAAGGAGCAAGACACACTTAAATAAATAATTGGATAACAAGACCACCGCCATCTCAGGATGCATTGCTGAGAAACGCCTCTAGGTGTAACAGCAACGCCTCTAGGAGCAAAGGGGGCGTTGCCGTTACACCTAGAGGCTCTGCTCTACCAGCTTGTGCACTTTGATTGATTTTAGGAGAAGTGAGGGTCAGGTGTAATCACATTTACACCGCCTGGTCCTGTCAATCAAAGGGCAGGGCGCGCGGCAGTTGCAAAAAGAACAGAGCCTCTAGTTGTAAAGGCAAAGCCCCCATTGCTCCTAGAGGCTCATTTGCATATATTAAAACATCATCTTTCTCAGCAATGCGGGCACATATGAACATGGGACCAACACAGTTGCCTTCAGCTGCCAAATGCACATGGAACTGGTCAGCCAGTTTCACGGGTACAAATCTGCCAACAGATGCCCTTTAAGCACTACTACATGTCTAATACTGTTGCAGCTGGCGCCAGATCACTACGTTGTATGTGGATACTCACCACTGCTCCCTTGCTGTACGCCCACAAGTCGGCACTGGAATAAAACGAGAGAACTCATGAGCATGCACATATAATGGAGAGGACTCGAGGAGAAGTCCTCTCAATGTATTCCAGGGCTGGTTTGTGTGCAGGCAGTGGGGAACGGGATTGAGTAACATACAAACTACTTATCTGGAGTCAGCAGCATTAGTACTCTTCATGTAGTACTTACCACTTACCGTACTTTACGTGTATATGGCCTCTGGGATTTGACAGATTCACTTAAAGATTTATATCGCTGAGAGAGCTGGATTCATAATAAATACAATACAGATCACAAATTGTAAAAGGCTTCAGGTCATGCTGGGACTTGCAGTTCTTCAGTAGGTATTAATATGAGAGCTAGTATCTACAGTAAACGTTCTTGTGGAAGTCATTCATGTCAAATAGGGAGCTAGTTAGGGTCCTAAGAGTAGTGTCTACCAACAGAAGATATTTCCTATTACACCCTCCTCCACCTACGTATATTGCTTCCTTGGCAGGTACTATTTGCCTTCTCTAGTCTGTAGCTATGACATGGGGGAATGGGATATTAATACTGAATACTCAAATGTAGGTAACAAGTCAGGCTTTAAGGTTTTTTTCCGAGACTTTAATTCCGATGATCTATCCTCTCAGCTGTTTGAGGTGGCACCAGCGCTCCTGTGAGTGCCATGGCCTTCTCCGGCTCGCCAAGCACAGCGCCGTACATAGTATAGCGGCAGTGCTTGGTATCGCAGCTCAGCCCTATTCACTTCAATGGGACTGACTGTGCCTAGGCCATGTGCCCGAGGAAGGCGATGTCACTGGCCCAGGAAAAGCTGAGAGATGGCCGTGGTGCTACTGTGAGCGACACTGCCTTCTCAAGCAGCTAATCGGTGGGGGTCCCGGGTCTCGGTCAGATCAGATACTGATGACCTGAGGATTGAAGTCTCCAAAAACACCTTTAAGACTGTTAGAAAGGGGGTTGGCTCTAGTTTATGTAATTAGTAACATACTGTTTGAAAATACAGTAAATAATATTATTTTAAGCAGGTAAATTCATAAGTAATAATTTCCTAATATAATCTCGGACAGCTGAATAATGGCTCCATTTTTTTTATAGACCCTTAATAGGGCCCGGATTCTAGAGGCCTTTCCAGTAGCTCTGTCTGCCGTCCAATATCCCTCGCCCAGTGCTCGTTATTTTCTATTTTTGGATATTTACTTCCATGAAAATAAAGTGATTAACATGACTGATTACACACAATACAGCAGAATTTATTATTATCAGAAGGTTCTATTTCTGAGCAATAAAATCGCCGGTGCCTATCAGAAAAAAAAAAGTTTTGATGCCCAAGAAAAACGCTAAAAAAGCTAAATTCTTGACATCTTCAATATTCTGACCCTAATTTAAAAGGTGCCGCATGTTCACGGATAAATTATATATTTCTTCACAAAGCCGGGATCTTGGAGGCGTTCATTTCCCAGCAGTGTCATCTGAACATAGTGATATTAATTTAAAAAGACAACTATGCTCTACCACCTGCACTTCTTTGCATGGGTTATGTGTAATGGGTATTTGTCCTGCTGTTTGTAATATATTTTATTATTTTTAGGTAGCGCTACATGTGCTATATACTGTATCCATCTGCATATACAAAGTAACATGAGGCACCCCATCTGCTATGAAAAAAAGCCCCATTCTCCAGAGTTATGCTACTTTTTCTTAATAGGCAAATTAGGCCTTTGGTGCAATCAGGACGCCACCATTGCTCTTGTTGCAGCCAAGATCCGCTCCCTTCTGGGGCCAGTCCCTCCCTCACTGCTTTCATTGACAAGGCCAGGCAGTGGCAAAGCAGAGAGGGAGCGGCTGGTCAGAATAATGGTTAGAGCTTGGGTGCAACAAGTGCAATGGTGATGCCCTCATTGCACCAAAGGCCTATTTTGCATATTAAGAAAAAGCATCATAGCTCGGGAACAAGCATGAGTAAACCACAGATATGTGTCTGTGCAAACAGTTGGATAGGGAGGTTGCTGGTGACAGATTCCCTTTAGGCCGCCTGCACATGAGTGCAGGTGAGCGCACATAAGATCTGCGCAAATTTCCATGCAGGTTTATGTGCGTTTCTGCACCATATCCGCACCACAATCCGCAATTTATAATTGCAGATCTTGCTGCGGATTTGATGCAGCTTTGCCGCGAATCTCACCCTTCATTGGAAAAGGGTGAAATCCACAGGTAAAACTGCAAACATAATTAACGTGCTGCAGATTTGGAAATCCGCATGGTAGGTCAATTTTTCCGCACAGAAGAAATTTTCTGCAAAGTGTGCGTGAGATCTGTGCAATCTCATACACTTTGCTGGTACTGTACTATGCTGTGTTTTTTCCCGCACGAGAATCCCTGTGGAAAAGCCGCATGTGTTCGGCAACGTGTGCAGGTGACCTTAAAGGGACCATATGATTCTGTTAGGCCATGCAATACTTTCAAGGACATTGAGTTCTAGGTTTGCCCTCTTCCAACACGTGACGCTAGAGATAAAACGTTAGAGAGAAATAACTGGAATAGAGAGAGAATTTGCATGCCGTTTTTAGTAAATTTCTACTAAAGTCTACATAACAACTTATCTTCCCCCCCTAGAGTTGTGTAACTGGATGTCATTGTCTGCAATATTCTGTATACCCCGATTTAGTTAAATATTTATGATGAAAAATTATATCAGTCTGCATTTTTCCCCTTCAGAAACAGTGCCACTCTTGTCCATAGGTTGTGTCAGGTATTGCAACTCAGCACCATTCACTAGAGCAGGGTTTTTCAACTCCGGTCCTCGGGACCCACCTACCGGTCAGGATTTGAGAATATCCCACAGAATGAATACCGGTGGTAAGTCCTGATGCATGGACACTAATTATATCACCTGCTCAATACTAAGGAAATCCTGAAAACATGACCGGCAGGTGGGCCCCGAGGACCCTGTCACTGTTTTGGAACAAAGCAGATTTAGTTTTCATGTTTTATAAAGCCATTTAATAATAGGTGAGATATTATTTTTGTTTCTGAAGTTGAGATCAAGCCATAAAAGTCTTTCCTTCGATAAACCCCTTTAAGGCATGCATTATGTTGATCTGCTTTATAAGTACATAACAGTACAGAGAGCTGAAATTTGCACAGAGAATTGCAGAAATATGAATACAGACAGAAGGCTCATCTGGTAAAGCGGCACAGAGAAAATGATTTTCCAATTTACAATAATCCTGTATGTTACGTATATAGTGTAACCAGTCCCAAGTGACCTCAAATGCACACACAAGGGTTATAGTCGGGTTATCTCTTTGCATTGCCGAATGCATAGATCATATTATTGCACTCATGAGAGACATCTAAATCTTTAAGGTTTTCACACTGATTTTATTTTTTATTTTTTTACCACCATGGTTGCTATTCAGGTGCTTTGAATGTCAAAGATAAATTTCAAGAGCACATTTAAGTGTACACGTTTTAAAATGTTTAAAGGAAGGAAATATATAAATGATAATCACTTTACTATAAGAGTACCTATCACCACTCCTGACATGGTATCCTTAAAGAAATATACCGTTTTGCAGCAGCTTTCCTCATAACTCTCCGTTGTTCCTGTATTATTCCTCCTCATAAAAATGAACAACTTGGCATTAGCATTCCTCTTGTCAAAGTGGTGTGCTTCTGTCAGCAGTGACTGGACAGTGCCATTGTACCCACAAGTGGGATAACACCGACATAGTTGTAAGGTACTGCCATGTAACAAAACCATCACTGACCTTTAAAACATGACATTTATTTTACATAGTGTGACACAGCGAGAGGTTTGGTCGGGGAAAACAGGTATTTTCCTCCCAGCATGTGCTGCTGGGCTGATTTACAGCCAGGTGAGGTCAAATACCGGACCGGATTTTAAGTGCTGGTCTGGGTTTTGGCAGCACCTGGCTGTCCTTAAATAGGCAGCTGGGCTCAGAAGCCAGGTCTCTGTGTTGGGATCTGGGAGCCTTGTGTCTGGATGAAGGCTTGCTACCTGTTTGGCGTGAAAACAGGTTGGTGCAGCTATGGTCAAGGACTCTTTGAGGCAGAATTGCCGCATGGTGTGAATTACCACCAACACCGCAAGGTGACTTTTTGCTTGTTTATGATTGCTTGTTTTGTCACTTGCCTAAAGTGTGAATAAAACACTGAACTGTTTGATCCAAAGAACTTGTTGTTGCCGCTGTACTGCGTCCGCTAATCCTGTCTACCAGAGCCAAACCCCACAATAGTAACATAGTTTACAAGGCTGAAAAAATACATTTGTCCATCCAGATCAGCCTGTCATCCTGCATGCCGATCCAGAGGAAGGCAAAAAAAAAAACTGTGAGGTAGAAGCCCATTTTCCCCACTTTAGGGGAAAAAAATTCCTTCCAGACACATCAGGCAATGAGAATAACTCCCTGGATCAACGGCCCCTCTCTAGTATCTATAGCCTGTAATATTATTACGCTCCAGAAATACATCCAGGCCCCTCTTGAACTCTTTTATTGTACTCACCATCACCACCTCCTCAGGCAGAGAGCTCCATAGTCTTACTGCTCTTACCGTAAAGAATCCTCTTCTATGTTTGTGTACAAACCTTCTTTCCTCCAGACGCTAAGGATGTCCCCTCGTCACAGTCACAGTCGGGAAGGAATTTTTCTCCCCTAAAATTAGGGAAATTGGCTTCTTGGTTGAACTTGATGGACGTTTGTCTTTTTTCAACCGTATTAACTATGTAACTTTGCAGGATAACAGGGTGAACTGGATGGACATATCTCTTTTCAGCCTTACAAACTTAGTTCAGTGCATCTTTGAGTACTGACATTGAGGGAAAAGGGCACAGTAGGAAAATAAAAAATGGCAATCTGGACTTCTTATTTGCAGTACTTCTCATGTATTACTGCACATATTAGTCCTGAATTGTGGTGACCGATTTCCTTTAATACTGTGGTCATGGTATCAAAAATCTAAATGGCAGGGCTAGTGTCAAAGAAAACATCCCCAGTCATAGTATTGCTCACAGACATACTCCAAACCATGTCAAACTGGCACACCTGAGTTGGCCGTTTTCTGGTTACTGTTCGTCAATGTGTTTGTATTTATCAACAGCCTTTGTTAAAGGGGTCGTCTCACTTCAGCAAGTGGCATTTATTATGTAGAGGAAGTTACTACAAGGCACTTACTACAGTATTGTGATTGTCCATGTTGTCTCCTTTCATTTTTCCATCACATTATACTCAGCTTTTTCCATGGTTACAGCCACCCTGCAATCCATCACTTGTTGCCGTGCTTGCACAGTATAGGAAAAAGCATCGGCCGCTCTGGTTGCCGGGACAATGAAAGTGCACATAGGCTGGTGCTTTTTCCTGTCGTGTGCAAGCACGGCCACCAGTGATATATTGCAAGGTGGTCGTAACCATGGAAATGAGCAGTGTATAATGTGATGGAAAAATGAAAGGAGACAACATGGACAATCACAATACATTAGTAAGTGCCTTGTAGTAACTTCCTCTACATAATAAATGCCACTTGCAGAAGTGAGACAACCCTATTAACAAAGGCTGTTGATAAATACAGGTCTATTTTGGGCTTCCCTCATGTCTTTTTTCAGCTCTAATATTCCCTGTTTCAGCTGCACAGCTAGATGCCTTTCTTTCACAAGCAGGGGTCATGTCCCTTCGGTGGAATCTGCCAGCACTGTACTGCTGTGACATTCTTTACTCTACTTCCTAGTATGTTTGTTTTCAGCTTTGGAGCTCAAAGAACAGATAGGGAGAGGGAAATCCCACTTACAGAAAGGCAGGAGGCTCCTGTGATGTCCAGAAGCAGTGTAGAAGCAGTTCTTTTATCAGGCTCAGGATCTCAGCTAGCTGTGACATGCCACAACTTCCTCTCTGCCGTCCTCTATGTCTCTGTTACTAGGGAAGGATATTGTCAATGGACTGCAAATTAGGTGGAGGTGAGACCCCTAGTGGCCATGACTTCACAGTTTTTTTTTCCAGGTGAATGCAGGCATATTTTCTAAACTAAGTGACTAAGAAATTTGCTATCTACATAATTGTCTATTAAATGAAATGATATTGTGTAAAAATAAAGTTACTATTTAAAGAGGATCTGTCAACACAAAATGCAATGCAATCTGAAAGCACCATGTTATTGTCACGGCTGAGGATGGGGAAAACCCTCAGCCGTGCGATGCCAGAAGATGGTAGGGCGCTACTTGGCCAGGACCACAGAATTAGGGAGCAGGTCACCTCCTAGAGCTTCCCTAATCTGACCCTGACTCCTAGCTACATGAGCCAACCTTGAAGGTAGAAGGGCTCATGCTCAGGAACCTCGGATCCCTACTCACCCTCCGCAGATCCCTGAGCTAGGAGCTGAGTAGACAGCCCGTTCCTCCTGGACGCGGAGAAACAGGAGTCTAAAGTGGCCAAGCTGCAAGGGGATATGAACATGAACAGCCTATGGATATGGCAGGAGGATGAAAAGTACTTCCACACCTACCTGCCACAGACACACAGACTGGATCCCGTGCAATACAAGCTAGTGTCCACACCCAAACATAAATGGACACAGCACACACACAAACACACAGGAACCCAGATCCATAGGTGCATAAAATATGAAAGAGAAAAGAACATCAACTAAACATCATGTATACCATTTTATAACCACAAGGGTGGCCCTCACTGGCAGATGGTATTAGAGACCAGGAAGGTGCCTCCAGCTTACTACAAGGCTGGAGTACCCCTCAGACATCAGATCTCAGCTGAGGCTTTATAGCCCATGTAGCTACACCCACACAGACACACCCAGTGCTCACACACTAGGAAAGAAGAACCCTTCCAACACCAGGGAAGGGAAGACAGCCACTTAAACGGGAAAGTGCACACATAACTAAAACCCTGTGCACACCAGACATACAAAAGACACACCTAACAAAGACAGGTCGCCAGGTGCAACCGCATGCACATTGCAGCAAGCTGCCTAGCACCAGCTCAGGCTGCTATACTGCCACATACATCATAAGAACATGTTGCCAGCGGCAACCACAAGTGAGGCAACATATAAGCGGCCCTCACCTGTGGTTGAAACAACCAAACGAGACCGCAGGAAACAGCCTGCGGTTCAGGAGTCACGACCATGACCATGGTCGTGACAGTTATAGAGCAGAAGGAGCTCAGCAGATTGATATATAGTTTTGTGGGAAAAGATTCAGTAAAACCTGTAATTTATACATTTATATTGTTGCATTTTTCAACTCCTGTGAACAGCATCAGTACAGGGAGGAGGTGTTATCAGTGATTGATAGCATTGTGTATATAATTGTGTATACAGAGATAGCTGTCAGTCAACGGTAACAACTCCCTCCGGTACCAATAGCTCTTCACAGGAAGATATAATTGTATAAATTATAGGTTTTAGAGAATCTTTTCCCATAAACTATATATCTGCTCGTCTTCTCCTGCTCTATAACATGTTGCTTTCAGATTGCATTGTATTTTGTAGTGACGGGCCCTCTTTAAGCTCTATTTACATAGATTTACAACTTACAGAAGGGTGTGCCCTGGTCTTTGCCAGTGGTAAATATTTCACATGTAGAAATGCAAATGCCTTTTTAGTAAAGTCTGTAAAATATGAATATAAAATTATAAATCAAAAATGAATAATAATAAATCCAAAATAACTGTCGCCCTTTCAATAATTGGCCGTTGTCACAAACCATATGTTTTTCTCTGTTACAGATTGAAGATATCATCACCAGGATGCAAGATGATAAATCTGGCGGGGTCCCCATACGAACAGTCAAAAGCTTCCTGTCTAAAATCCCAAGTGTGGTTACAGGTAAATGACTTTCTCTTTGCCCTGATCTATAAGTAATCCTCTTAAACAATTTTTATCTTGGTTCATAAAAGTGTAATTGGTTGTGGTCCAACTGTTGGGACCTTCGTGATACGTAGATTCAAGGGTCCTGGACTGGTCTCCATTCTGACTGGTAGTTAGCACAGTTACTTTCCAATGAATGAAAATGAAAAGCAGTTTAAATATATCTAGGGTAATGGTCCTACTAGTTGTATAACCGAGAAAACATAATGTCATAATTGGAAGAAGTGTCCTCTTGACATTACCATGCTGTGAAGTTTCCTGGCCTCTCTGCACTGAAGACTCAAACCTGCGCCCCACTGCTCCTGAGTGATGGCTCCAGTGTCTGTTCAGGTGACTGCTAGCAATACCTCCTAATACTTCCTACAGAGATTTAGGGCTGTTTGTGCCTCAGGAGGTACCAGTACTATTGCATGGACTACAGTAAGCAGCAGAGTTGGGGATGCTGGTCGTCCTGTAGTCCATGCAGGAAGCTGTGAGACCACAGGGTGGAACTTCTTTAAATAAAATGCCTTTCTTAAAGGGTATCTTCATGACTGCACCGTCCATCTTCAGGAGTTGTTGGTGCACATCCGACATCAACGGGTAGTTCATATTAGAAGGTAGTCTGAAATATATTTGTATACTCATTTTGGGATATCTAGAATACATAAAGTTACTTCCTGGAGTATCCACCGTCACGTGGTTTGAATTGGTACCTGGGAACAATGGCATTGTGTTATATTGAAATTGGTTTAATTAGTTTGACAGTAAATTGACTATGTAAAGCCGGCCTTTTAAACCAATCAGTCCAATGTCAATATCTGTGTGGCTTGTACAAGTTGGCCGCAGAACTATTTGGTGATGCCTCATTGGATGACATGTTATCTGCAGTGGCATTATTTTGGTGTGGCCATGTGATATCCCCTCGTATTGGCAAGCATGCATTTATTTTATTCAAGAAGAAAGAAGTGGTGCCCCTATATCAGACCCTATGGCAGCCCAGGTATCAAAGATGCTGCTAAACACACCTGATCGGTAGCCCCGGCCTCATGGCCGGCTGTAATGCACTTACAGTATCTGCAGTGTTACCTTTCATAAGATTCACAGACTGTATGTGCAAAATGTCTTTGAGAAAACCTGTCCTTGCTTTATCTACACTTTTGCAGCAGAGATGTTATCAGGAACACTGGCTGAATGCTATATAGGGCATGGCTGCAGAGCATTTGTCTTATTGTTTGCTCCTCTGCTTCCTCATTCGGTATAATTGAGCGGGTGGTAACGGATGAGACAGGGCTCTATCACAGCAGACGGACAGAGGTTGGAAATGTTATTGGTTAGGTGATTGCTATTATTACATTGCTTCGGTAAATGTCTTCGTTACCCTTTATCATTGCAAAATGTTTGCAATACAATATTTGTATCTACGGCTCTATGTCCCTAATGGATATATTCTAATTCAAAGCTACTGTCCAGCATAGGATCACCTCCCACATCGACATATTACTATATGAATCCAAATTGCACTTTGATAGTATAGCTTGCAGTCTGCTGAGATTCTGGAAGGGAAGCCATGAGGACTTTTAGTTTTCCAGAAGGCCTTACTACTATTGGAACACTTGCTGGTAAAATGAGCCTACGACCAGCAGCTTCTACATTGGAAATTTAGTATTAAATGGAAACCACTTACATAGTTAGCTAAAAGTGTATTACATGGACGGGCCAGGACCGATTGAGGGTTAGTACATGTTTACAGCATAGCTTTGGCGCAGAGTCTAGGGTCGCCAATGGGAGACTATCACTAAGAGGGCATATAGAAAAGGATTGTCTAAGTAAGGCTACTTTTACACTGGTGTTTCTGGGTCCACTTGTGAGATCCGTTTCAGGGCTCTCACAAGCAGCCCAAAACGGATCAGTTTAGCCCCAATGCATTCTCAATGGATAAGGATCCGTTCAGAATGCATCAGTTTGGCTGTGTTTGGTCTCCGTTTTTGAGGCGGACACTAAAACGCAGCTTGCAGAGTTTTGGTGTCCGCCTGATGATGCGGAGCCAAACGGATCCGTCCTGACTTACAATGTAAGTCAATGGAGAAGGATCAGTTTTCACTGACACAATATGGTGCAATTGAAAACTGATCCGTCCCCCATTGACTTTCAATGTAAGTCAGGACGGATCCGTTTTGACTTAGACTTTTTTTTGAATGAATAATGCGAACAGATTCGTTCTGAACGGATACAAGCGTTTGCATTATCGGTGGGGATCCGTCTGTGCAGATACAAGACGGATCCTCACCGAACGCAGGTGTGAAAGTAGCCTAAGACTACCCCTTTAGGTGATCATCAGCTTCATCATTCATTTCTGAAGACAAGGTTAAAACAAATAGAGTCCTTAGTATAATAGGAATTATAAAGTTTAAGGCCCCTTGCAGACGAGCGTTTCCGGATTAGGTCCGGATGCGTCCCGATGCATTGCGGTAAACCCGCGCGAGTAGGTACGCAATTGCAGTCAGTTTTGACTGCGATTGCGTTCCGTTGTTCGGTTTTTTTTTCGCACGGGTGCAATACGTTTTGCACGCGTGTGATAAAAAACTGAATGTGGTACCCAGACCCGAACTTCTTCACAGAAGTTCAGGTTTGGGTTCAAGGTTCTGTAGATTGTATTTTTTTCCCTTATAACATGGTTATAAGGAAAAATAATAGCATTCTGAATACAGAATGCATAGTACAATAGCGCTGGAGGGGTTAAAAAAAAGAAAAAATAATTTAACCTTAATCCACTTGTTTGCGCAGCCGGCATCTCTTCTGTCTTCTTTTGTGAGGAATAGGACCTTTGATGACGTCACTACGCTCATCACATGGTCCGTCACATGATCCATCACCATGGACACAAACCTCAGCATGCAGCGGTTTGTGTCCCACCGATTCTCAGCATTTTTGCCAGATTGTGGCCTGATCTCTGCTGGATCCCATTATAGTTAATGGGGCCGACGGGCATTTCGTCAGCATCCAGCAGTGCGAGATCTGGTGAATTCTGGCAGGCTGTTCTCTGCTGGAACAGCCTGCCAAAATCGGTAACGCAGATGTGAAAGTAGCCTAATACAGTGCCACATACCTCTTACATCCAGTAACGTCTTGGATGTAGATATTCTCTTTCCTCGTCTTCTCTATTCACACCAGACCGCCATGATGATTTCTTTCAGCCATCTCTTGTCTTTGCAGAGTTTGACAAACATATATAGTTTTCTACTATTCAATCATCCTCCCCACCTTCTGAACACCCCATCCTGCCACCCCAATACTGTGCCCACTGTCCTCCTCAACACTATACTGCAGAAACAGATCAACCCCCGAAAATACTAGTACCAAACAGTGCCCCTGCAATAATTATTGGCACACAGTGCCCTAAAAAGTAACTGCATCCAGCAAATAGTGTCATAATTGCCCCACTAGTGTGGTTAATGGGCCTCTTTGTTCCCCCAGTATGATTAATGCTCCCATGTGTCCCCCCCCCCAGAATGATTAATATCTCCATGAGTGCTCCCCAGTACGATTAATGCCCCCATTAGTGTCTCCCAGTATGATTAATGGCCCTCTTTGTGCTCCTGAGTAAGAATAATACCCCCATTCTGCTTGTGCTGAAAAAAAAAAAAATACCTCATCCACAGGCACACACGGAAATACTGGCTCTTCACTGCAGGCAGCAGGACCTGACGCTCTAAACATGATCCTGTGACGTTACCATACTGGGAGTATCAGGTTATGCTGCATCCAGTGAGGAGCAAGTGTCCACATGCATGCAAGTAGATGAGATGAATATCATTTTTTCATTTTAACCCCTGAAAGATCCTTTTTTTTACACACTGTACCCATTTTTAACATCGATCAGGCTTCAGGGGAACAGCCTAACGGACAATTCTAACGCCAGTGTGAAAGAAGCCTTAGGCTAGGTTCACACCTGAGCGTTTTACGGCGCGTTTCTACGCACTGTAAAACGCTCAACAGGCAAAAACCAATGTTTCCCTATGGGCATGGTTCTCACCTGAGCGTTTTACAGCGCGTACGAACGCGCTGTAAAATTCCCTATGCCCCAAGAAGTACAGGAGCTTCTTTGGGGCGTATTGTTGTGCGTATTGTGGCAGTTTTTCATTGGATGCCTCTGTGGTTAATCACACAAACGCGCGTACTACGCGCGTTTACAAGATACAAAAACGCCCCAAAATACGCCTCAAAAACGCCCGATTAAAAACGCCTGTAAAAAGCGCTTATCGAATACGCTCAGGTGTGAACCCAGCCTTAGATGGATGCACTCCTGTCTAAACAGTCATTAAAAACACCTCCATTGAGTTCAGTAGGGCCCATTAGGACATGTCCTATTTTTTAACATGCCCCATAGACTTTAATTGGTTCTGAAATGACAGTGTGACAGTCATATGAATGAGGCAGTCTTAAACTGCATCTTTACACTGTCTAGTCTACGTGTACGTCACCTATACGTTGGCTTAGTTTTACTACAAAAATGCACCAAAATTCGGGAAAAAAATTTGGAGCACGGAGGAGAGTTTAAACCACTATCTCTTTTCCTGTAAAGCTTCATCCCCCTTTCACTAAGCATTGCCCCCCAGGGGCAGACTGGGAACTTAAAGGGAACCTGTCACCAGTTTTATGGTGTCCTACCTAAGGGCAACATAAATAAGTGACTGATTCTCTTAGAAAAATGCTGGGTCACTTTCTTTAATTGACACAGTCAATCTGCCAACATCTTGTATTGAAAAGCTCCAGCTGATAATGATGAGTCCTGAATATTCATGAGCTCCTGACTCTCCCCGCCCACCTGCTGCTGAATGACAGTTATTTTCCATATGAATCAGCAGCAGGTGGGCAGGGGAGTGGCTATAGCTCTGAATTAAATATACACTGTACTCAATGACATCACGCTGGACTCAAATCAGCTCATTGGCATGCGGCATCTTTGTGTGTATTTTATGAGGTAACCATCTGTCACACCAGTAAGTGAATACATCTAAGGTACTTTTTAGTAGTTAATGATTGTATATAATTAGTTAGATTATAATCAAATATCCACATGACAGGTTCCCTTTAAAGTGGCCCTGGAGAAAACCTAAGAGGCCCCATGCTATAGGGACAACACAAGTAGATGGGACCAGCAGTACAATAGTGCAGCACAAAATACTGCCCCAGCAGAACCAAATACCAAAGTATGGCAAAAAAAAGTCCTGAGGACGGCAATATAGCTGAATTTAGGAGGGCACCTGCCAAGTGTATAAGTACCCGATGTTCATTCCATAAATTACACCTGAGAGCATTATATATCCAGCTGGCGGCGATAAGGAGGGCTCGAGTGGCCCCCTGGACATCGGCCCACCAGGAAATTTCCCTGTAGGGTCTAAATTTGCAATTTTTGCCAAAAGAAAAAGTTAAAAGCCTTTGTGCAAACAATGTAATACTAATAGTGCATATTGTAATGAATGTGACAGTAAGATGTCCCTGATTTTTGGTTGTACAAAAAAATACTAAACACCCAACTACATACATACTGTATACACACAACTGCAACAAAAAGCCAGGGAAAGACCTTCTGGAAATAGCCTTGAGGAAACGTTAATGAGGAGCACAGCCTGACTAGTTTACATGCTGTTTCCAAGGCACAAAACTGCAGCTTTCTTTGTTACCCAATTAATTCTGCTTGAGCTGCACGCTGTCGCGGGGACTTACTCCGACAGATAATAGCAGTGGCGTTTCTTGAAAAATGTCAAAATATCACGAGTGTTAATCTAGGCGATGATACATTTCATCGTAATTTATTATAGTTCCTTTTTAAAAAAAGGATGCACTTTAGCCTGCTTTCTGCTCGGGAACAAACAAAGGGAGGCATCTCCTTCTGTTTACTCCTAATGTCATGGTACAGTGCTTACCCCACCTCTGCAGCGGGCACGGTCTGCACCACACTGCATCGCTGCTAATCCTCGCTTACAGGAATTTGGCTGTGACCCATTTACAGTAGGTCTGCTCCACAAATACTGTCCGTAGACAACTACCAGTTTGTTGCAGGGTTATCTTGGCTGTTGGCATTTAAAGCACTTTAATACGTCGGGTATTTTATCAGTTTCAACTAGAAATGCTTTTACTGCTTGACTCTTAAAATAGTTGTATGTAGGTCAAATTGAAGATGGGAACTGTTTAAACAGCGTTGTTTTTTAATGGCAGGCACATAATACACTTGTATCAGGCCCCAAGGCACACACGTCTCTGGTTGTCTTTCCGCTTTCTTGGAGGTTTAAACTCACTATTTCCAGGAAGATTTGAATACACACACACTACACACACATACCACACACACACTACACATTATTACACACACATACCACACACACACACACACTACACACATCACACACTACACACACACACACACACACACATCCCATATATATACTACACACACTACACACACCACACATATATACTACACACACTACACACATCCCACATATATACTACACACACTACACACACACACTACACACACATACCACACACACACACACACTACACACACACACACACACACACACACATCCCATATATATACTACACACACTACACACATCCCACATATATACTACACACACTACACACACATACCACACACACACTACACATTATTACACACACATACCACACACACACACATACACACCACACATACATCACACACTACACACACACACATCCCATATATATACTACACACACTACACACACCACACATATATACTACACACACTACACACATCCCACATATATACTACACACACTACACACACCACACATATATACTACACACAGTACACACACATCACGCATATATACTACACACAGTACACACACATCACGCATATATACTACACACTAATCACACATATATACTACACACACAAACACCCCACACACACATCACACATGTATACATCACACACTGCAGACACACACACCCCACACACATCACACATATATACTACACACATCACACATATATACTACACACAGTACACACACATCACGCATATACACTACACACTACACACACATCACACATATCACACATATATACTACACACACATCACACATATATACTACACACACCACACACACACAATATCAATAAACAAAATAATTGCACAGTTGTGCATAGTAATTATACAATTATTTAACTATTATAAAAATTGTCCGAGATGTGTTATATTACCTATGAGTAGTTGGTCGCAGTGGCGAACTTAGTATGGAGGCAGACCATGCGGCTGCTATGGGGCCTGTGTTGAGAAGGGACCAAGCGCGTATCTCCTTCTTCCACTTCACACCATAATTCCATGGCATTATCATACAGTCGCTGCGCAATGAGCAGGACCGTGGTACGGTTACACGGACGCCAAATTATGCAGTGGGTCAGGATAGGGGTATAATAGTCTATAGTTTTGTTCGTGACGCCAATTGCAGCGTGTGCAGGGTACTGTCACAGGGCCCTTTTAAGATGTTGTAACTCAGGCCCCAGGTTAGGAATGCCAGAGTGGTGTAATGTCTCTGTATGGTAGTGATAATGGTGTCTCCTACCTGGGTACGGCTGGACTCCTGGATCCTGGCTCACTTGCAATAAAATGAGTGTGGTGCTAGTAGGAGTAATAGAGGAATTTGCAGCAGAATTTGAGATCCAGACCTTTGGTGAAGTTAAAATTTGTCTTTACTGGTTGTAGCTTTCATCCAAGCAAGATACAGCTTTAGTCTTAGGTCCCAGCAAGTATTAGCAATGGTTGGCAGGAATTTATCTTCTGCTCTCTCATGTACCTGGAGCTTGCAGGAAAGGACGTCTGCTGTGTAGCTCTATACTGTGGCAGGAATTTGGCTTCTGCACTCTCTATCTTCTGCTGTCTGGGGACTGACTAACTAAGGAGGACTATGGCTTCTCCTGGGTCTCTGGACTTTACTCACAGCTATCTTCACAGGATATGCTTTCTTCCTGGAATTCTGGAGTTGTCTGCTTGCTTCTACCAGCTGAGGCTGCAGGGCTCAGGCTGGGGATGATGATGATGAATGTCTCAGCCGAGACAAGATCCTGGCTTGATTCCCTATATCTAGGAGCTCCTACACGCACAGCCTTCCCCTAGCAGGGGCGGCTGGCACACTAACTCTAACTTCCTTCTCTCCCATGAGGTAGGATGTGGGCGCAACCCACTCTGCTCAAAGAGGGGGAGCTAAACTGGAATGAACTATTCCAGTCTAGAAACACTAAACTGAACCTAACTCCTTGCCAGAACATTGCTGCCACCTGCTGGTGAACATAGAAATTACAGCAATATACATTTAACAAGGTTTAGAATGCACAGTTGTGAGGATATTATGTAAAATTACATGTGATCACAAGGTTAAGGCTCTTAGCGGGCTGAAAGAGGTTAGTAACACAACTCTGGGGTGTTACAGCTGCTAGAGGGAACTAAGAGCTAAGAGATTTTTACAGCTGCCATTGAATTCAGCAGTAACTGTATAAATTCTTAAGCAGTGAGCTCCCCCTAGTTTTATCATGTACAGAAAGAAATCAGGAAACATAGAGCTGTGTGTTTATGCACGTGACATTTGGTGTTTTGAATAAATCCCATATTAATAAAGCAGAGTGTGATTTTTTTAAATTAAAATATTCTTCCACATAAAAACAAATGTAAATTCAATTGAAATCTCAGGGGGTGGGTTATTTATAAGATATAAGTGACTGCAGCCACTGAATAGTACTCTTAGGGCTTGTTCACACGAACGTATGTGTTCCGTTTCCGTATTGCGGACCGCATATGCGGATCTGCAATACACTGACACCGTTTCGTGTGAATTACGGATGCGGACCGATTCACTTCAATGCTGATTTCACATTTCCAAAACATGGCATAACATTGCCTTTACATTACTATTAGGCCTCATGCACACGACCGTTGTGTGCATCCGTGGCCGTTGTGCCGTTTTCCGTTTTTTTTCGCGGACCCATTGACTTTCAATGGGTCCGTGGAAAAATCGGAAAATGCACCGTTTTGCAGCCGAGGCCGTGATCCGTGTATCCTGTCCGTCAAAAAAATATGACCTGTCCTATTTTTTTGACGGACAACGGTCAAGATTGGCATCCGTGTCCGTGATCCGTGGCCGTAGGTTGCTTTCATACAGACGGATCCGAAGATCCGTCTGCATAAAAGCTTTTTCTGATCTAAGTTTTCACCTCGTGAAAACTCATTTCCGACAGTATATTCTAACACAGAAGCGTTCCCATGGTGATGGGGACGCTTCTAGTTAGAATACACTGCAAACTTTGTACAAGACTGCCCCCTGCTGCCTGGCAGCACCCGATCTCTTACAGGGGGATATGATAGCACAATTAACCCCTTCAGGTGCGGCACCTAAAGGGGTTAATTGTACTATCATATTCCCCTGTAAGAGATCAGGGCTGCCAGGCAGCAGGGGGCAGACCCCCCCCCTCCCCAGTTTGAATATCGTTGGTGGCACAGTGTGCCCCCACCATCGCCCCCCCTCCCTCCCTTGTATTAAATCGTTGGTGGCACAGTGTGCCAACCACCATCGGCCCCCCTCCCTCCCTCTATTGTATTAAATCGTTGGTGGCACAGTGTGCCAACCACCATCGGCCCCCCTCCCTCCCTCTATTGTATTAAAACGTTGGTGGCACAGTGTGCCAACCACCATCGGCCCCCCTCCCTCCCTCTATTGTATTAAATCGTTGGTGGCACAGTGTGCCAACCACCATCGCCCCCCCCCCTCCCTCTATAGCAGTAACATTGGTGGCAGTGTGCGGTCTCAACAGTAGAAGATTCATACTTACCTGCTTGCTGCTGCGATGTCTGTGTCTGGCCGGGAGCTCCTCCTACTGGTAAGTGACAGTTCTTTAGCAATGCGCTGCACAGACCTTTCACTTACCAGTAGGAGGAGCTCCCGGCCGGACACAGACGTCGCAGCAGCAAGAAGCAGGTAAGTATGAATCTTCTACTGTTGAGACCGCACACTGCCACCAATGTTACTGCTATAGAGGGAGGGGGGGGGGCGATGGTGGTTGGCACACTGTGCCACCAACGATTTAATACAATAGAGGGAGGGAGGGGGGCCGATGGTGGTTGGCACACTGTGCCACCAACGATTTAATACAATAGAGGGAGGGAGGGGGGGCGATGGTGGGGGCACACTGTGCCACCAACGATATTCAAACTGGGGAGGGGGGGGGGCTACCCCTGCTGCCTGGCAGCCCTGATCTCTTACAGGGGAATATGATAGTACAATTAACCCCTTTAGGTGCCGCACCTAAAGGGGTTAATTGTGCTATCATATCCCCCTGTAAGAGATCGGGTGCTGCCAGGCAGCAGGGGGCAGTCTTGTACAAAGTTTGTAGTGTATTCTAACCTGAAGCGTCCCCATCACCATGGGAACGCCTCTGTGTTAGAATATACTGTCGGATCTGAGGTTCACGAAGTAGCTCATATCCGACAGTATATTCTAACATAGAGGCGTTCCCATGGTGATGGGGACGCTTCAAGTTAAAATATACCATCGGATTGGAGAAAACTCCAATCCGATGGTATAAAAGAACTCCAGACTTTACATTGAAAGTCAATGGGGACGGATCCGTTTGAAATGGCACCATATTGTGTCAACATCAAACGGATCCGTCCCCATTGACTTGCATTGTAATTCAGGACGGATCCGTTTGGCTCCGCACGGCCAGGCGGACACCAAAACGACTTTTTTTTCATGTCCGTGGATCCTCCAAAAATCAAGGAAGATCCACGGACGAAAAAACGGTCACGGATCACGGACCCACGGACCCCGTTTTTGCGGACCGTGAAAAAAAACTGTCGTGTGCATGAGGCCTTAACTTGGCATACAATATCCTCAAGGGAGTAAAACTAGCCACGCACATTCAGTTTTTCTTGGTAGATCCTGAGTATGGAACCGCATGACAGACAGTCCAGGCGGCTATTGAATGTACTGTATGTAGAAAATGTAACACTGTAAGCGTGAGCCCAGCGGTCTGTGCCGGTGCAGCTGCCCCTACCCGCGGGCTCACACTCACAGTGTTACATTTCCTACATACAGTACATTCAATAGCCGCCTGGACTGTCTGTCATGCTGTTCCATACTCCCTCTTTCCCTCCTGCCGAAATGCGCCGTGCTGACAAGCGTGAACAGCAGGTAGCTTAACTGTTGTATCCCCGCTCCATGCCAGAGCATGCTTCCTGTCTGAGTCCTGTACTGTTTGTTAGGGCGTGCGCAGGTGCATCTCTCCTCCCTTGTGAGGCAACACGCCCTCTGTCTTACCAGCCTATGGCTGGATTGCAGGAAGTATTTAAAGGTATTTCCTGCCCCAGGAAGGCACCTGAGCAATCTTGGTCACTAGCTTGTCTAGTTCCTAGCATGAAGTTGTATTTTGGGGTTTCTGCTTTTCTGTGTACCGGACCCTGCTTTTGGATTTAACAGATTTTGCTTGTTTGCCACCTGCCTCTGACCTTGGACGTAGTTTATGGACTTTGCTTGATCGCTGCCTGCCCTGACTCTGGGCTTCCTGACCACATCCTTCCCCTCGGTGCTTGCACCGGTGTCTCTGACCCACTGGTCAGCTGCCACTGACTCGGGGACTGCTCTGGAGTGGCACCTGGCAACTACCCTAATGACCTAAGCCTATCCTCACCATCAGAGGCTCTAGTGAAGACCAGGTAGTTGCTTAGTCACGCCCCTCCCAAGTATAGCCAGTCATCCGCTTGCAAAAGTGAGTACATGGGGCACCTGCCCTGCAATTAAACCACAGCCTACAGTAGGTTTCAAATACTACACTACCTTGTGTTTCAGATTAATGTACCGTAGATTGAATTTGGAATAGAACTTTAATAATGTTGTAGTGTGTGATTTGGCAAACATGAGAAATGTAATCTTCAGTTTATTCCATGGTCTGATTATTGTCAATGGTGCAGCGTAGCTCAAAAATCACAAATTAACAAAAAATACTTGAATATGTTTATACAGTATTAATATATTTGTTACATCACACGTCTTCTTAAGTTACTGAATAAGCTTCTAATGTTAATTCCTCTATTACTATGGAGTTCTACCTCCTGGTTAACATTAGCTATATAATTAACAATTGGTCCAACAACTAAATAGCCCCATCTCAAATAAAAGGTGACGTTAGTGATGAAATGTACAGAATGTAAGGTGGTGTAGAAAATAGAATGTGTTCCCATTGTAAATGTTACATTGATTTGCATGTTACTCTGTGTGCAGGTTGTCTATTATCCATTATTCCTGCACTGTGATATCACTGTGTGCATTTTGCCGGTATTTTTACATCACTGTCTGCATTACTCCATTAGAAATACATCACTATGTACATTATGCCACAGTAACTACATCCGTTTGCACATTATTCCACTATCACTACGTGAATATCCGTGTACTATGACATCTCTGTGTGCATTAGCCCTGTGCATAAGGGAAACCAAACATACGTTTTTCTGAACTCGCTGCAAGTGGTCATGGTGAAGTGGGGCATCATTCCAAGTCTTAGTATGGGGCCCCATGGTTATTTGTTACACCCCTGGTCAGGATGTTCAGCTCATTGCTCCTGCAATACTTGAATAATCATATACTTAATTTCCAAAACTGTGAGGAGACATATGGTGGAATATGTTGTTCTATAGGTATCTATGATTTTTGTATATATTTGTTGTATGTGGTAATGTGAACAGTGCTGGAAGGCGTGTATGTCCCACTCAGGTACCTCAGATTTGTGAGACAATTAAAATCCAGAGAGTGGCAGTGGTCTCAGCAAAGCATAGTTTCTGAGACAGTTTTGTTTATTAATTCTGGGCTGGATTTTATTTGGATTGGTGGGTAGGCTTGGCAGTGGAATCTGCCAATCCACACCCTTCCGGCATGGGTATCGCAGGTGAGGCCATAATGCGCCTCCCAGTATGTCAGTGTGGGGGAAGTGTGTGTGATCCTGGAGCAGAGGCTGTGGTCTCAGTCAGTTAGACCCTAAGCGGTACTTAGAGGCGAGTCAGGGAAACCTATGTGTTTGGGTAGAGCCCAGATGGGCAAGGTGTTTTATTTTGGCTTTGTATGTTTTTTTTTCGTTATGCTGTGTGCCACAATAAAGCACAGTTTGGCCCCTAAATCCTGGTGTCCACGAAGAAGTGTGTGGTTGCAACCCCAGTGAAAGAGAGCTACCCCTTACATGTGTTATTAGATTTTAGCACATACATACATTTGCTCTGAAATATTTAAATAGAAATAATAATTACTATGAGCAAAAAAAAAAAAATGTATACACCCTGTGTATGTGAATGCTTTATGAGTTTTATGATTTTAATGAATAAAGGGTTTCAGGTCGTCGGTAATTCTGTGTTTTGACTTTGCTGCTATTCATCCACATCTCATCATTCATTAACATGCAGTCACACAGCCACATCTGCCTTCTTCTTTGGCTCTGCCTGTGCATGTGTACAAGTCTCATCTAGTAATCCACACTTACACAAACTTATAAGAAAAGTCCAAGATCATGACAATACCATCACATGATTATACCACAGGACTTATAATTAGTTATATAGTCTGTACTAGAGATGAGCTAATTTCTTAAAATTAGATTTGGGTCAGATTTGACTGAATCACTCGTTTGATTAAATTCGGGTCCGAATAAATTATACCTGAATCGAAAGTGCACTGATTGCTTGGAAAGGTCTCTCTCCAGCTCTCTCACTCTATCGCTCTCTCTCCTTGATTCCAACTAATCAAATCACACAAAATTCGGATTCTAATGAGGGCCCCCCTTGCCAATGGTGCTGTATATTTCCCTTAATAAGATGCAGTGCATCTTATAAAGGGAATACTAGTGAGCGCTTCCATTATGGAAGCGCTTACTAGTCTGCAGGATGAGGGGGGGGGCGCTGTGAGCGCTGTACAGTACCTGCTCTTCCTGGGGCGCGCGCCACTGTGCCTTGGCCGCCTGCAGCGTCAGGACGTACACAGCGTACTCTGACCTGACGCTGCAGGAGGTCAGGTGAGAGCAGCGCCGGCCCTGGGAAGAGATGAGAGCTGGGAAGACAGCCTGACCGGGAGAGGAGCGGCCGAGCAGGAGTGATAAGTTTGTTTATTTATTTTATAGTCTGATTGGAGGTCTGAAGGGTCTGATTAGGGGCCTTATTGGGGGTTTGATTAGGGATCTGAAGGGTCTGATTGAGGGTCTGATTGGGGGTCTGAAGGGTCTGATTTGGGGGTCTTGAGAGTCTAATTGGGGGTCTGAAGGGTCTGATTGGGGTCTGAAGGGTCTGGGACCAGGGTCGGGGACCAGAAACGGCGCCGGGAGCAGGGAGTGGGGTAAGTATATTCAATGTGAGGGGGGCCCGCCACATGGGGGGGCTGTTTCAGAAATTGGATAACCCCTTTAAGTGTTTGGCTACATGGTGACCCTACCCTGTTGTACTGTAAAACTTCCAATTCTGTAAAATGCCTTACAAAAATCCAATAACATCTAGGTGTAGATAGGTGTACAATATAAATGGATTCTGATGTGCATTGTTGCTTTGCATTGTAGGTAATCATTACTTCTTTCCTGACTTTAAATTCTCTATTACACGTTACCTGAATCATTTATATCATGAGCCCTGGCATTGTTTTTATCTGAAAACTAGGAGATTTATAAAGCATATTTTGGCCAGAAATGAAAGAGATCCTCCTACGTCAGGCAATGCATTTTTTCTCCATAGATAGAAAACAAATCCTGTTTTTGGCAAATCATCCTGCATCCTATTACTTGTAGTTCTGTCGGTGCCAATTATGGGTTCATCAGCATCTGCATCATACATACATTTATTTTTATGCCTGTATCAGACTCTTGCCGGTAAGTGGTCTGCTGTTAAGGGCAAATGTATAGTTGGGATTCTTGAGTTTTAGACTTTGCAATTTAAATCTTTACTCATATTGTATGTTCTCATATTGGTCTTGTGTCAGTCAGTGTTTGATCAGTGTGGGCTCATGCACACGACCGTATGTATTTTGCGGTTAGCAAAAAAAACGGATCTGCAAAAAATACGGATGACATCCGTGTGCATAACGTATTTTGCGTAATTGAACAGCTGGCCCCTAATAGAACAGTCCTATCCTTGTCCGTAATGCGGACAATAATAGGATATGTTCTATTTATTTATTTATTTTTGCTGACCGGAAATACGGACATACGGAAACGGAATGCACACAGAGTAACTTCCGTTTTTTTTGCGGACCTATTGAAGTGAATGGTTCCGCATACGGTTTTCAAAAAAACAGAATGTGAGCAAAAACCAGGAGCTGAGGCTACAGAGAGATAATGGTATAATGGAAAGATTTGCACCTATTCTGTGTTTTTGGCTCACAATCACTGATGAAATTCACAGATCAAACACTGAACAAATACGGTGTGAAAGCAGCCTTAAAGGGAACCTTTCATCAACTTTACGGTGCCCATACTAACGGCAGTATAAAGTACAGACAGGTGAGCTGATTTCAGCCGTCTGTCATTTATAAGTAAAAAGTAAGTGGTTGCCGAGAACCAACATCACAATCATTGCAGACTGGGCCTGGAAAAGAGTCACGGCCACCTGAGAAGAGTCCTGGTTATTCATGATCTCCTGCTCTCCTGCTGATGGCTGACAGTCTTCTACTTAGTTTTCTCTCTTTCTCTCTAGGAGAGAACTGCCAATCATCAGCAGATGGGGAGAGAGCAGGAGATTAGGAATAACCAGGACTCTTCTCAGGTAGATGTGACTCTTCTCAAGGCCTGGGCTGCAATGATTATGATGCTGGTTCTCAGCGACCACTTACTTTTAGCTCATGAGTGACACACCACTGACATCAGCATTTCTGTCACTACTTTATGCTGCCCTCAGTGAGGTCAGCATAGAGTTGATGACAGGTTCCCTCTAAAAGGGTTGTCCATTATATATTCGTAGCTGCACATGTGCTGTGCTGGGAATATAGGCATTAAACTATTGGCACCGACTTTAATATAACTAATTCATGTTTACATGCAGGTCAGCTGCGCTCTGAAAACAGACACTAATGGAGAGTCATGTTTATCAAAAAACTACATTCATTTTCACTAGGGATGGACTGTGCATGTGCTAGTTCCCCTTTCCCTCCCCCAGTTTAAATGCGTGGAGGCAACTGATGGACGGGACCCTCCATTGGGCTATGTTTACATCTCTGATAAACGTATCTTGCAGGCTGTTCTGGTAGATTCTACAGCTCACCGCCAGACCCCCCTCATTGTCTATGATGGAGTCCGGGAGTGACCCAGACACTTTCTAACATAGATGCCAGGTTTTGACCAGACAAAAACTGTTGCATGTGTAAGGGTGTGGAGAAATGTTCATTAATGCTGTTAAATGTAATTTGTATCATGCCTGCAATGTCTCTCTTCTATCAGTAGATGGCGAAAGAGGATAAGATATAGTCTCACTGAAGCTGTTAGCAGAGAAAAGTTATATTCAGTTTTGTCTTTCCAAGTTCAAATAAAGTTAATTTAGGGGCTTAGTGGGACCCTCAGACGGGTGATAGTGAACTGTAATTGCAGAGTTGAGGCTGCACAAAGATATTAACTTACTGCATCACACTCTCCCTGGAAGGGGAGGAATTCCGGTGCAGAGCAGGAAGTGACCAGATTGAGGCTGCCTGGTGAATGCTGAGGACGTCAGGAGAGAACCTCTATGGAGCCTGGAACAGGATTTACAGCTCACAGTGGAGTCTGGCAACAGCATCAAGGGAATATTCGCAGCGACAACCCTGGGAATCAGGTGACTGTATGGTTCAGTTCGGGACTGGACCAGTGGTTCAGGGAGAGAATGCCAAGAGTCCGCCTAAGTATCTAAAGAACTATAAGTGCTGCTTTGCCGCGTCCCATCACATTGCACTGTTCCAGTGACACTTTTGGACATACTGTATATGAAAGCTGCAGGGTGCAGACTTCTTTAGATTACAAATAGTATTGTGCAATACTTAGGGTGCACCCCAACGTTAAAGCTTGCTCAGGAACATTTAGGCGCAGCCAAGCTGCTTTATGGACCTTGGGGAAAATTATGAAGGTACTGGGTTTGTGTGTTTATGCTCTGTTACCATTCTCTCTATGTACGCTCAGCTGCTTGTTCACTATAACTGTTCAGTAAACGCAAGTGGCATCATGTACCCTCTGAATCTGTGGGCCGAGCCCTCGGTTCTCTTTCACATGCAATGATTTTTGTCCAGCTGACAGCCAACATTTGAGCTGTATCAGGCATGCCGCAGATGTGAATGTACCCTTAGAGGCCACTTTCAGAGCGCAGTGCAGGCAAGCAGGTGAGCGGACCTGTATGTAAACATTAATTATTCATATTAAACTCGGTACCAGTAGTTTAATAATGCTTATTACTAGCTGCATGTATGTTCC